>NC_067137.1:85299129-85626629 GCF_903995435.1 Acomys russatus | reverse complement strand
TTGAGACTTGCTTTGTAGCCAAGTATGTGGTCAGTTGTGGAGAAGGTTCTATGAGATGCTAAGAATAAGGTATATTTGGGTGAAATGTTCTGTAGATATCTGTTAGGTCCATTTGGTTTATGATGTCAGTTAGCTCCAGCATTTCTCTGTTTAGTTTTTGTCTGGATGATTTGTTTATTGCCAAGAGTGGAATATTGAAACCTCCCACTATTACTGTGTGAGGGCCAGTGTGAGATTTAATATGTAGGAGTGTTTCTTTTTACAGACTTGAGTGTCCTTGTGTTTGGTGCATAGATATTAAGAAATGCAATGTCGTCCATGTGGTAGCACACTCCTTTAATCCCAGCGTTCAGGAGGCTGAGGCAGGCAGATCGTTGTAAGTTCAAGGCTAGTCTGGTCTATAGAGTTCCAGGACATCCAGGGTTATTATACAAACAAACTCTCTCTTAGAAAAAACAAAATCAAAAAAAGACAAAAGGAAATGCCGTGTCCTCTTGGTGGAATTTTTTTCTTTGAGTATATAGTGTCCTTCCCTATCTCTTCTGATTAGTTTTGATATGAAGTCTATTTCGTCAGATATTAAAATGACTAAGCTTGCTTAGGTCCATTTGCTTGTAACATATTGGTCATCCTTTTTACTCTGAGATGATGTCTCTCCTTGATGTTAAGGTGTGTTTCTTGGATGCAGCAGAAGGATGGTTTCTGTTTTCATAACCATTCTGTTAGTTTGTGTCTTTTTTATTGGGGAATTGAGACCATTGATGTTGAGAAATATCAATGGTGAGATAATGATGATTACTGTTATTTTGTTGCTGTGGGGTGTGTACGTTTCTCCTCTTATGACTTGCTGATCTGGGATTATTTATTCCTTGTGTTTTCTTGGACGTGGTTAACCTGTTTAGGATGGAGTCCTCTAGCACCTTCTGTAAGGCTCAATTTGTAGGTAGATATTACTTAAATTTGGTTTTATTATGGAATGCCTTATTTTCTCCATCTATTGTGATTGACAGTTTTGTTGAGTATAGTAGTCTAGGCTGGCATCTCTTAGAGTTTGTAGAACATTTCTGACTCTTTTTCTTTTAGTTATATTTTATGTGCATTGGTGTGATGGTCTCAGATCCTCCCTTGTAACTAGAGGTACAGACAGTTATGAGCTGCTATGTGGGTGCTGGGAATCAAACCCGGGTTCTTTTTTTTTTTTTTTTTTTTTTTTTTTTTTGGTGTTTCGAGACAAGGTCTCTCTGTGTAGCCTTGGCTGTCCTGGACTCACTTTGTAGACCAGGCTGGCCTCGAACTCACAGCGATCTGCCCGCTTCTGCCTCCCAAGTGCTGGGATTAAAGGCGTGCGCCACCACGCCCGGTCGAACCTGGGTTCTTTAGAAGAGCAGACAATGCTCTTAACCACTGAGCCATCTCTCCAGCCTGCCTTTCTGACTCATTTTTATTTTTTATTTTTTTTAACATTTATTTATTTATTACTTATACAATATTTGGCCTGCATGTGAGCCAACAGGCCAGAAGAGGGCATCAGATGTCATTATAGATTTTTGTGAGCTACTATGTGGTTGCTGAGAATTGAACTCAGGACCTTTAGAAGTACAGCTAGTGCTCTTAATCTCTGAGACATCTTTCCAGCCCCACTCTTTGACTCTTAAAGTCTCCATTGAGAAGTTAGAAATTGCTCTACAAGGTCTGCCTTTATATGATACTTGGTCTTTTCCCCTTGCATCTTTTAATAGGCTTTGTTGTTGTTTTGTACATTCAGTGCTTTGATTATTGTGTATTAAGGGGACTTTCTTCTTTGGTCCAGTCTATTTGGTGTCCTGTATGCTTCATGTAACTTGATGGACATCTCTTTTGTTAGGTTAGGTAAATTTTCTTCTATGATTTTGTTGAAAGTATTTCCTGTGCCTTTGACCTGCATTTCTTCTTTTCTTCTAATCCTATGATTCTTATATTTAGTCTTTTCATAGTATCCCAGATATGTTGGGTGTTTCTGCCGGGATTTTTTAGATTTAACATTTTCCTTGACCAAGATACTCATTTCTTCTATCCTGTCTTCAGTGTCTGAGTTTCTCTTATAGAAATAGAGTATAAGTAAGGGCTTTGTCTTTTGCCTGTTCCAGCTCCCAATTAGTGACACAGAGACCGATTACACTTGTTATTAAGCTTTAATCGCTACAGCTGGGCAGATATTGATCTGTTCTAACCCGATAATACTAGCCTGGCTACTTCCTAGCCACATGCCCCACACTACTTCCCATCTTAGTCTCACCTTGGCTATTTCTGCTCCATCTGTCTGTCCTCATGCCAGTCTCCTCATGGCCACCTCCCCTCTCTTCCTCTCTTCTTTTGCCCCATCTGAGACCCTCAGAAGTCCTACCTGTGGGGAGCTGTGCTTAGGCTGCATGCTGTGACCTCTGCATTCTGACAGGGAACTATTCAGAGGAGTGTACTCTTTTCAGCCTGCCTAGGGGCTAGGGGAAGTGAGCCTGTACAAGAGCTTGTAGTATCTTTGCTATCTAAGACGTGCTTGCTTAAAATAAAGTAGAGCCTTGATCAGGACTTCTTGTCCTGGCTCCATTCTTCATGTCTCTGTCCCCTCAATCTCCACTTCCTCTTTCAGGGACCCTGGTTGACTTGCCCCACGGGATGGGACATCCCTGGAAACGACGGATTACGTGACAGACATTGCTTTGAGAGCACTCTTGAAGTAAAGTGGAAGTGTTTCGCTGAAGTTGCCTGCTTCACAGAGAAACAGTAAGGTGAGCAGTGAACACACGGGACAGAGCAGTAGTAAAGACTTACTCAGACAAACATTAGAGTCTATGCTTAAAACAGGAGGAATAAGGGTAAAAACCGAACAATTGGTTAAGTTTTTAGATTTTGTCAATGAAGTATGTCCGTGGTTTCTTGAGGAAGGAGCAGTTAATTTAGAGATGTGGGATAAAGTTGGGGAAAGATTGCAGGGTCACTATATCACAAATGGACCCGAAGAGACACCTGCCATGGCCTTTTCACTTTGGGCTTTGATCAGGCGTGTTCTCAACCCCCGACATGAAAGTGACAGAAGAAGAGAATTAATATCCCAAGCTGAAGAGGTCTTGAGAGAAGTGAGGGAATCCTGGACTAGTAATGAGGAAAATTTTTTTAAAAAGGCTGCTTTCTGTCATGAGCCTGACTGGTGGCCTCTGCCTACAGCCCATCTGGTGTTTTCCATGGCACAATAGGACCCCAATGAAGAACGTCGAAAAAAGGTTCAAACCCTGGAAGAAAAGGTTAGCATAGTTAAGAGACAGAAACAGAGAAAAAATTAGAAAGAATAAAAATTTGTGATGATGATGATGATGATGGGGGAAATCCTTGGGGACAGAAAGGGAAGGCTCCCGGTTTAGTACGAAACAGTCCTCAGAGTATGTATCCATTAGAGACTGCCATACAAAAAGCTAGAAATGCAGAACAAGAGATAGATGGTAAGCTTGCTTTTCCAGTTGTAGACATATTGGGTCCTCAGGGCAACCGAGTCAGACAGCATGCCCCAATAGAATGAAAACAAATCAAAGAATTAAAGACTGTTTGTGATCAGTATGGGCCCATTGCTCCATTTACCACAGCAATGGTTGATGCACTCATGGATACTGATCTCACTCCTGCTCAATGGAAAATCTTATGTAAAGCATGTTTAAAGGAGGAGATTATTTGTTATGGAACGCACATTTTATGGATGCTGTAAAAATGACTGCAGAACGTAATGCTCAAGCAGGGAAACCTCAGTGGAATTTTAACATGTTAGCAGGAGAAGGGCCATTTGAGGATAACAGTAATCAAATTAATTATCCTCCTGGAGTGTATGTACAAGTCGCTCTGGCTGCTCGAAGAGCATGGAGCGAACTCCCTGGTAAAGGAGATCCGAGCACTATCTTATCTAGTATTAAGCAGGGCCCTGATGAGCCATATAAGGAGTTTGTGGATAGGTTGCTTGAAGCATCAGAGAGAATTTTTGGCGATCTTCAAAGTGAAATTCCTTTTGTGAAACAATTAGCCTTTAAAAATGCCAGTGCTCCTTGTCCTGCTATGATTAGGCCCTACAGAAATAAAACTGATTTGACAGGATATATTAAATTGTGTGCTCATATTGGCCGATCCTATTATCAAGGATTGGCTATAGCTGCAGCTTTACAAGGAATGACAGTACAATCTTTGCTGGCTCAGCAAGTGAAAGGAAGGCAAGGATGCTTTGGGTGTGGTCGGCAAGGTCATCAAGTAAAAAATTGTCCACAGAAGTTTAGAGACAACCATAAAGGGGGTAATAAAAATACCCCGGGAGTTTGTCCTTGCTGCAAGCAGGGTAAGCATTGGGTTAATGAGTGGAAATCTCCAACTGATGCTCAAGGGCAGCCTTTGCCTAAGTGGCATGGTGATGGGAATTGCGGCCAGCCCGGGGCTCCTGAGAACCCGAAGCAAGTTTATGGGGCCATGAGATTTGTTCCTCAGAGTCCCACAAATCCATTTTACAACTTGTCAGAGCAACCCTGGGAAGTGCAGGATTGGACATCAGTCCCTCCGCCTTCACAGTTTTAACGCCTGAAATGGGTATGCAAGCCTTACCCAGTGGAGTTTATGGACCTTTACCTCCAGGGATGATGGGACTAATTGTGCGAAGAAGAAATAGTATTATGAAAGGGCACATGTAGCACCAGGAGTTGTTGACTCTGGTTATACTGGAGAAATACTTTAGTCTGGGATTATTAAAGAACAAACTCAAGCTATAGTGGAGACATGTTCCACTTGTCCTCAATTTTTACCTGTACCACATTTGGGAGTTAATCCCAAAGGGCTGGTGCCTAATCAACTTTGGTAAATGGATGTTACACATGTACCTGGATTTGGAAAGGCAAAATATGTTCATGTTTCCTTAGATAGCTATTCTGGGTACATACTTGCTTCTCGCCAGTCTGGAGAAGCTACAGAAAATGTTATTGCTCATTGTTTGTCTGCCTTTTCTCACATTGGTGTGCCTAAAGCTATTAAGACAGATAATGGTTCACTGTATGTTAGTAAAGCTTTTCAAAAAATTTGTGATTCTTTCTCTATAAAGCATATTACAGGTATTCTTTATAGTCCTCAAGGATAAGGAATGGTGGAGCAAGCTCCCTCTACCATTAAAAACCTGTTTACAAAAAGTAAAGGAGAAGCTATATCCCCAATCACCCAAAAATGCTTTGAGTCATGTTCTCTTTATTCTGATTTTTTTTTGGGGGGGGGTTGTTTTGTTTTGTTTTTTGTTTTTCGAGACAGGGTTTCTCTGTGTAGCCTTGGCCATCCTGGACTCACCTTGTAGACCAGGCTGGCCTCGAACTCACAGCGATCCGCCTGCCTCTGCCTCCCGAGTGCTGGGATTAAAGGCGTGCACCACCACGCCCAGCTGGGTTTTTTTTTTTTTTTTTTTTTTTGAGACAAGGTTTCTCTGTGTAGCCTTAGCTGTCCTGGACTCGCTTTGTAGACCAGGCTGGCCTTGAACTCACAGCAATCCACTTGCCTCTGCCTCCCAGCTTTTAGTCTGAAATTTTTATTGCTTGATGCCAAAGGGTGTTCTGCAGCTCATTAGTCCTGGCATACTAATACTCAGTCATCCTTCACTAGAGTGACATGGAAGGATCCTTTAACTGGACAGTGGAATGGACCTGACCCTCTATTAATATGTGGTCGAGGCTCTGTCTGTATTTTCTCACAGGAACATGATGCTGCATGCTGGCTACCCAAGAGGCTTGTGTGTCAAATGGATGCTGGCATGGATGAGTCAGCTGATGATCACAAAGTTGGAGGTGAAGGTTTTTTGGACATATATTCCTGATCCTCCTTTTCTTGAACCTGTTTCCTGGGATAACGTAGAGGTCTTGGGATATGTCAACAACACTCGACTGTTTGATTTCCCTGTATACGAAGGGGAAAGGAGAATTCAAGTGTTCCAATACCTATGAGGCATCCTCCTTGCAGAACTCGAGAATGTACTAACCTGCCTCTACCTTGGAAACGGTGCTTTGCAGAGACTCCTGGAATATTTCCCTTCCGGAAGCCTCATAAAGGAGTGCTGTAAACACTAGTGATTATTCCAGTAGAAGTCCTTTTCCACCCTAATTGTTAGAGTCAGCTTTATCTGCAGGACTGTAGAGAACTGAAAAGGGACCTGTGATGGCTTGTGCTCATGCTCCTTATGTGCTGTTAAGTGGTAAAATCTCTCGTTATTATTCTTGTATCTACTATTGTTTCTGCTATTGCTTTAACTCAAACTGTATAGACTGCTAATTAGTTAATGACTTAACTAAAAATGTCTCGTGTACTTTAAAAAGAGGTTAGTGGTTTGAAACAACTGAGTAGGTTACAGTGTCATGCTGGATTTCCCTGAAATTGTGTTACTCCTTATGAGTATAATTGGATTTGCATTCAACATCATCTTTGTGGAATTAGCAGTATTCTGCAATATGGATTATTCTTGGTGGTGATGGCAGGGCTTGGAACTTATAGCCTGTGCCTGCCTTCCTTGCCTGACACAGTTCATACCTCAGCATTCACAGCTGATACAAGCACAATGCATGGTACAGAGCTGAAGCACTCCCCTAACCCTGTGTGACATGAAGGCAGCCAAAGACGGGTAAGAGTGACTCTAAATCCCTATCAGCCTAAGACAGAGGCCCATGAAAATTGTATCTGGGACCTTGATGATGGGTAAGAAGGCTTTTTAGTTAACCAACCTAAGACAGGTGCTTCATAAACATTAAAGAAGGGGTTGAGTGTGGTGGCTCACACCTTTAATCCCAGCACTTGGGAGACAAAGGTAGGTGGACGCTGTGAGTTCGAAGCCCTCCTGGTCTACAAAGCGAGTCCAGAACAGCCAAGGCTACACAGAGAAACCCTGTCTCAAAAAACCAAGAATAAAGAAAAAAAGAAGGGTAAAATGTGGGGAGCTGTGCTTAGGCTGCATGCTATGACCCTTGCATTGTTGATCTTTGGATTGTCTAAGATGAAAGAAACAAGGAAGTTCTGACAGGGAACTATTCAGAGGAGTGTACTCTTTTCAGCCTGCCTGGGGGGCTAGGGGAAGTGAGTCTGTACAGGAGCTTGTAGTATCTTTGCTATCTAAGCCGTGCTTGAGTAAAGTAAAATCAAGCCTTGATCAGGACTTGTCCTGGCTCCATTCTTCGTGTCTCTGTCCCCTCAATCCCCACACCGTCCTCCAGGGGCCCTGGTTGACTTGTCCCGCCTGACGGGACACCTACCCTCTCCTCTCTTGCCTAGCTATAGGCTGATCAGCTCCTTACTAATCTATCAGAGATGATGGAGAATTATTTTTACACAGCATTGAGACAGGAGACTCTTCATGGTAATGACAGTGCCTGCGTCCTGACTGCAGCCAGATCTCTGGGCACAGAAATCAGCATCTGCATACAAGGTGCACAAGACCATCCCCAACATTTTCTCTCCATCTCTTTTATTGCTGTTAGTAAGACTTGCCTCTGATTCCTCTTTGAGTTTCTAATTTTTTCATTTCCAAATATCCCTTAGTCTGGGTTTTCTTTATTGACTCTACTTCCTCTTTCAGGTCTTGAACTGTTTTATTCATTTCCCTCCACTGTTTGTGTTTTCATAGATTTCTTTATTTATATTCATCTGTCACATTCATAAAGGCTATTTTAAGGTCTGCGGCTGCTGATTTAGCTGTGCTGTAATAGTCAGGGCCTGCTGTGGTTGCTGGGCTCTATTGAAGACACATTGTCCTGACTTGCTAGGGATTGTGTTTTTATACTGGCATCTACGCATCAGAGTTTGGGAAGATAAAAATTCTAGATCCTGATATCTGGTCTTACCTTTGTTGGGTGGATGTTTTGTTCTTTGGTTTCTATTGCTTTCATTCGTTCTTAGGAGAGTGTGGTGGCTGCTTGTTGCCTGGTAGGGTATTCTCCTGGTATCTTGATGTGTGGCCACTGGAGGTTCCATGTAAAATGTGTTCTAGGTGTGGTGGTTTGAATTAAAATGTGCCCCCAGACTCAAAGGGGAGTGGAGGTGTGGCCTTGTTGGAGGAAGTATGTCACAGGAGGTGGGCTTGAGGTTTCAAAAGTTCAAGCCAGGCCCAGTGTCACTCTCTTTTTCTGCTGCCTACTGATGTAGAGTTCTCAGCATCTTCTCCAGCACTGTGTCTGCCTGCATACTGCCATGCTTCCCACCACGACAAGAGTGGACTAAACCTCTCAACCTGTAAACCAGCCCCAATTAAATGCTTTCCTTACAAGAGTTGCTATGGTCATGGTTTCTCTTCACAGCAATAAAACCCCAACTAAGACAGTAAGTACAGGAACTTACACTTGGGAATGTGGATGGGCTAGGGGAGTGTATGGTGCTCATGGGGTTCACAGGAGGGCAGAAAGCAGGGTGTTCCAGTAGGATCTGGTTAATCCTCAGCCACCTGGGAATGGGAGTACTGAGTGAGGAGAGTCCTAGCATGTGTTCCTATATAGCTGACGGTGAGACAGGGGGATTCAACTTGGAGTAATGGAGGGAGTGCTGAAGATCAGCTTACCTGTTTAGCTGGCTGGGTTGGCTGAACTTCCAATTCACCAGTCTTTATCTCCCAAGCGCTAGGATAACAGACATCCTTCACAATGCTCTGTTTTATCCTGTAGTATCAACCAAAACCAGGGCATGTGGTCTGCCCTTGGAACCAGGTCTCCAATACACACACACATTCTCTCTCTCTCTCTCTCTCTCTCTCTCTCTCTCTCTCTCTCTCTCTCTCTCTCTTTCTCTCTCTCTCCCCCCCCTTTGTCTTTTTTTCCCCCAAACAATAACAACAACAACAACAACACACACACACTCCTGGCTGGCCTCTGACTTGTTATATAACCAAGGCTGCTATTGTGGTTTGAAGGAAAATGGCCTCCAAGCCAGGTGTGGTGGTGCACATCATTAATCCTCTCACTCAGGAGGCAGGCAGGCAGGTGGATCTCTGAGTTCAAGGCCAGCCTGGTCTACAGAGTGAGATCCAGGACAGCTGAGGCTACACAGAGAAACCCTGTCTCAAAAAACTAGAAAGAAAGAAAGAGAGAGAGAGAAAGAGAGAAAGAAAGAAAATTGCCTCCGTGGGCTCATATATTTCATTGCTTGGTCCACAGTTAGCGGAACTGTTTTGGAAATGTTAGGAGGTACGGCCTCGGAGAAGGTGTGTCACTAGGAGTGAGACTTTTGTGGTTTCAAAAGTCCATGCCATTTCCAGTTAGCTCACTTTCTGCCTAGTACTTGAATCAAGCTCTCAGCTACTGCTCCAGCACCATGCCTTCCTTCCTGCTCCCCACCGTGATGATAATGGACTCATCCTCTGAACCTGGAAGCCCCCAATAAACATATATGAGTTGTATTGGTCTCGATGTTTTATTAGCAATAAAAATAACTAAAACAGGTGGCTTAGAACTCCTGATCCTCCTGTCTCTGCTCCTAAATTCTGATCCATCGCATAAGACTCCATTTCTCTTTAAAAGTGAATTCTGGACATAGTGTGTAATAAATAGAGTATTTGCCCTGAGGAATGATACTTCTAAATATTCTGTCAGACTAGGAAGTCTAATCAGGCTTGGGCTTTGTTGTTGCTATAGTTACCTTAGTCTACTACAGACTTGAGATTCTTTGAGCTGTGGCTATTTCTATCTTGTACATAATGTCAGGCCTGAAATGTTGGAGAGTTGTTCTCATTGGCCATGCCCTATTCTGAGATCCAGCAGGCCTTGCCTGCCTTAGCTAGGCAGACTTCTCTGTGTGCTAGTCCTCCTACAATACAGCCCTTGCTCTTTACTCACGGACCAGGAAATCTTTCTCCATGATTTCTTTTGGGGAATGGAATTAAGGTTTTATATACACACACACACACACACCTTATATTAAATATAAATATATATTTATAAATATATACATATACACATACTGCCTCCCAAGTACTGGGATTAAAAGCTAAAACTTCTTTTTTTTTTTGGAGATAGGGTCTCACTATGTAGCTCTGGCTATCCTGTAGACCATACTGGTCTTGAACATGCAGAGATCTGCGTGCCTCTGTCTCCCCAGCACTGGGATTAAAGGTGCCATCACACCTATCTTACACATAAAACATTTTTTAAATCTTTTGAGTTTTGATCTGGGCGTGGTGGCACACACATTTAATCCCAGCAGAGGCAGGTGAATCGCTGTGAGTTCGAGGCCAGCCTGGTCTACAAAGCGAGTCCAGGACAGCCAAGACTACACAGAACAAAGAATTTTGAGTGCACTGTTTAATAGCTAGGGTGCTGTATAGAAACCTGATGTACTACGAGCCACTGGACCCCTAGAACTCTCCCTTTATCACCAACTTCCTGAAATGTTGGTTTACAAAGCTTGTGTCCTGTGTGTCTCTTTGCTGTCCTTGTGGGTGCCATCACCCCTACCCCACCCCAGTTCTATAGCTCCAACTCTGCTCTACAAAGCTTCCCTGGGTCAGGCTACCTCTTTAACCTTAAGCTGTGGGGTTTTGTTTGTTTGTTTAGTCTGCCTCAACTTCCTCCCTTTCCCACATCATTTTAAATTTTCTTCTTTTTTAAAGATTTATTTATTTATTTAGTATACAGTGTTTTGGATTGCACACCAGAAAAGGGCACCAGATCTCATAGATGGTTGTGAGCCTTCATATGGCTGCTGAGAATTAAACTGGGGACCTTTGGAAGAGCAGTCTCTGAGCCATCTCTCCAGCCCCCCGGTTTGTTTGGTTTATTTATTTATTTTTTTTTTTAAAGACTAGATCTCATTATACATACAGTTGAGCCTGGCCACAAATTTGCGGTGTAAGCAGACTGGCCTGCAGTTTGAGGTGCTTTCGCCTGCACCATGCCTAGGTTCTCAGCCTCAGCTCCATTCTCTCCCTTTCCATCTCCCCCACCCTGTTTCTCCTCACTGGTGATTTGAGTCTGGAGTCCAGAAAATGCCCTACCACTGAGCTTTATCCGAGGTCTGTTTGTCTTTTTTGTGGGGTGGGGTAGGGTACAGGGTATAAGATGTCCAGAGACGGCCTTGAACACACGCTGTAGCGCAGGCAAGTCTTGAACTTGTGATCTTGTTCCAGCCTCCAGGCATCTGAGTCTGCAATGGCAGGCTCATGCCGCCAGACCCAGCTTGCCCAGAAGAGACTGTGCATAGTGTAGCACTTCCTGCCTCCTTTCATTTTGCTATCAAATCCCACTTCCTAGGAAAGCTTTCCAACAAAAGACTTAATTTAGATGGTTTCCTGCTTCTCTTTCTTCCTTATTCTAATTACATTTTATAATAATCAGCACTGAGGGTTCGCCCCCCCCCACCCCCACTTAATGGGCCTTTAATGGAAGCTGGGTATAGATCGAGCATCATGCTGTCTCAACTCTCTGGAAGGGGGCAAAAGCATGATCTGCCTCTGAATGCGAGAGGCTCATGAAAAGATGTTCACGGTTCTGCAGTCAGAAGCTGCCACTAGATTCTGGCAGCTGCCCCTCCATCCGTGGCTGTAAAGAGGCAGCACTGGGTAGTATTAGTTGTCTGTGTTTCTACTGATTGCTTTACTGTGTGTGTCCAACATGCTCTCTCTTTTTTTCGGTTGCCGAGGCTGTCTCTGAACACATCAACTCAAGAAATGTGTTGCCTCAGCCTCCCGAGTAGCTAGAACTGTAGGTATATGCCACTACATTTGTTTAGGAGTTGATGAGATACAATGTTGTTAGTCTTATTAATTTCTAACTGTATGGTATTTGTTATGTATTATGTTGCCAGCTTTTTAAACAGCATAAACAGGATAGATAGGTAGCATCCTTTTGTGAGAGGGAATAGCTCTTAGCTTTCCTTTCTTTTTTTCTTCCTGCCCTCCAGCCCTTTGCATTTATGAAAGATGGCATTTGCTTAATTTTTAAAAGCATCTTTTCCGAATTAGAAGACATAGTAAACATGTACTGCTTCTAACTGTTCCAAACTAAGGCAGCTGGTGATGGGGTAGCTTGGTTTCTTTTTATTTGGTTAACCAGCTGGTTGTTCTGGAAAGGAAAGGCATTAGCTGGGCACCTGTAGACTTACTGTAAAGGGTGGCTTTTGCATGGAAGAATTACTTGAGAACCTGGACATTTTGGGAAGTTACTGGGATATTAAAAGACGTTTAGGATTATTTTACGTTATGTATGTGAGTGTTTTACCTGCTTGCATTTATGTTTACAGTGTGAATGGCTAGCGTCTGGTGAGGGGAGAAAGCAGTGGATCCCCTAAAACTAGAGTTATGGATGAGTTTGAGCCACTGGGTACTGGGAGCCAAACCCAGGTCTTCTGCAAGAGCAACCAGTGGTTTCTCTGTGTAAGCCCTGGCTGCCCTGGAGCTCATTATGTAGATGCTGACCTCGAACTTGGGGCTCTGCCTTCTGAGCGCTGGGATTAAAGGCATGCGCCACCACGCCCGCTGGTGTTTGTTCTTTTAAAGATGGTTTAAATGTTGCAAGTGTAAGCCAAAAGATGATCTTGCAGTATATGACAAAGTGTCATTTTCTTAGTTCCTTCTCCTTTCCCATGGATAGGAAAAAGTCTTACACCTTAAAAACTGCTTTTCACAGCATGTGGTAGCACATTCGGTTAATCTTAGCACCCGGGAGGCAGAGGCAGGATGGTTTCTGAGTGTGAGGACAGGCTGGACTACATAGAAAGTTCCCAGACAACTATGCCTACATAAAAAGATCCTGTCTCCTCCTAGCCCCACAAAAGGTGTTTTTCCTCTAGTGTATTTAATGCAGGAGATGGCATATGTTGCTGTAACCAGTATCTTAAGCATTTTTGTTGTTGTGGTTGGTTGGTTTTTTGGTTTTTGAGACGGTCTCTGTGTTAGCCTTGGCTGTCCTGGGCTTGCTTTGTAGTTCAGGCTGGACTCAAACAACGATCTGCCTGCCTCTGCCTCCCAAGTGCTGGGATTAATAGTGTGTACTACCACCCCCGGCCTGTTTTTGTTTTAAAAAATATTTTTTAATGTTCTTTCTATCTACCTATCTATTTGAGACAGGGTTTCTCCATGTAGCTTGGTTGTCCTGGATTTGCTTTATAGACCAGGCTGGCCTTGCTCTCACAGAGATCCGCCTGCCTCAGCCTCCTGGGTGCTGGGATTACAGGCATGCACCACTACACTCGGCTTATTCCTATTTTTTAAATGTGTAAGAGGCATGCACACCCGTGTACATAAGTACTAATGCTCATGGATCTATTCCTTGGAGTTACAGGCAGTTGGGAGTCACTCAGCATGAGTGCTGAGAATTGAACTTAGTCCCTTTGTGCTCTTAACCACTCAACCATTTTTCCACCCCTAGTATCTTGAACACATAAGTCTCAGTCATTAATGAATGTGAAATTTAAAACTATATTGGAATTGTAGCAGATGTCAATTTAACATACTTTCCACTAAATATTCAGCATTTCTTCCCAGTTTAAACCAAATGGTCCCTTGGTAATTATTTTAAAGCCAGCTCCTTGTTCATTTAAAGCATTCACACAGATTTCTCTACATCGGTGGCATATTTTCTGGGAGGGGTTTTAAAGTTAAGCTATTATATGCTTTTTATGCTGAACTAGTCTCCCTACAAGACATACTGCTAATATGTGAGAGTGTTAGTTTCTGTTCAGCCTTCCTCGTAACTCTGAAATGCTCTCATCTAGATTCCTACACGGGACCTGTGTTTTCAGGGTTATGTGCGCTATGTATTAAGCCTCTTCGATGTCTGCTGTAGAGCTAGCATGAGATTTTCGCCACGGATTGGTGCAAGCAGGTTACATTAGACATGAGAAGCTACTGACTGTCACCAAATGCTCTGCTAGTGTTTCCTTTTATCGTATTAATCAGGGGTGTGCTTATTTGGAGGCAACACAGCACACCTGACTTTACAATGCAACAGTGTTGTGCAGGAGTTAAGAGCACAGCTCAGGAACACCAGCAGTTCTGCCATATCTTGGCTATGCTTTTCTCCTTGGTAGAATAGACATAATCATACTTGGGATTGTTATATTTAAGCCAGACATAGCAGTGTACCCATAAAGCCTTGTAATACAGAGATAACAGGAGGATCAAAATTCAACATTATCCTTGACCACATAGTGTGTTTGAGGCAAACCTGGGCTACATGAGACCCTGTTTAAAAAAAAAAAAAAAAAAAAATTCAAGGCTGATGGCTTGGTGGATACAGCACTTGCTACAAAAGTGTATGGGTCCTGATCCCAGAACCCACAGAAAAGCCAGCCAGGCATGGTGTGGTTCCTAGCTGTATCAGTAACTCTGGGTTCAATTGAGAGACCTTGCTTCAATGAGTAAGGTGAGAGTGACTGAGGAGGAAGACTGCTGACATCAACCTCAGGCTTCTTTCTTGCACAGAACACACACATGCAGTCAGTCAACCAATCAGTCAATAAGCAAACAAGCATTGCAGCCCTGGTCCTGGGTATGTTGAGGTACGGATGTTCTTGCACATGCTGACAGACGGGATGCTCGGGCATGAACAGAAGTAGCTTCATTGTGGGCTGCTGCTGTAGCTTTGGTAGCAGTGCGTGCCCGACTTGTAGTGACCCACACCTGTGCTTCTTCTCAGCTGTTAGTCTTAAAGGCAGGAGGATCAGAAGTGCAAGGGCATCCTTGCAACATAGCAAGGCCCAGACCAGCCTAACACAAACAATTCTTTTCATAAAGGTGGGGTGGTATGCTATACACTTTTTAAAAATGTACTTAGTTTAAATTGAATTCAGTAAGTTAGAGAGGGGGCGAGGGAGGAAGGGAGGGGATGAGAAAGAGAATATGAGAACAGGAAATGGACTAATTAGGTATTTAGGATTTGCTTCCATTTGTTTTTAAGGCCAGAGTTTTACTGTGTGGCCTGAGCTGATGTAGCTGTGATCGCCTTGCTTTAGCTTCTAGAGTGCTGGGATTTACAGGCATGTGACCAACCAGCAGTTCATCTGTTTAGTATACAAGGGTGTTTGCTTGTTTGTTGAGACAGGGTTTCTCTGTGTAGCCCTGGCTGTTCTGGACTAGCGTTGTAGACCAGGCTGACCTGGAATTCAAGAAATCCACCTGCCTCTGCCTCCTGAGTGTTGGGATTAAAGGAGTTCTACACCACACCTGGCTTTAGTATACAAAGGTTTTAATTTTTATATTTTTAAGGTTTAAAATTTTATTCTTGTTTTGTTTTCAGATAGTCCTGCTTGTTGCCTAGACTGACCTAGAACTCTAAGGATAACCTTACGTTTTGGATCCTCCTTCCTCCAGCTTCTGGGTGCTGGGGAATCAGTTGTGAGCCACCACATCTGGGTTATATGGTGCTAGGGATTTAAGGTCTTCATTCACAGTAGGCGAGCAGTGTATTAACTGAGCCACATCCTTAACCCAAAGTTGGAGCTTTTGAAAGTTTGAATTTCACTTTTTTAAAAAAAAAGATTTATTTATGTATTATTATGTATACAGTGCTCGGTCTGCATGGACATCAGGCCAGATCACATTATAGATGGTTGTGAGCCGCCATGTGGTTGCTGGGACTTGAACTCAGGAGCTCTGGAAGCACCTCAGTATGCTTATCCTCTGAGCCATCTCTCCAGCCCTTGAATTTCACTTTTTAAAAATGGGTGTCTGTGTATATGTATGTGCAGGCATGTTTATGAGTGTGTGTGTGTATGTGTGTGTCTTACATGTATGAAGGCTTGAGAAGATAGCCTTAGGTGTCATCCTCAGAAGCACCAACCACCTGCTTTGAGACAGGGTCCCTCACTGACCCTGAGCTCACCAGTTGGGCTGGACTGGCTGGTAGCCCTTGAGCTGCAATTTTGGTTCCCCAATGGGGGTGACAAGCCTGTGCTCCCTTGCCCAGCATTTCTTCAGCCCCAGATCTAATTATTTTAAGTGATGGATATTACTAAACGTTGGAATGATCATAGTTTGGAGGGTGGGCTCTTGTCTGTTTTTAGCACATTTGACAGATATGTACAGCATTGAACTGGGAATAGTCCAGCGTGGGGCTGTGATTTCTCTGGGCCTCCTCTGTTGAGAAGATGCGGCCTCCTTTGATCTCCGCGCTCTGCCATTCTGCCTTGCAGTCCTCGGACTAAGCAGCAGGTAGGCAAAGAGCGGGTGCAGAGATCTTCTCTGCCCTTGATCATCTGACCTGGTTGTGACATGCATCTCTCCATTGTCCCCACTGGGGCTGAGGCCAACCGGGACCTCAGTGTGTCTGCTGAGATCTTGGTAAACGGCCCTGTTCCATGTCCCGCAGCTGACTTCAGGCCTGAGAATTGGGGAGAATTCTTGAGATTGTGTTTTGGCTTTGCCTCAGTAATGCCTGCAAATGTTTAGGAAAAGAAGATCTTCTGTGCTGTTTGCTTTTTGAGGCAGAGCAGGATTTAAAACTGAGAGTTGTTTTGTAAACCTATTGCCTTTTTATTGTAATACACTGGCAGGTTTTTATTGAGCTAAAAATACTTCTTTGCAATATTTACATTAAACTCCAAGTTGACAGTTTCTGAAAGTGCTCATAAGAAACTAGTAATATTTACTGCCTCCTGGAGAAAGGGAAGAGGCTTGAAGACATAAATTTTCTAAAACAATAGATTTGGAGTCCTGAATTTTGAACCATGTTGATAATATCAGATATTCAAAAATATTTATACATTGTTGGGATATTCAGAAACTTAACAGATGGAATTCTATGTACAGCTTTAAAAATACTTCATTTCCACAGCTTGTTTTTGTTTTTTGTTTTTGTTTTTCTTTAGCACTAGAGAACGTTATTACTGAGCATATTTATAAGGAACATTCTAAAATTCTTTCCTATCTTTCCCTCCCCCCCCCTTATTTTAAACAATTAAAAGGAGGAGTAGCAATTAAGAGAATAAAAGATCAGAGTTACTCCATTCAATATCAATTAAATTTGAGTTTTAAAAACTATGCTGCTAGCAGGGCGTGGTGTCACACACCTTTAATCCCAGCACTCGGGAGGTAGAGGCAGGAGATCTCTATGAGTTCAAGAAGCTAGCCTGGTCCAGAGTAAGTTTCAGAACAATCGAGGCTACACTGAGAAACCCTGTCTCAGAAAACCAATAAAATAAAATAAAAACACTGTCTTAGATCAGTGACATAGCTAAGACTTGGATCATCTCTCAACGTCAGTATTGAGGAGGCTGTGGCCGCAGATCTTGGGTGTGAGGCCGTCCTACAATACATAGCAAGTTACAGGCTAATCTAGGCTATAAAGCCAGAATCTGCTTCACAGCCTCCGAAGCTCATTGGCATGGTCAGTATTAATCTAAGTTGCTTCTGTCTGTATTAATAGAAATTCAGAGGCAGTTGGCGTAAATAGGAAGTGTGGAGGACTTAGGCGGTTGCTTCCATCATTTGGCTTTGCTTCATGTTGGAGGAAGTGCTCCATGTATGGACCACTTGTAGTCAGGCAAGAATGCTTGTACAGACTGGCTCGGAGGTCTCTGTTTTAAATATATAAATTACTAATAATGTTTTGAAACAGGGTATTTCTGTGTAGCCTCGGTTGTCCTGGACTCATGTTGTAGACCAGGCCGGCCTCAAACTCACAGCGATCCACCTGCCTCTGCCTCGAGTGCCAGGATTACATGTATGCGCCACCATGCCCACTTTATTAAAACCTTTAATGTAAACTGTTAATAATGTTTATAATTGACACCTTTAACTATGGTGGTTATTATTAACCCGCTACCATATCAATAAAAGCACAGACACTTGTTGTATTTAGATAAGCCTTGCTTCCGCTGCGGCTGGGCAGATACTACTTCTTAAGCTCCCTTGTTACCTCTCAGCCCCACATCCCACGCCATTTGCTTTGATATTCCTATCCGGCTACTTCCCATGCATACTTCATAATCACTTACAGATGCTTCTCACCTGGGCTGCTCCCCATCCACGCCCATCCAGCCTCGAGTTACCCTCCACACTCCACCTGACCTCAGCCTATCAAGTCTCATCTGGACTGTCTGCATCCTCTTCCTCTGTGGCCTGGCAAGGCCACTCTGCCAGGGGACGTGATCCATGAGTGGGCGCCAGAGTCCATCTCAGAGGTAACCCCTGCTCCCCATATTATGGGGCCCACAAGGAGACTGCGCTCCACCCCAAAGTTTGTCTGTGAGTCTCAGTATCTGCTTCAATCCCATGAAGGGTGGAGTCTTTCCGAGGACCTCTACAGCAGGCTCCAGTGCTCTCTCTTCTCTACAGCTGCTTGTGGTGTCTATTCTGTTTGCCCTTGTGGATGAGAACTAAGCTTTCTCCCTTGAGCCTTCCTTATTACTCAGCTTCTTTGGGTCTCTGGGTTGTAGCATAATATCCACTTATAAGTGAGTATATACCATGAGTGTCTTTGTAGGTCTGGGTTACCTCAGCCAGGATGATCTTTTCTAGTTCCATCCATTTGCCTACAAATTTCAAAATTTCCTTGGTTTTATAGCTGAGTAGTATTTCGTTGTGTAAGTGTACCACAGTTTTTCTATCCATTCTTATGTTGAGAGACATCTGGATTTTTTTCAGATTCTGGCTATTATGAATAAAGCTGCTGTGAACATAGTTGAGCAGATGTCTTTGTGATGCCTCCATTTCTTTTTGTTTTGTTTTGTTTTTCGAAACAGGGTTTCTCTGTGTAGCCTTGGCTGTCCTGGACTCGCTTTGTAGAGCAGGCTGGCCTCGAACTCACAGTGATTCGCCTGCCTCTGCCTCCCAAGTGCTGGGATTAAAGGTGTGCGCCACCACGCCCAGCTCTGATTATGATTTTTAAAAAATGTTTTTCAAAGAAAAAAATGACCAGGAGTGTAGCTCAGTTGGTGGAGTGCTTGCTGGGCTTCTAAGAAACTCTGTTTGATCCTGACCACATAAAGCTGTGTGTGCTGGTGCTGGCCCATACATCATCTCAGGGCTGGGGCCATAGAAGCAGGAAGAGCAGAAATTTAAGTCGGCCGTATTGAGTTTATGACCAACCTTACATACATGAGCCCCTGTCTCAAAAAACAAAACAAAACAAAACAAAAAACCCACACACAAGAAAAAACTATAGGAACCATTTGCCTTGGAACATGTCTCTCCCCTCCCCACCCCCCCATCACACTTTCTTCCTTTCTCCTCTGTCAGGATGTAGGCTTAACTCATGGTTTATTAAAAAGTCTGAGGGGGGCCTGGAAAGATTGCACGACAGTTAAAGTACTGGCTGCTTTTCCAGAGAGCCTGGATTCGGTTCCCAGCACCCACGTGGTGGCTTATAACCATTTCTGACTCCAATTTCAAGGAACTCAGTGCCCCCTTGTGGCTTCTGGGGGCACTGCACATGTGATACACAAATACATGCAAGCAAAACACTCAAACACATAAAATAAAAATAAAAATTTAAAAAGAAAGCCTAATGTGAGTATTCTTCTTTTTTTTTCCCCCTTCAAGCCCTAGCTATTCTGAACTTGCATTGTAAACCTGGCTGGATCAGAGATCGGCCTGCCTGCCTGCCTGCCCAGCCTCTGCCTCCAGAGTGCTGGCACCGTGCTTTTTGTATTTTTCAGTCTGATAGCAGATCCACCTGGCAGGCAGTGAGCTTCATCACGATAAGTTCTCGTACTCACATGTGCTGTCTAGCCTAGCATGTCTTCAGTCTCGCATTCCTCCTGACCCACATCCCCGGTCCCAGGGTGACACATGCCACCGTGTCCTGGAGGTCTGTGGCCTCATCTCATGCAGAAGGGTTTGTAGCTGATAGGGCTTGAGTTTCCTAATACAGCTCTGGTTGGCCAGCAACTCAATATAATTTATTTAGGAGGCAATTTGGCAACATGCCATTTAGCAAAGAGCAGCAGTAGGCCCCTCTTAGGGCTTCCACAGACATAGGCTTTTCACCAAGCTTAACATACTACGCTGAGTTCCCTCCTGTAGATCAAGCGTGCTTCATTCTATTCTAACACAAGCATTCTGTGACAGGTGTTGCTAGGTTTCTACAGTTGTTTTTAATCTCTAGTTTTTAAAATTATTTTATTTTTATGTGTGTGAGTACTGTTTTTATGTATGTATGTATGTAAGTATGCGTACCACTATAGTTATGAGTCTCCATGGGGGATTCGAACCCAGGTCCTATGGAAAAGCACCTAGTGCACTTAACCACTGACCTGTCTCTGTAGCCCTTCTACTGTTTCTTGATCAGAACTAAGTGAATTATGGGTCAAGATGAGCTGCTTGGTGCCTGTCTGCATTCCCAATACAGTTAGGCCTGAATTTAAGTTGGTTTTGGTGGTCTGCTGCAGCCTGTGGCTCATGGACAAGCAGCTTCCTTTGAGTGAAGAAAAAGTGTGTGTGTGTGTGTGTGTTTCTTTTGGCTTTTCAAGACAGAGAAGCCCTGTGCAGCTTGGCTGTTCTGGAACTTACTCTGTAGACCAGGCTGACAAATTGTGTGGGTTTTTTTGCTTGCTTGCTTCTGGTTTTGCTTTTGGTGGGGATTTATGTGTTTTGTTGCTGTTGTTGTTTTTCCAGACAGGGTTTTTCTGTATAGCCTTGGCTGTCCTAGACTCACTTTGTAGACCAGGCTGGCCTCGAACTCACAGAGATCTCCCTGCCTCTGCCTCCCTGAGGGCTGGGATTACAGCCCGGCAACAAATTATGTTTTTCAAATTGGATTTGTTCATTTAAGCTGTGTCTGCACACACAGCACAGGTGTGTGTACATCAGGACAGCTTGGAGAGCTGACCTCTTACTTCCATGTTAGAGCCTGAAGATTGGACACAGGTCTCCAGTTTGGGCAGCAGGAACCCTTAACGCTGAGCCATCTCACTGGCCCAGAAGAAATGTTTCTAGCCAATCAAACTGTCACAGTGTTCACTCTCATGCTTTCCCCTCTCTCTGGACCTCCTTTGTCCTCTCAGTGTTGGGAAAGAACAGATGACAGTGTTCCACCTGCGTATTCTGAAGTCCCTTCTCTTCACATGGCCCTTTTCTTTCCTCTATTGCTCTTTTTGCTTATTTTTGTCTTTTTTTCCTTTTCTTTCTTTTTTTTTTTTTTTTTTTTTTTTTTTTTGGTTTTTCGAGACAGGGTTTCTCTATGTAGCCTTGGCCATCCTGGACTCACTTTGTAGACCAGACTGGCCTTGAACTCACAGCGATCCGCCTGCCTCTGCCTCCTGAGTGCTGGGATTAAAGGCGTGCGCCACCACGCCCGGCTTCTTTTTTTTTTTTTTTTAATTTTAAAATATTTATTTATTACATATACATTCTTCTGCTTGCATGTACACCTGCACACTGGAAGAAGGCTTCAGTTCTCGTTATAGATGGTTGTGAGTCACCATGTGGTTGCTGGAAATTGAACTCAGAACCTCTGGAAGAGCAGACAGTGCTCTTAACTGCTGAGCCATCTCTCCAGTCCTTTTTTTCACTTTTAAGAAATATATTTATTTATTTGTTTGTTTGTTTATTTATTTATTTATTCTTTTAAGGCAGAGTTTCTCTATGTTATCTTGGCTGTCCTGGACTTGCTTTGTAGACCAGGCTGGTCTCGAACTCAGTGACCCACCTGCCTCTGCCTCCTGAGTGCTAGGATTAAAGGCATGTGCCATCACGCCCAACTAATAAATCTAATAATAATAATAATAATAACAATAATAATAATACTACTTAAAATATGTGTAGATGTGTTAACTTAATCTCATACTTTTAAGAGCCTGTCAGCCAAAAGTGTGATTTGGGTATTGAATGAATGGTAACCCTTCCAACAGCTTCTACCTTAGATAATCTGTATGTCACTGACCAAAATGGAGAGAATAGAATTTTAAAACTGTTCTCTTCGGAAGCTAGACACAGTAACCCATACTTGGGAGGTGCACTCAGGAGGATCAGGTGTTCAAGGCTAGCCATGGCTACAGATTGAGTTTGAGAGCACCACATGAGACCTCATTTCAAAAAAACAAAAAAGAAAGAGAAAACAGTTCCTAGAAGGGCAATAAATGATCATACTTGCTTAGAGGTGTACCAGGGCATATCTAAGAAGAAATTCCTGCAGACATTTGGAAATGTAAATGTATATAGAGAGATGGGTTCTCCTTCTATAGGTGGCACTTGAAAGGATAAATGTAAATGCAGTTCTTCTTGTAAGATGGTGAAGTGCCGAGACGCTAGAGATCTCCTGGGGACTTGGAAATGAATCCTAGGAAGAAAACTTACATGGGGCCTATACGTTAAAGGAAATACATACATCCTGGAGTGATTCCCTAGTATGTTTGATTGAGTATTACTGTCTTTCACATATAACTTCCTTGCATATTTATGTGTTAAAGCTTAAGGATTTGTTACAGCTTTCAGGTTTGCATTGTCATGGGAACTCCTGGGTGTGTGAGCAAGTCTGATGCGTGTGACTTTTTCGTAGCTCTTTTCTTCTGTTGCTTGACCTTGTCCAACTGTAATGTGATGATGGGTTTTTTCTTATTATATTTTATTTTGTTGTGCTTTGTTATTATTTCTTAGGAGCCCGACCTGTTCTAATGAGAGACAGGAAAGGAATGGATCTGAATGGGAGAGGAGGTGGGGAGGAGCTAGGAGGGGTAGAGGAAGGAGAATCTGTAATCAGGATATATTGTATGAGAAAATAATCTATTTTTTAATAAAAGGAAAAATATTTTGGTAGCAATAAACATAAAATAAAATAGAATATCATTTTAAATATTGATAAACTTAATGTTACAGAAGCTAAATATCAATGATTTTGAGCTATAATTGTTTGATTTTGTCATGAGACTAAGAATGGTCAGAAATGTCTATGTTGTTCTAATGAATATCAATCAAGCCCAGAAGCCTTTGTTTACTGTTTCCCCTATTCTGTCTAAAATTAGATTGTGTCAATAGTAAGTTATAACATTATCAGTTAAATCAAATAATTTTATAAACAGTATTGAGAAAAGGTAACTCAATCGAGGATTCTTTCCAGATGCCAGCACCTAGAGGGTGCTGTTGCTTCCTTTCTTCTTGGATATAAATGTTATATGAGGCCGGGCGTGGTGGCGCACGCCTTTAATCCCAGCACTCGGGAGGCAGAGGCAGATGGATCGCTGTGAGTTCGAGGCCAGCCTGGTCTACAAGGTGAGTCCAGGATGGCCAAGGCTACACAGAGAAACTCTGTCTCGAAAAACCAAAAAAAAAAAAAAAAAAAAAAGTTATATGAATCTTTGTTAAATTCTTAGCAAGAATTACAAGGTCTATATATAATTAGTATAAAATACATTTTTTTTCTAATGAAATAAAGAACTGTCTCGTCAGCCGTGGTGGCGCGCACACACACCTTTAATCCCAGCACTCAGGAGGCAGAGGCAGGCAGATCACTGTGAGTTCGAGGCCAGCCTGGTCTACAAGGCTGGTCCAGGACAGTCAAGGCTACACAGAGAAACCTTGTCTTGAAAAGCCAAAGGGAGGGGGCGGGGAGAACTTCTCAAGAAAAATAAATAGAAACTAAAATGGACTGGTATGGGCATTGTGTCAGAGAGCCAGAGGGGCTTCTTTAGGGTGGCTGATGGGGGCTCTCTGTGGGGGTGACTTATATGAACTATGACCTGAATAGGAAGGGGTGTTCGTGCAAAAAATGGGGGGAAATAGTCTAAAGTGAAAAGGTTCTGGGGTGGGGGCAAGTATGGCATTCACTAAAGCAACAGAAAAAGGTTCATCTAAGACTGAAAATGTTCTGCAGTGATATACACCTGTGGTTCTAGAACTTGGCACTGAGAGGCAAGACGATCAGTCCCCAGAAGTTTCAGGCCAGCCAGGGCTGTGTCGTGAGACTCTGCCTCCAAAATGAAAAAGGAAATGTCAGTTTATAAGACACGCTACAATATTCATTGGTGAAAAGTACCATAGGAAAAATTCAGATAGAGCCAGATGGACTGAGCCTATGATACTTGGAAGGTAGAGGCCTTAGGAGAGTGAAAGTTCGAGGTCAGCCTCTGCTACATCCTGAGGTTGAAGTCATCCTGGGCTACATGAGAACCCTGTCTTGAAGAAAATAAAAGCAAAAAGTATGCACATCTTCTGACCTTGAACTTGTTCTACATGCAACCTATGGTAGAAAGGCAGCAGGGCAGTGTGTGAGAGCTTGCTGTCCGAAGCCAGATGGTCCAGGTTCAAATCCCAGTTCTAACACTTAGCAGCTCCTGCTGTCTGAAGGCGCTTCTCCAGGACTCTCCACTACCAAAATCTGTTTTATTAGTTTCTCACGGTGCTTCAACACGTGACTGTAAACCGTCAAGCTCAAAACAGAACAAGCACATTGTTTTCTAATTTCAAATGGCAGAAGTCTGCAATGGGTATCCATGGACTAAAATTAGGATATGTTCAGTGTGTATATCCACTGGAAAGTTCTGGGCAAAAGTGCTTCCTCGCCTTTTCCAGTTTCTGGAGCTCATCCACATTTTAAAAGGGGGTATATGTGCTCTCCCTTTAAAAAATGTATATGACTGTATGTGTGCATATATCATTTATATGTCTGCCAAGGCCAGAAGGTGTGGGATCCCTTGGAGCTGGAGTTATAGGTGGCCATGAGCTGCCGTGAGGGAGTACCGATAACCACTGGTTCTCTGGAAACGCAGTGTCTTAGTTAGGACTTCTATTGCTGTGATAGAAACACCAAGACCCAAACCCCAAACCAACATTTTATAGCCTATAATCCACCAATCAGAGAAGGCAGAGCAGGACCCTGGAGGCAGGAGCTGATGCAGAGGCCATGGAGGAGTGCTGCTTACTGGCTTGCTCCCCTTCTATCACCCCGGACCTTTTTCTCAGGGATTGCACCACAGGGGGTGGGTGGGAGGCTTCCATTTAAGTCATTAGTAAAGAAAATGCCCTGCCGGCTTGCTTCTAGGCCAATCAGAAGACTCAATTAAAGTTTTTGTTCCTAGATAACTTGTGGCAAATTGACAGCAAACTAGCCAGGGCAAGCAGCAACTCCCAACTGCTGAGCCATCTTACCAGTCCCGACATGTCCCTTTCTTTAAAAGGGAGCAATATTATTATCCCCCCACTTCTAAGTGCTTCCCCCCTCCCGCCTTCTACTTTTAAAGGCACTGATTATGCTGGGTTTACTCTGGTAATCTAGGATCATCTTGCTATTTTAAGGTCAGTTAAGTTAGGTTGATCAGCAAGCCGCCTTCATTCTGTCTGCAGCCTCAGGTCCACTTTGTCATGTAACCTAATTTATCCCCATGTCCCCCCTTTGTCATGTGTCAGGACCCAGGATCATGCCGTGACTATTTTGGAGGGATTGCCTTTTGCCTAGCCATCTCTGTTTACATTTAAAATGGCAGGATGCAGGTGGGGCGAGGGAGAGGATGATGCCAAATCCTGGCTGACGTGAGTGGAGTCAGTAATTGTGTTTAAACCCAGAACTACTAAGTGATATGTGCAGATGCTTTCTCTCATTAGCATAATATCTTATGTTAATATGGTAACTTCTATATTAAGGGTGATTTGAGCCAGATGTGGCAGCGTACACTTTTAATCCCAGCACTGGGGAGACTGAGGCAAGGAGTTCAGGGCCAGCCTGCTCTACAGAGTGACTTCTAGAACAGCCAGGTGACACCATGAAACCCTGTCTTGAAAAACAAACTAACAAAAAGAGGGATCTGATGAAAGGAACTTAGTTTTAGTTCAGTCCTGGAAGAAAACTGATATTAGAGAGTTCTTCCACAGTTGCTTCATTCCAAAGTGGTGCAGCACAGTTTTATTAGCGTTTCAGAGAAAACAGGACAGGCAAACTAACAAATCTGCCACAGCTTCCCAGGAGAAGGAGATTAAGGAGGCAGGGAGCCATGGCACTCAGGAAACACTGGCATGGCAGAAGTGGCTGTCGTGTTAGGAGCTTCAGAGAAAGAGTGAGAAAACCCAGGGAAGCGTGCGCAGGCATTACCCTATCTGAAGAAAAAGATAGAAGTAAAAGAAAGTGTGATTTTGTGCGTAACTCTGCGGCCCTAGACACTACACAGTGGAAGCTCAGCGAATCTACCCCAAAGGCCTTTGCCTGCCCCCGCCCCCGTGCCCTTGTAGAGAAACGCTGAGTTTAATCTTAATTTTCATACCTTTATTACAGATTTTTATACCTGTGGATGTTTCTACTGACATGGAGAAGATTGAGGAACAGTTTGCTAATCTACACATTGCTAGACGTTCCTCGGAGCAGAAAGAGCCCACTTACCTGCTTGACATAGCCACCTCCAAGACTGTCCAGGCAGAGAAGGGAAGCTTGGTTGCTGTCTTGTGTTCAAACGGATCAATAAGAATATATGATAAAGAGACACTAAATGTGCTGCGAGAATTTAGTGGCTCTCCTGGGCTTCTTAACGGAGTTAGATTTGCGAACTGCTGTGACAGTGTCTATTCTGCAAGTACGGACGGTGCTGTAAGATGCTGGGATGCCCGGGTGGCTGGGGGGAAGCCAGTGCAGTTGTTCAGGGGTTACCCTGGCAACATTTTCATCAGTTTTGATGTCAACTGCAAAGATCATGTCATTTGTGCTGGTACAGAAAAAGTCGATGATGATGCACTGTTGGTCTTTTGGGATGCAAGGATCGCATCCCAGGATTTGTCTACTCGAGACCCACTTGGTGCCTATTCCGAGACGCACAGTGACGATATCACGCAAGTACGTTTCCATCCCAGCAATCCCAACATGGTTGTCTCGGGTTCAACTGATGGCCTGGTAAATGTGTTCGATATCAGTGTTGATAACGAAGAGGATGCGTTGGTTGCGACCTGTAACTCCATTTCATCCGTGAGCTGTATTGGTTGGTGTGGAAGAGATTATAAACAGATTTACTGCATGACACACGATGAAGGGTTTTGTTGGTGGGATCTCGGTCATCTGGATACTGATGAACCAATTACATGTTTGAACATCCAGGATGTGAGAGAAGTGACCGATGTGAAGGAAGGTCGTTTGGACTATCTGATTGGTGGCCTGTATCACGAAAAGATGGACAGGTTGTTTGTTATCGGAGGAACCAACACAGGAAAGATTCACATAATGAGCTGCGCCGCGTCAGGACTGACCCACGTGACCAGCCTTCAGCAGGGACATGCAGCCACGGTCCGCTCCTTCTGTTGGGACGTGTCGGAGGACTCTTTGCTGACTGGGGGAGAAGACGCACAGCTGCTGCTTTGGAAACCTGGAGCTGTGGAAAAGACCTTCACAAAGAAAGACAGCTTGAAAAGTGCATCCTCCGTGCAGCAGCGAGTTCGAATCCACAGCAACGATTCCTATAAGAGAAGGCAACAGCAGTGACGTCATGCTGAGAATTTGAAAGCTTTTCCGGTTTCAAATCATTTTGCTACATGTAGCAAATGTTTTTAAAGCTTATCTGTAAAAGCAGGAAGCTAACAAACAGCCTCAGACAAATATTACGAATGGTTTAATTCAGGCCCAGAAATATTCTATAATATTTTTAAAGCCTCCAGTTGAGTATAGAAATCAGTGACTTGACAGGGAAATTACAAGCCGAGTTCTGAAACCCATCTGTTGAGTTAGTAAATGTCAAATTTGAAGAACTAGCTCTGAAAAGGATTCTGAAGTAGATAGCTGGCAGACAACGGTTTTTAAACTCAGCTCCTTACATTTGAAATTACTTAATTGTTTATATCAGGCTGAGTGATTTGAAGGGGTTTCGCTCACTCTAAACCTTCTGCCTCAGCTCAGAGCACTGAAATCTAAGCATTCTAGTGAGTCCAAACAGATATTTAATGTTTTAGGAATGAAGAATATTTTCTTAAAATGAGAAAAATATATTTAGTAAATACTCTCATCTGTGCTTTAATACGCTATATTTACACGTGGTTAGCTGGTATCCTGGTTTGCTGATGAAAAATCTTACTAGGTTCATTTCTGAGACTTAAAGTATGATAGAGAAATGAATATGTAACGGCAGGGCTGTCTTGTTTCAAAATATACTTTCAGCAGCATATGATTAAATTTTCTTCCTTATTTCACCCATCATTTTAAACTTGAAACTTTGTTTACTCTGTGTGTGTGTGTGTGTGTGTGTGTGTGTGTGTGTGTGTGCGTGCATGTACAACTTAAAAGAGTCAGTTTTCTCCTAGCTTGTGGGTCCCAGGGATTACATTTGGTCCTTAGGCTTCACAGAAGGTGCTTATACCTATGGGGTAGCATTTACTGCTAATTTTGTCACTTTTTCTTTTAAAAGACATTTTTGAGAAGTCCCTTAATAAAAGAAGTTAGTACTTCTTTTTTTTTTTTTGATTTTTCGAGACAGGGTTTCTCTGTGTAGCCTTGGCCATCCTGGACTCACTTTGTAGACCGGGCTGGCCTCGAACTCACAGCGATCCGCCTGCCTCTGCCTCCCGAGTGCTGGGATTAAAGGCGTGCGCCACCACATCCGGCTCAGAAGTTAGTACTTCTAAAGTTCAGCTATCTTGTCTTACACTTAAAGGTAAGAATATCTTTTTATAGGTGCTAGGAATATGATCATGAAAAATATTTTTTGAACCTTTTATAATTCTCTTTTAAAGGTTTATATCTTTTAAAGTAAGTGTGTGTGTGTTCGTGTGTTCATGACATGTGTACAAGTGTTTGCAGAGGCCAGGAGAAGCAGAGTATGACAGTAGCTAAGATATACACGCCAGCAAGAATTAAGAACAGGCAGGCAGCATTGCTTTTTCCTTGACCCTGTTGTATGCTGGGGCCACTCCCCACCCCAAGGTGCCACTCACTGTGGGGAGGGTCTTAGCTATTCCTTCATGGAAACACTCACAGACCACCCTTCCCTTCTCCCTCCTTCCTTCTTTGCTTCCTTCCCTCCTTCCCTCCCTCCTTCCGTCCTTCCCTTTCCCCAGTCAGGGTCTTAGCTTGTAGCCCTGGCAGGCTTAGAACTCACTGTGTAAACGAGGCTACCTCAAACATGCCTCTGCCTCCTGACAGTGGTGATTACAGGGCTGTGTAACCACGCCAAGCTTATTTCTTTTTTATCTTCTTTTATCCTGTTTGGAGGAGGTGCTGAGTTTATTGAACTTGTAAATTAGTGTGGATCTGAGGATGTGAGAGGTGGCTTTGCCAGTGAACTGGTAATTGAATAATAAAAGATAGAACACAGCATTGATGGTGACAATGATGGATTCTGTGGAAGATTTGCCACATGGACAGCAAAAATTATCTCAGATTTTCTGTTTACTTAAAAAAAATTTTTTGTGTTATTTTACGTGCATGGGTGTTTGGCCTGCATGTATACCTGTGAACCTGAGAGGCCAGAAGAAGGAGTGAGAGTCCTCTGCAGATGGAGTCAAAGAAGGTTGTTAGCCACCATGTGGGGGAGGGACTCGAACCTGTGTTCTCAGGAAGAACAGTCAGTGTTCTTAACCGCTGAGTCCTTTCTCGTGCCCCTCCTGTTAGCCTTTCTAAGAACGGCACTTTATGTTTTCTGTTCATCTGAACTAAAGCTTACAACTGAGACAGTAAGCTTGTACTTTGCAGGGTTCTCAGTACCTACGCAGCAGTGCCAGGAGGCCCTCCCAGGCAGCACGGGTCAAGTGAGAAAAGTGAGCATGTGTCTAGTTTCTGCAAGTGAGAAAACTAGAGCCTAGAAAGGTCACCTTGACTTTTATTTAAGAAGACAGGGTCTCCTGTAGCCCAGAGCTCAATCTTCTGGCATAGGAAGACTTTGGGGTGTTTTGTTGTTGTTGTTGTTTTGTTTTGTTTTTAATGTTTAAAGATTTTAAAAAAGATTTATTTGTTAATTTATTTATTTATTGTGTATGCATCATTCTGCCTACAGGCCAGAAGAGAGTACCAGATTTCATTGTAGATGGTTGTGAGCCATGACCTTTGGAAGAGCAGTCAGCAAAGGAAGACTTTGAACTCTTTTTTTTAAAAAGATTTATTTAATTATTATTTATACACTATTTTGCCCGCATGCCAGAAGAGGGCACCACATCTCATTATAGATGGCTGTGAGCCACCTTGTGGTTGCTGGGAATTGAACTCAGGACAGACAGTGCTCTTAACCTCTGAGCCATCTCTCCAGCACCAGACTTTGAACTCTTGATCTTCCTGACTCCACTCTGGTGTTGGGATCACAGGCATTCATCACCATGTCCAGGTTTTTTGTTTTTAGGGTTTTTTGTTGTTGTTGTTGTTTCAGTTTTTCGAGACAGGGTTTCTCTGTGTAGCCTTGGCTGTCCTGGACTCACCTTGTAGACCAGGCTGGCCTCGAACTCACAGAGATCTGCCTGCCTCTGCCTCCTGAGTGCTGGGATTAAAGGCGTGCGCCACCACGCCTGGCTACCATGTCCAGTTTTGAGGAATTTGCTGGGGATATAACACAGGGCTTCAAGCTTACTAAGACAGAACCCCTCTTTAGCTTTTGTTTCGTTTTGGTTTGTTTTCTTCTTTCTCTTTTAAAGATTTATTATTTATACAATATTCTGCTAGTATGTGTGCCTGAATGCCAGAAGAGAGCACTAGAGCTCATTATAGATGGTTGTGAGCCACCATATGGTCTCTGGGAATTGAACCCAGGACCTTGGGAAGAGTAGTGAGTGTTCTTAACCTCTGAGCCATCTCTCCAGCCCCACCCCCTAACTCCTTAAGTTGGCATGTAATTATACATACGTGTGTGGGACAGTGTGATATTTCCTTATGCGTATGCATTATTTAACGATCAAGACAATAATTAGCATATTCATCACCTCGAACATCCATTTTGCCTTACTAAAGCTATGTAAATTCTACTACTGAGCTAGCTATCTTCCTGGCTTTTTTTTTTTTTTTTTAAATACTTTTTATGTAATATGGATATTTTGATGACGATCATCTGATGATGGCACTCAATATATTGTAAAAGGATTCCGCCATCTTCAGTATCCCTAACCCTCATATAGGATCACCAAGAATAAATACATTTTACAACCAGTTCCTAAAATAAAATCTATGTGCTGTCTCAGAACCTGTAATATCTTATTGCCATCTGTCCAATCACTTGGGGGCTAACCGCAGCTTACTATGAGAATAAATTACACAGCTAGAAGAGATTTTGAATACTCTCGCCACAAAGAACCATAAATGTTTGAGGTGATGAATATGCTAATCACTCTGATTTGATCATTAAACAATGAACACACATATGGAAATATCACACTGTCCCACATACATATGTATAATTACATGCCAATTTAAAAAGTTAAGAGAGTGGGCCAGGAAGATGGCTCAGTGGGTAAAAAACACGTCATCCAGCACGGCAACTGGAGCAGGACCCTGGAATCCATGTGATGGAGGTAAGAGGACCAGCTCCTCCAAGCTGCCCTGTGGTGTGTGTGCCCACGCCCACACACACGCATACGTACACAGAAAGAAGCGAGCAAAGGTAGTAAAGTTATGGAGACTGGGAGATAGTTCAGTGGGCAAAATGGCTGCTGTGAGAAACTTTAGACCCACAGAGCCTACGCAGAAGCTTGGGTGTGGCTATGAACCTGTTAACCCTGCACTGCAGAGGCAGAGACAAGAGAATTCTTGGGGCTTGCTGACCAGCCAAGCCAGATCTATGGGTTCAGGGTTCAGTGAGCGACCCTACGTATCCGTTACTTTGCGGAGGACCCAGTGTTGAAATACATTAGCTTACGGGAGTATTTCTCGTTCAAACCCCCACACCCCGCAACAGTGAAAAGCATCCCCCACAGAAGTAGAGGGAGTAAGGGAATGGTCCGTTCTTTCTCAGGCACACATTGTGAGAATAAGACACCTGGACTGCATTCTAAAAGAAAAACTAGTACACTCATACACTCATCTAAAAGGGGGAAAAAATGGGTAACAAAATAAAATAGGCAGAAGGGACATCAAGTGCAAAGTGTAGAGGCATAAAGTCCGAGGCTGATTTCAGTCCTGATTCTTGGACTTGGCGGGGGTGGGGGGGTGATCTTCCCAAGTTTCTCTGCAAATCCATTCATAACGCATGTCTTAGGGTGAGTTACCTCTGCAGGTAGCTGGGCTCCTCCTATGTCTTCATTTTTAACTATTTGAATTTTGAGGAGGGTGCCCCTCTAAGCTTTCCCTCAATTCCATACTGTTGGGTAATTGCTGAAACTGTTTATATGATTGCTCCTGAGAAATTTTTCTTAAAAAAAAATTATAGCCGGGCATGTTGATTTAGGCCTTTAATCCCAGCACTTGGGAGGCAGAAGCAGGTGGATCTCTGAGTTCCAGGCCAGTCTAGGACACACAGGGCTACGCAGAGAAACCCTGTCTCAAAAAGACTTCTTAAAAATTACATAGGCCAGGCAGTGGTGGTGGTGCACACCTTTAATGCCAGCACTCGGGAGGCAGAGGCAGGTGGATCGCTGTGAGTTTGAGGCCAGCCTGGTCTACAAAGAGAGTCCAGGACAGCCCAGTGAGTTCGAGGCCAGCCTGGTCTACAAAGAGAGTCCAGGACAGCCAAGGCTACACGGAGAGACCCTGTCTCGAAAAAGAAAAGAAAAAAAAAAGTTAGGCTGCAAGTATGCAGCTGCATTCTGTGTCGTCATTTCCTTACCTTGCCTCAGGTAAGAAAGTAGCTTAGTCCAGGAACCGAACACAGTCCTTACAGGTTTAACCCAAGACCTGAGTTTGACCCCTGAACCCAAGACAGTTGAAGCTCCCTTTCCCCAGACAACCCAGTGTCTGTCAGGTTGGCAATAAAAGTAAGCAGGGTGGAAAGTGAGAGATTGAGGGAGAAAAAAAGAAAAATGAATGAAAAAAAGGAAGAAAGAAAAAGTATGAATTTGAGCTTGGGTTGTTTGTTTGTTTGTTTGTTTGTTTAATGCATTATTATTTGTGTGTCCATGATGTAAATGCAGGCACAGATCCAGCTGGGTGTAGTGCTGTGCACTTTAATCCTAGCACTCAGGAAGCAGAGGCAGGTGGTTCCCTGTGAGTTCAAAGCCAACCTAATCTACAGAGTGAGTTCTAAGACAGACAGAGGTACTTAATGAGTCTTGGGGGGCAAAATGAAAATAATAAATTAACTGCAAGGACCAATGTACCATGATGTGCACTTGTGCATGGAAGCCGGAGGACAAAACTTGGAAGTCAGTGCTCGCCTGTCATGGGTTCAGGGGTCAAACTCAGGTCATCAGACTTATGCAGTGAGCACTTTTGCTTGCTGAGCTCTCTTGCCTGTATTATCTAATATGTCTGAAAGGACAAAGTATTTCAGTTCTCTGGCCTTTAGCTTCTTCATCTGGGGTCGGGGGGAGGGAAAATGGCTATTCCACAGCCATGAAAGTTTCTAAGAGAATTAAATGGGAAAACATGGGCAAGATACTGAGTTGCTGTCACCACCACCACCATCACTGAGATCCAGTTTCACAGGAAGGAACTACCAGATAAAATCACATGCAGGGCTGCTGGACGAGGCCACATCACTGGACCTACCTGATGCTTTCCAGGGCACTTTCTAGTTTGTTATCTTCATGATTCCATCTCTACAACCCTCAAGCCACTTGTACCACCTTTGTCTTATAGAGGGCATTGGACCCTGTGGAACTAAAATCACAGGTGGTTGTGAGCCACCATGTAGTTGCTGGGAACTGAGTGAGAAAATATTTTACATAAATTATTAGGCAAACTAACTTTGTCTTTTATTCTTTGTCTGGGGTGGAGGTGGGGCTAACCGATTAAAAATAATTTTCCTTTTTAAAAAGTTTTTTTTTTTTTTTTTTTTTTAACTGACTTGTGAGAGTGTGTGTCTCTCTGTGTGTATGGCATGAGTGTGGGGGTGCCGGAGGAAGGCAGAAGAAGGCACTGTGCTCAGGAGCTGGAGGTACAGATAGCTGTGACCTGACCATTGTGAGTTCTGGGAATAAACTTCCAGAAGAACAGGTACTCTTACACTGCTGAGCCATCGCTCCAGCCATTTGATTCGCTTTGATTTGATTTCTTCATTAGAATAGAAGTTAACTTACAATACTGTGAGTTTGAGGCCACCCTGAGCTAGGTAGTAAGAATCTACTTAAAATAATAAACAAACAAGTAATTTACACTGTGAAATCAGGACAACAAACAGTGAGGCCTTTTATATGTCGCTTTGTTAGTAAGTCCACGAACTTTAGAATGGGAAGACTTGAGTTTGTGGCTCAGTTGGCAGAGTACAATTTAATTCTTATAATATATGTGAGCGTTTGGGCTGTGGAAATGGCTCAGTCAGTAAGGTGCTTGTCACACACGCATTAGGTCAGTGTTTGGATGCCTAGCATCTATATTAAAAAGGCAGTTATGGAGCCGGGCGTGGTGGCGCACGCCTTTAGTCCCAGCACTCGGGAGGCAGAGGCAGGCGGATCACTGTGAGTTCGAGGCCAGCCTGGTCTACAAAGTGAGTCCAGGACGGCCAAGGCTACACAGAGAAACCCTGTCTCGAAAAACCAAAAAAAAAAAAAAAAAAAAAAAAAAAAAAAAAAAAAGGCAGTTATGGCATATGTCTGGGATCCCTCTTCTGGAGGGTGAGGGATGACAGGCACTTATCCAGTTAGTCTAGGTAAACTCGGCTTCTGCTTCAGTGAGAGGCCTTGCCTCCAAAACTCAGTGCGGAGCAACTGAGAAAAACATCCAAAATTGACTTCTGGCCTCTGTGCACACACCCACGATGATGTGCGAGTGCAAATACATTATAGTATCTATATGTACATTGACATGCCACCTACATTATAGTATTATTCCCACCAAGTAAGCTGTTCCAGGACCTACACTCTTTATAAATCCATATATATTTTATTCATTCTAAATTTAAATTTTTAACATTTATTTTATTTTATGTGTTTGGGTGTTTCACCTGCATGTATATCTGTGCCACCATGTCCCTGGTATCTGAAGAGGCCAAGAAAAGGCCATTGGATATCCTGGAACTGATTAAGAGCTGCCATGTGGGTGCTAGGAATTGAAGCTGGGTCCTTCGCAAGAGCAGGTGGTACTTTTAGCTCCTAAGCCATCTTGCCAGCCCCTAAATTAAATTTTTATTGATACAATTGAATCCCATTTCCTCCACTTTATGTCTTAAGATTGTTTATCAAGTCCAAAGATGTAGGGACAGTAGGAGAGCGTGCTCTGCGAGATCCTGTCTTTTTCCACATCCCCATCTGTCCAGTAGGCTCCAGCCAGCTTGTGTGCAGCAAGCTGGCCAGCAAGGGCTCTTCCAGTTGATGTGCTGGTGGCTTTGCTTCCAGTGACCTCCCCCAGGGTCCACACCGCCTCTTGCTAGAGCTGGAGAGACAGGCCATTCTGTCCAGCAGCCCTCTTAGCAGACTCTCTTAGTTTTATCATTCAAATTCTGTGTGTTCCCAGGCTTTAATGTTCCTCCTGGTTTGTGTGATGACATCACGGCACCAGAGCTTTAGTTTGAATGTGCCTTAGGTACGGTGTCATCATTTTTGGCAACACTCATGCCATTGAATGTCTCTTTGCCATCTGTGCTACTTCCTGCTTTCTGGGACAAGACGGACTACAACCATCCAAACTACACTGGGCAACATGGTCTCGTATTCATGCACTGTGCCTCTCTTATTGAGTGCCTATTGTATGCTGGCCACCGTCTCAATCACTGGGGCGCAGGTCCTCCTGTCTCAAGGCTTGTGTTCCCGTGACCCTGATAGCAGGAAACGAGCTTGTTGGATGTGAAGGACAGCTTGTTAACTGGGACCGGGAGGAAATGGAAGCATCTGCAGCTGCCAACAGTGTAATTGATGCATCTTAAGTAAGAAGCTTAAACATATTTTAATGGTTATATATGAGCACAACTGCTATTCTCAATTTAATTAGAGGGAAGGCAATGTGCAGCCTATTAGCATATTGCAGGAGAGTCCATGGGGATAGGGCTGTTTGTTTGAAAGTGAACATAATTCCTCAAAAAAGCTAAAAATAGAATCGCCGTATGATTTAACAACCCCCTTTCTGAGCATTTATCCAGAAGAATTGAGAGCAAGACCTTGAGAAGAAACGTACACACCCACGTTATGGTGGCATTGTTTATAGCTGCTAAGAGGTGGGCGTGACCCAGTTGTCTGAGGAGAGGTGAATAAGGAAACCAAGCGGCAGATAGTCAAACAAATGAATGTTATTCTGCCTCAAAGAAGAAGGAAGTTGAAACATACAGCTAGTCTAGCTACTTGAGGGACTAAAATAGAAGAATTGTTTGGACCCTGGAGTTGAGACCAGCCTTGGCGTAGTGAGATCCTGCGTCTAAAACAAGATAAACTCCCACAGAGGAAGTCCGATCACACAATACAAAAACTTGGGGCACGCTGAATGAAAATAGCTTCTTGCAAGGAGACAATATTGTATTGTGTGATTCCACTCATAGCCAACATTATGGAAACAGCAGAATGCTGGTTTTCAGGGTGGGGCTGGGGCAGGTACAGGGAGTTATGTCTAATGGGTCTAGAGTTTCAGGGTTTTTTTTTAAAAAAAGATTTATTTATTTTATTTATTGTATATAAGTGCTTTATCTGCAGAAGAGGGCATCAGATCACATTACAGATGGTTGTGAGCCACTATGTGGTTGCTGGGAATTGAACTCAGGACCTCTGGATGAGCAGGCAGTACTCTTAAGGTCTGAGCCACACCTCCAGCCCCGAGTTTCAGGTTTGTGAAGACAAAGATGATCAGTCACACAGTGTGATTAATGTGTTCATCAGCGCTAATTTACAAATGGTAAAGGACACTTAGAAGGTAGAAGCAGGAAGATTAAAAGTTCACGACTCACTGCAGCTTTACAGCAAAATGGAGGCCAGCTTGGGGTATGTGAGAAAAGGACAAGGTGTTCAATTTTATGTGTATTTTTAAAATCTTTGCGCTGGAGAGATGGCTCAGCAGTTAAGAGCACTGGCTGCTCTTCCAGAGGTCCTGAGATCAATTTCCAGCAACCACATGGTGGCTCACAACCATCTATAATGTGATCTGATGCCCTCTTCTGGCCTGCAGGGGTACATGCAGATAGAACATTCATATGCATTAAATAAATACAACTGAAAACAATCTTTATTTATTTATTTACAGTAAAATCCCAGTGGATTTGTGGGGTGATCTCCATAAAACAGTACTGAAATTCAGCTAGACAAATCATGGAGTGAGACTAAGAAGACTGAAAAGAGCCGGGCATGGTAGTGCACACCTGTAATCTCAGCACTCAGGACAGAGGCAGGTGGATCGCTGTGAGTTCGAAGCCAGCCAGGTCTACAAATCAAGTGCAGGACAGCCAAGGCTACACAGAGAAACCATGTCTCGAAAAACAAACAAACAGACAAACAAGACTGAAAAGTGTAGTGTGAAGGGCTCACTTCATTAGTGAATAGCAGGGCAGTGTGACAGTGATTATTTATAAATTCTCATTTTAGATTCTTTAGCACACAATATGCTCCAAATTTAGCTTAATGCAGATTAGAATTTAATGAAAAACAATAAAATAAAATTAGAAAATAACTAGCTGGGTGTGGTGGCACGTGCTTTTATTCGAAAAACTATATATATGGCTATATGTCTACTTCTTGTGTGAGTAAACTTTAATGTTTTTACATTTTTAGAGGAATAGGATTTCATGCATCAGGGCTGGAGAGATGGCTCAGTGTTTAAGAACAAGTACTGCTCTTGCAGAGGATCTAAGTTCTGTCTCCAGCACCCAAATCTGGTGGCTCCCAATGACCTGTATCCCAAGTTACAGGGGACCTCCCATCATCTTCTGGCCTCCATGGTTACCTGCATACAGGTGGTACACATGAGCCCAAGTGGGGACATACATGTTACCTAAGTAGAAATAAATAACTGCCTAAAAAAAGAATCTCATTTGTTATCGGTGGGATTATGAATTGGTGTAATCATTTAGGCAAGCAATTTGCCTGCTTCTTCTTTTAGAAACATACTCTAGAGAAAGTTTAGGACACAAGAGATGAGCCCAGGAATGCTGGTAGCATCTTTATTCAAAAGAATAGTGTGATGGAAATACTCAAGCCAGTGAAACAAGAGGCAAGTGCACTGCAGAACCTTTGTGAACTGGATGCTAAGTATCAGCAAAAGGAATGCTCTAGTGTTCATGTTAGGATGGGTACATAAAAAAAACCAATGTTGGGGACTTGAGAGATGGCTCAGAGATTACGAGCACTTGCTGTTCTTCTAGGGGACCCATGCCCGGTTCCCAGCACCCACACGGCATCTCACAATGGTCTGTAATTCCAGTTCTAGATGATCCGATGCCCTAAAACAAAGCAAAGAAATAAATGCAAACAATGATGACTGAGAAGTAAACTTCAGAAGCTCACAGAAAGACTCCATGTTGTGCCAGGTGTAGCAGTGCACGCCTTTAATCCCAGCACTCAGGAGACAGAGGCATGGGGATCTCTGTGAGTTCAAGGACAGCTTGGTCTTAAAACGAAACAGAACAAAACAAAACAAAAAAACCAAACCAAAACAACCCCCCCCACACACACAAAACAAACAACAAGAGTCAATGTTGTGTATTTGGTAAAATTGTGACATTATGGGAATAAAACGCACCAGATCCGGCCTTTGGTACCTGTGGCAAAGAAGAAATATGATAGGTGGTTATACTAGATGCTTCAGGCATGTTTGCCATGCTTTATTCTAGAGCTATGTGGTGGCTACATGCCTCTTGTTATTTTGGCTCTCTGAGAGTCTAATATGTTTTATTAAAAAAATAAAAGTAATGATCCTAATAAAAATTAAACAATGTTTAAGCATATAATGTGATTTTTGCCACTAACACCTTTCCAACCCGTGAACAAAGCTATTCATCAGTAGCAGCTCCTTGTACGCGCATCCAGAGCCCTTTTCCATGTATTTACAATCATTGCATTCCCTCTAAGCATCTGTGTTTATTTTGTAAATATCTACTTATTCCACACACACGGAGACAAACAGGAGACCACTTCCCCGTTATTCTGAGTTGTCTTTTCGCACTTTATATCACAGGCATTTCTCCATATGACAGATAGTACCCTTCCATTTAATGGTAGCACTACCTCCTACAGTATGGCTGAACTACAATTTAACTATCCTTCAACTAATACATGCTTAAATTGTTTCTATTTGTCTCTAAAATTCTACAATGCATGTCCCTAGTGAACCTTAAAAGTATTTTTGTAGCCGGGCGTGGTGGCACACGCCTTTAATCCCAGCACTCGGGAGACAGAGGCAGGCAGATCGCTGTGAGTTCGAGGCCAGCCTGGTCTACAAAGTGAGTCCAGGACAGCCAAGGCTACACAGAGAAACCCTGTCTCGGGAAAAAAAAAAAAAAAAAAAAAAAGCATTTTTGTATGAAAGATTTCCAGGGGGATGAATTTTAAAAGAAAGGCTTTCCGAGAATTTATACTTCAAATTGGAAAAAGTCCCAAAGGATATAGAGTATATTCTTCTTTGTGAAATTAAATATATAAAATTCATGTGCATAAATCACAAGTGCAGTAAAACTGTAATCAGAGAAAAATAAGCAAAAAGCACCAATAATTTGCAGAAAAAGAAATATAAAAGTCTAATAAATATATAGAAGATATCTTGACTCTTTAACCTATATAATTTAAATAAGTAGTTTCAGGTTTTGGTCCATAAGTTTATTTGTTTGGTTGTTTTTTTTGGAGACAGGGTTTCTCTTACGTAATTCTATAGACCAGGCTGGCCTTGAACTCGTAGAGATCCAAGTGCTCTGTCTCCCAAGTGCTGGGCTCACCTGTGTGAGCCACTGCCACCCAGCTCCAAAGTTTAGACAGAATGAGAAAGTGGCTTTTGTGGGGAATGTGGCAGAACCTTATCAATAACTTAACACATACCTTAAGCCCTAAGTCCTACTATAATTTTAATTCAAGGAAATAAAGATACTGTAGACAATACCATACACTTTGGGGCCGTTGGTTTTTCTCTTTTCCCCCAACAACACACTTGGGAATACCAGGAAGCACCCCCATATTCCATTTATGCAGTACAAATCCAATATCCTTCGTACAGTTGACTGAATCAGGGGCGGGTACACAAAGAGTCCAGAGTCGGTTCTGACCGCTTTCTTCATTGGTGACAGTGGAGTAAGAGTTCAGTGCGCTGCTATGTTGCGTAACACAGTCCTGCCAGAGAAGAATGCAGCCCAGTCACACCAAGGGAAGAGAGAGAAAGGGCCTGAGGGCTTGCACAGCCTGCTGCCAGTCCCTGCTTGTTTGTAATTCTCATCATAGCATTGTCCCCTTCTGCCTATGCCAAGCCAACTCAAGGAAGTCTTGGCTGGGGAGAGAGAAACACTGCATTCTACCACGCAGTTCCATATCCCTAAACAGGAAGTGAGGAATTAAGGTTTCATCTCCAGCACTGAAGGTCTACTTGGGAGCACTTGATAAAATGAAAATGAATGTTCCGTGTGAACGGCTTTACATGGTTCGTAGTATATGCTAACGAGTCCCTTAACGCTCACTTTAGCAGCACATACATCCACCAAAATGGAAGGAGATTAGCATCGCCCCCGAACAAGGAGGCTGTAGTGGCTAGATCTGTGTGTCTACCTGACCCAAGCTAGAGTCATCAGAGAGGAAGGAACCTCAGTGGAGGAGGGAATGCCTTCATGAGATTCAGCTGTGAGGCATTGTCTTAATTAGTGTTCAGTGGGGGAAGGCCCAGCCCATTGTGGGCGGAGCCATCCCTGGGTTTGTGGTCCTGGGTTCTATAATAAGGCAGGCTGAGCAAGCAGTGAGGAGGGAGCTAGTAAGCAGCACCCCTCCGAGGCCTCTGCATCAGCCCCTGCCTCCAGCTTCCTGCCCTGCCTTCCTTCAGCAATGAACAGCGATGTGGAAGTGTAAGCCAAATAAACCTTTCCCTCCCAACCTGCTTTTTGGTCCTGGTGTTTCTGATGCAGCAACAGAAACCCTAACTAAGACAGAGGCTAACACTAATGTGTGAGGTGTTCCATAGTTTTCTCAGAAAGACAGATCCTAAGTGTTTTTTTTCTCTTATGTGAAATCTGGATTTTAAAAGCAATGGTGACATAGATGTTGTGAACATGCCATAATGAGACCCATTGTTTTGCATGCTAATTTTAAAAATTAATATAAAAAATTCTGAGAGAGTGAAAAAGAGACAGAATTGGGGGGGTATGCTATCAGAGGGGGAGGGTTTGCTGTCAGAGGGGGAGGGACCAGTAAAGGGGAGAATTGGGAGAAGACAAGCTGAAACTGGGGTAAAATAATTGAAGTGTATTATATAAATATGTGAAAATAGCAAGATTAAGTATACATCATTTCATACAAATAATATATGCTAATAATTTTTTAAAAAAGTAAACAGAAATCCCTGTGCTCAGCCCAGCTAAATGAACAAGGTTCTGAGCCTCACCATTGTGACCTTCCCTTTTCTACTTTTTTTCCACTTCTCTCTCCTAATCAGATGCGATTGTGCTGGATCCCTCGGTCATTAGATGGGTGAGACTGAGGGAACTTACACGTCACGTTCGCACTGCCGTTCCCAAGAGCAGAGGATGTGCACACATGAGCGTTTGGAATGAATACACGATGGATGACTGAATAAAATAATGAAAATTTAGTGCACAGAGTTCTCTTGATATAGTGCATGGAGGCCTTGTCAAAATGTGCCAATTTTCTCAGGGTGGCAGCGCGTCCTGAAGGTAACCACTGACCACCGCTTGCCTGTGACCATAGCAGCCAGTGAGTTTTAGCTAATTATAACTTTTTTCTTTTTCCTGGTTGAAATAACTAGCATTTTATGTTTCCAATGAGTCTCTTCCACGGTGTGTTTTTGTTTTTAAAATGGTGTGTGTGTGTGTGTGTGTGTGTGTGTGTGTGTGTGTGTGTGAGAGAGAGAGCAAGTGCATCACACATGGCGCAAGTGTGGAAGTCAGAAGACACCCTGCAGGGGTCGGCTCTCTCCCTCCTCTGTAGGTTCTGGGCATTGAACTCAGATCATCAGGCTTTCACTGAGCCATCTCTTCGACAACCAGAGCTTGTTCTTTTTGTTTGTTTGTTTTTTGTTTTGTTTTGTTTTGTTTTGTTTTTTCAAGACAGGGTTTCTCTGTGTAGCCTTGGCTTTCCTGCACTCACTTTGTAGACCAGGCTGGTCTCGAACTCACAGCGATCCACCTGCCTCTGCCTCCTGAGTGCCGGGAGTAAAGGGGTAAGCCACCACGCCCGGTTCCAGAGCTTGTTCTTAAAAATACTTTTTCATAAATACTTCGTTCTTTTTTTTTTTTTTTTTTTGCTAATGTGTTTGTTAAATGGGTCAGCCACCTTTCAGATCTGAGAACATAGACTTTCTGAGCTTAGAAATCCCATTAAAGTATACTTTCAAATACTGGATGCGACCACAGCTTCAGTCTGTCTTTTCAAAGATCTTTAGACCCCACCTCTCTAGAACGCCTTCTGTTTAGTAGGAGCAGGTTGATTAGGGTCCGTTCTGGGATCTTACCCTACCAGCCAAGAGTCCTTCTCACCAAAGACAAAACAGGGGTTCTTTGAGGTTTCAGAAAAAGGAGTATGAAGAGAAAGGAGCTGGGAGAGCGTTCTGGCTTCCGCGTGCTTCTGCGTGTTCTACACAGCACCCTGTACAGAGCAGACTGTACACAGCCTTGGGAGGGGAGGCAAGAAAATGGGGCTTCTAATGTCTGTCTCCTGCCCAAGCAGTCAGTAGACAGAAGACCTTGGAAATGAAACACGTTTTCTGCCTCCTGGTTCCTGTGTCTGGAGGGCGGGGCTCCTGTGCTTACATGGATAGGTTATTTTGAGGATTAGCGGACACAGTGCATCCAGCTGTAAATTGTCCGCTCAGGCCGCCAGCTCATAGTGTTCAGAGACTCTGAGGGAGTTCATGTGATGTTGATGGGGGAGGTATGACCCTTTGAGTCTAGTTTCTTCCTGTTATGAGTCTCCTAGATTTAACCTCTATATCTTAGTAGTCTTTTCTCTGTAAGATGAAAATAGTGTTATTCAATTACTTGCCTGTGCCATCTGCAAATAGTCAGAGGTTATTTGATACAGTGTGAGGAGGCTTGGGCTTTGGAAGAGCTGAGTTCCAATTATGACTCTTGATTAATAGCTGTCCAGCACTGGGAAACTTTGATTCTAAGTTGTCGTTTTTTTTTTTTTTTATTCTTTGTTTTTGTTTTTGTTTTTATTTAAGTAATTTATTCAGATTACATCTCAATTGTTAGCCCCTCACTTGTAGGTTTTTTTTTAAACATCCAGAGTTAATGATTTTCTTTTTAGTTTTTAAAAATGACTTATTTATTTATGTATATAAGCACTCTGTTGCATGCTTGCCTGCATGACAGAAGAGAGCACCAGACAGAAGAGGGCATCAGTTCTCATTATAGATGGTTGTGAGCCGCCATGTGGTTGCTGGGAATTGAACTCAGGCCCAAGGCTATATGCACTTGGGAATCAGAGGCAGGCAGATTTCTGAGTTTGAGGCCAGCCTGGTCTACATAATGACACAGAGTGAGACCCTGTCTCAGAAACAAAACAAAACCCAAAAATAAATGCATTATTTTTATAGGTTTATTTCATAATGATTATTTTTATTTTATGTATATGAATTATGTGTACGCATATATGTCTACCACCACTTTTGTGCTTGGTACCTGCAGAGGCCAAAAGAAGGCACTGGAGCCAGGCATGGTAGCGCACGCCTGTAATCCCAGCACTCACGAGGCAGAGGCAGGTGGATCTCTGTGAGTTCGAGGCCAGCCTGGTCTACAAAGTGAGTCCAAGACAGCCAGGGTTACACAGAGAAACCATGTCTTGGATACTCCCCCCAAAAAACAAAACAAAAACAAACAAACAAACAAACATAAAATAAGGCATTGGGTCCCTGGAAATTGGAGACAGGTGCTTGTGACCCACCATGTAGGTATCAGGAATCAAACTTTGTTTGTTTGTTTGTTTTTGAGATAGGCTTTCTCTGTGTAGCCTTGGCTGTCCTGGACTTACTTTGTAGACCAGGCTGTCCTTGAACTCACAGAGATCTGCCTGCCCCTTCTTACCGAGTGCTGGGATTAAAGGCTTGGATCACACCACCCAGCTAACAATTACTCTTAACGGCTGAGTCAACTCTCCCTAAGACCAAAATTCTTAAGATATTTGCTTTGAGCCTGAAATTGAAAAATTAACTATGTAAGTAAATCAGGCTTTATAAATTATACTAGAAAAGATGTCTTGGCAGGGTCACTTTAATTGGTTCCCTCATGTATTAAGATTAGATTTCATCTAAATATTTCACTTATTTCAACATGTAGAAAACCTTATTGAGCCGGGCATGGTAGCGCATGCCTTTAATCCCAGCACTAGGGAGGCAGAGGCAGGTGGATCACTGGGAGTTCGAGGCCAGCCTGGTCTACAAAGCAAGTCCAGGACAGCCAAGGCTACACAGAGAGACTCTGTCTCAAAAAAGAAAAAAAAAGAAAAAAGAAAAAGAGCCAGGCGTGGTGGGACACGCCTTTAATCCCAGCACTCGGGAGGCAGAGGCAGGCGGATTGCTGTGAGTTCGAGGCCAGCCTGGTCTACAAAGCGAGTCCAGGACAGCCAAGGCTACACAGAGAAACCCTGTCTCAAAAGACAAAAAAAAAAAAAAAAAAAAAAAAGAAAACCTTATTGCGGCTTGAAAGTAAGTTGAGGCTTGTGATAATTAACAGCCTTGCTTTTGCCACTTGTCTGATTTTTTTTTTTTGAGGGGGGAGTAACTTGCAGAAATCTAACTCTAAAATTAAATAAGCAAGGAAATTTACTGGTCTGTATAACTGAAATGAGCTTCAGGCCTGACTGGATCCAGTAGTTCCAATGCTGAATCACGTTTGTCATGTTTCTTCCAGAGGGTCAGCTTCCTGCAAAGTACAGCTAGCTGTAAGGCAGTTCCAAGTTCCATTTCTGTGGTTTATGATCCCAACATTTAAAAAAGTGGATGTTGAATAAGATGTAAGTGACCTCTGAGTCATGTACCCATTTCTTCATGGGGAGCGAAGAGGGAAGCATTGTGGTCAACAGTTCCCTCAAGATCACACAAAGCAAGGGAGGGTGTGGTCCTCACAGGGAAAGAAAGGTCAGGGAGGGAAGCAGATACCTATCAAACTAACTTTGGCTAGATTATCACTAAAGGTCAGGCTATGCCTAGTAACCAGGGCCTTGGCTCTTTTTCTGAGATACAATCTTTCTCTGTATCTTGTAGCTGTTTCCTTTAGGTTGAAGGTTCCCTTCTGGAGGGAAGAAAAGGGCTGGGTAGCCTCAGAAAGTAAAGGAAACAGTTAAGACCTAGAAAGGAAACCAAACTCACTACTAGGCTTAGGAAGCTCCTGAAAGTTAGGAGACTCACAAAGCCCCTCCCCAGGGATAGAGCCGATAAATAGGAGAGCCTCTGGTCTGCGGTTGACTGTGCTGTCTGCAAATTGTGCAGTTGGCTCCAAGGATGCTGTTGTGTGTTGTTGTTTCTGCAGAGGTGGGCTTTTTGGTGATGCTGCTGCTTTTGAGTCAACCAAGATCTTTTTTTTTATTTGTTTGTACTTTCGTAATTTTCAAGACAGGGGTTCTCTGTGTAGCCTTGGCTGTCCTGGACTCGCTTTGTAGACCAAGCTGGCCTTGAACTTGCAGAGATCTGTCTGCATCTGCCTTCCTGAGTGCTGGGGTTACAGGTGTGTGCCTCCATACCCAGCTTCAACCAAGTTCTTAGAAACAACCCTTCACCTGTACTCCTATAAATAATCCTAAAAAGCTCACTGCTTTACTAGGCTAGATGGGTGGAAAACAGTTTACATGTACATTTAATTTAATTTAATTTAACTTCGTAAAAAATTTCCCCAGGTTTATTGAAAACACTACAGAACAGGTTCAAGCATCTCCACACCATGTTCTGAAATTCCTCCCCTCTGTAGGCTGAGTGTGACCTGCAGGTTGGAGAGTCCAGAGCTCTAGCATTTCCTTGGTGTCAGGATCTACTTCAGCGATCTCCTGGTCCAGGGCTGAGACCTCAGGAACATAATTATCTCTCCTCTCTCTCCTCCTCTTGCCACTTGATAGAGATGCCTCTGACAAGACCTCCTTGAATCTGCTTCATCTTTCTTTTCAGAGACAATGGCGATCTCTTTGTGTACAAGCTTGTTGGTGTGAAGTCATTTGCCTAAGCCTGGGTAGTATGCCTGGGCTGCCTTCTTCACAGTCTTGGTGTGCACGTGGCCCATGATGGCAGGTCTCAGAAAAAGAGTGGAGTAGTTTTTTTCTAAAAATGCTCTTATGCCATGCAGTGGTGGCACATGCTTTTAATCCCAGCACTTGGGAGGCAGAAGCAAGTAGATCGCTATGAGTTCAAGGCCAGCCTGGTCTGCAAAGCAAGTTCAGGACAGCCAAGGTTACACAGAGAAACCTTGTCTCGAAAAACCAAACCAAACCAAACCAAACCAAACCGAACCAAACCAAAGCAAAAAAACAAAAAACTAAAAAAAAAAAAAAAAAAAAAAGTTATTAGATATTAGTTATACACAGTGGATTTTATTATATTTTAATATATGTACATATATAATGTATTTGCATCCTAGTCACACACAGTCCCACCTTATTCTCCATTTCTCCCTCCATTCCTGCGATACCCTTTCTTTCCTCTGCTAGACCCTGTTCCAATTTCACATTTTGTTTTTTCCTTGTTATGGTGACCCAGTGAGTTTCATTAAGGTTGTTTACAGGAGCTTGACCGCCTTATCAGAGAGCATTCCACTAAGGAAAATGTCTCCCCTTTCCTCCACCGATCATTCCTTGTGTATATAAATCACCAGAAGTGTTAGGGCCCCATGCATCCCTCCCAGTCCTGGTTGGTGCCAACATCTTAAAGAGTAGACGTGGACAAATGCAGATGTCCTTATGGTGCAATGATAGGACGCAAATAGGAGACACAAGGGATTATTTGAGATATGCCTTGATTTGTAGTACAGGCCGAATATATATATATATACTTTTACTTACTTCTTTGAGAATTTCGTATATTCACACTATGTATTTTGGTTGTATTCTCTCTCACTCCTTTTTCACTGCAAGTCCTCCTAGATCCACTTTCTACTCTCTACCCTTTTACCCCGTTTTCATGTCCTCTTTTAAATTTTTTTTATAACACAATAAATCTGACTTGTGCTGCTCATATACTCATGGGTGTGGGGCCAACCACTGACATATGGTTGACCTACCAGGGGCCACACCCTGAAAGAGAATCCACTCTCTTCTCTCCCCTGGAAAAATTTCTCTGGCTTGTCCTGGTGCCCCACCTGGGGTGATTTTTCCCCTCCTCTTCCCAGAAAAAGTCTCAGTATCTCAATATCTCAGGCTGGATTTAGACTGTCACTCTGTAACACAAGCTGGCTTGTATTCACCATTCTTCCACGTCAGCCTCCCAAGTGCTGGAATTACAGGTGTCTGCCACCATGCCCAGCCCCAGCACAGTTCTAGAAGTTACAATAAAGAAGAGAAATAGGGAAGCATAAAGCAAAAATAGTTTGAACCTCCTAGAAGAAAAGAACTGATCTTTTTTTAAAAAAAAAACTATTCTTTTTTTTTAACTTTCAGAAATATGGATACTGTAAAATGCAACCCTGCTCTTGCTAATGAATGCTCCCACACACATCCTATCACTTAGCGTGGAAGTGCATGTCTCTAGTTTCCCAGCTCCCTGTCTTCTTCCTGTCACAGGAGGAATGCCAGAATAAAATTATGAAGGGCAGTGGGGGAAAACCTAAATTTCTAGATGGATAAAGAGTCTTAAAAGGAAAACGGTTGTAGTGACAGTTAACTATGGAGCAGTTAACATGCCAGGCACAGGAGTAAATACAGATCCTTGGGTAAGTCTAAAGACGAAGCCCCAAGTTAACACCGCGTCTGCGTATTGATCTGTGAGGAAACCAAGGCTGTGGCAGAGCTGGATGACCTCTGACCTCAGAGTCTATATTCTCATGTTTATAATTAAGTATAGCTTCGTAGCATTTAAAATATCATTTAATAAGCAAAAAGTATTGCTTGGTGTATAATTTTGTAGTTTATTATTTGTGAAATAAAGTATAGTAGAGGCTTGCTTTCTAGTGTGTGTGTGCAGTCATTTTTTTCCTTTTTTTTGGGGGGGGAGGAGGATTTTTATTTATTTATTTTATGTATGAGTGCTCTATCTGCATGTACGCCTGCACGCCTGAAGAGGGCATCAGATCCCAGTATAGATGGTTGAGAGCCACCATGCGTTTGCTGGGAATTGAACTCCGGAATTCTGGAAGAACAAGACAGTGCTTTTAAGCACTGACCCATCTCTCCAGCCCCCTCCTCCTATCTTTTGAGGCAGTCTCACACTGAACCCTGTTCTCACCAGTTGGCTGGACTAGCTGGCCAGTGAGGCTTGAGAGTCCACCCATCCATCTGTCCTTCCTGTGCTAAGGTTACAGATGCACATGGCCACATACAGATCCTTTTTTTCCCCCCAAATGTGGGTGCTGAGAATCTGAACTCAGGTCTTAAGCTTTCCAGGCAGGCATTTTCTGGATTGAGTCATGTCCTCAGCCTCTCTCCCCTCCCTTCTTCCCCATTCGTGATAATACGGCTTCTGACCCTCCCTGGCTTCATTACAGAAACTCACAATGAGACAGTGCGGAGGCCTTAGGTAGTTGCGAGATTACAGCTCAGACTGCTAAGCAGTGAACTAGAGCACGTAACCATTTAAATCTTAAGCCATGATTAGCCACATTAGCCGCACAGAAAGTCGAAAGGGGGAGAAAAAAAGAGCCACAACCTTTGGAATGTACTGAGAATGTAACTGCAGTACTAAAACTACGACTCAAGAAAATATTTCCTAGTGGACAAGTGCAGTGCAAAAAAAAAAAAAAAAAAAATAACATCAGTTCCTTAGGTGCAGTAGCTGTATGGATTATTCCTGTTTCTGTTGTCCTAAGAAAGCAGCTGTTGCCACAGCTTTCCCAGTTTTCTTACCGCAGTTCATAACCAGCCTCGTGCACTCTCCCACCCACAGCACATTAGTTTCCCTATGAAGAAGATGGCCAGTGGCTAGTCAGGTCTATGATGCTCCTTAGCCCTTCTGTGGTTCACTAGCCAGCTGCCACTTGATGCCTCGTGTCTTCTAATCACATGATCAAGCTGCCAAAGGATTCCGAAGGAGCCGGGCTTTGAGATCTGCGTAGTGAATGCTTTCCTGTGCTAACAATGAACTGAATTTTGTCAACTTGATAATGGCTTCACCATGGCTATGACGCCTTTTTATATCTAGACCAGCAGTCTCCAAATTTCTTTGTTCATGCATTCCCATCGGCATACTTTTGGGAGCACATGTTCTAAATATGTGTATACTTGTTCATAAAACAGGCACACATTAACCTCATTATCCTATGACTCAGCCATTAACACTTGTATTTAGGATAGAGTTCACCGCTGGTGATGGTGGGTGTGAATGTACATTTCAAATAGTTTTGAGAATTTTGCTATTTGAGCTAAAAATGGTTGGATTTATTAGATTGTCATTTTAACTCTGAAGGAGGGCTATTAAATATTTTCTAGTAGAAGTTTCTAGTATTTTCTTGTTCTGTGGTTCCCTTTTGAGACTCTTGTAAGGCCATTTGTCTGCCTTGTGAGTTTAGTTTAACTAAACCTAGATAATGCACTCATTGAATCCAGCAAGCACAGGATGTCACAACAGGTAGAAGAGATCCTTCTGTTATCCTCTGTGGATGGGCACTTCCGGCTTTTCCCAGAGGACATCTATGCTGCTTTAGGGCAACAGGCCATTCCATGGACCGAGTACAAGGGCTATTCATTCATTCTGTGCATAGAAGACTGAGCTTAGTGCCTCTTAAATGTAAGCATCCATGCCCTCATTTTTTTTCTTCTGCATAGCAAATGGATTGCCTTCCACTATCCTTGAAGGACGCCCCACATCCCCTGGGATTTAAACATCTCCTTATGAAACTATTGGTCCAGAGACCAAACCTCACACAGGCATTAAAAAGACCTGCTCATTTCAGTTGCTCAGCTATTTTATAGAAAATGAAATGACTTTGAAATGAATTGTCTTTATAGACATCCATAATTTGCAAGCAAAATCCTCACTCTACAAAAATGTGAAATGTTCTAAGCAACAGCTGTGAGCATTTCAAACGTGCACTACTTTTTAACGGTTCAACTGTTGCCAAGGGAAATTGAGTTGGCTTCAAAATCTTTCTTGGTTTTAATTTTGCATTTACCAATCAGACATTGAGGAAGCAGGCTCTGCTTGGCTAGGATATTAAACATTTCTGAAGACTGAGGTATGGAAATTTAAGTTACTTGAAGGCAGGAAATAGACTGGAATTCTATATAATTATGAAGCATACTGTAATCAACTTTATTAGAGCAAAAAATGGACACTCAGTCGGGGCAGGAGCTAGTCGTCTGGAGTCAATGGGGAAGCCTGCCTTCATTGTTTTTATCCATGTCAGGTTAGGGCAGTAACATTCTCTTTCACAGCACGGAATTACTTCTCTACCCAAGTGGATAGAAATTTGCAACAAATGACACAAACGATAACCATGAATGCATTATTATCACTTATGCGTATGAGAGCTTTATGAATGGACAGCCCTCAGCTGTACAGAACATATGACATGACACTGAGAGGGGAAACTCGGCTACAGGGCGAAGCATTCTAGTTTGAAAGAGAAGCTATGTGTGTATACATACATATCCATATATGAGGCAAAACACTAAAAGTACATCGAAATGATAGTGGTTATCGCCTGTTGACGGATTATGAAGATATTATTTCTTCTGTATTTCCCCTCCCAGATTTCCAAATTTTGAGCAAGTGGTAGTTTGATCCGCGCAGTTAGTATTAAGGATTTTTCTTTTTCTCAACTAATGTAGGTAGGTAGCCTGCATTCAAACTGATTTATGGTCTAAGACTATTTCGTGGAAATGTACCATTTGGACTAGGGCTCACCATTGATGCAAAGCCATATATGTATTTTAGTACTCGTTATAGATAGAGGTAAGTCTTCTCTATAAATTCAGACTCCAACTGTCAATTAAAATCTGTCAAGTTGGGGGCTAGGTGATTCGGAGCCCAGCAACAGCGGCTGCCGGTAATCTGAAAGCGGGACTGTCGGGTCTGGTGACAGCGTCCCCATCTGCATAAGCTACCGGAGACTTGGCATCTCCTGAGATAGGCAGAAGCACCAAAGAGCTCATGTTCAGAACTGACATTTCGGGGGGGACTTCAACCAGTGGCCTGGCCTCCCACGGGTCCAGCGAAGGCCACTGGGGGGTTTTCCGGCCGGCTGCCAGGGTCGCGGTAACACAGGGCACAGGGGAGCTCCGGGTCCCGTGCTGAGTAGGAGCTCTGCGGGCTGAACCGCGAGGTGCAGGGGCACTGTGGCCCTCGGAATCCCCGGTGAGGACGCTCGCCGTCCGCAGGGTCCCGCCGTGCGGAAGCTCCAGCTTCGGACGCGCCCGCCGTGCTCCTCTCAGGCCTAGCGGACGCCGCAGTTCTCCACTTCAGACGCCCTAGCGGAAGCCGTGGCCGGGCCGCCCGAGCTCTAGGCTGCATCCGGGTCCCCGGCACGTCGCCCAATCCAAGGCCTCGTCTCTTCACACCCTTCTGTTTCTCCGCCCCCTCCCGTGCCGCCAATCCCCGATCAGCTCTCAGCCGAACATGCTGGCCTGGGAGTGAAGGCGCGCGGGGGCCAATGAAGTCTCGCTTCCCGTTTGAAGTCTCCAGTGGGCGGGCGTCGGAGGCGGGCTCTGCCAGCCAGGAGGTTCGGTTGCGCTTGTGCCATGGACTCAGCCGCCCGGTGATATTGACAATAGGAGAGAGAAAGGGGCTTTGACGGGGACCCTCCGCGGGTAGCGAACGGCGGCTCTGGCAGCGGCAGCTCCGGCGGCTCCAGCTCTTCCTCCCGACTCCCGCGCTCGCTGCCACTGCAAATCCAGGCTCCCTCCCTCCTCCCCCTCCCCTCCCCGCGTCGCCGCCGCCGCCGCCGCCGCCGGGTCCGGTGCAACGAGAAGAGGCGCCGCCCGCCGGGAATGTGAACGAAGAGCCGCCGCCGGCCGAGCCGCAACCGGGTCGGTGCCGATTTGATGGGACGGGCCCGCGGGGGAGGCTCGTGAGGCCGTCGCTGCCACTGCCGGAACGCTGAGGTTCGGGGCCAGCCGAGAGGCCTAGAAGCATCGCCGCCACCGCGGAACCGGAGGGACGTCGCCCCGGACGGCCGTAGCCCGGGACTCTCCGCCGCTGCCCCGACCTCCCCCCGTGCGTCCCGGGCCGCCGCCCGCCCCCGCCGCGGCCCCTAGCTCGCAGCCCGCCCCGCGCAGCCACAGATCATCTTCCGATTCTTCCCCAGGAGCTTCAAGGTAACTTCAACTCCCGGTCCCGCTGCTTGCCTCCCGGGGAACCTGCGGAGCGGCGGGCTCCGGAAGGCCGGGCCCGTGCAGCCGAGGGGTGCGGCAGGGTGGGGTGAGCGGGAGCAAGCGCCCGGCCCACTTGTCTGATTTACCTGCAGTGGCTTTGGAGGCCACCACCTCTCTTCTACTCTGCCTCACCAACCCCTTCTCCCTCCTGCTTCTGAGGCATTTTGTGGTCCCCCCCCCCACTACTGGCGGGGGCGGGGGAGCAGGGAGGAAGATTCCGTGGTCGCGCAGCTTCTGCTGGGCTTGGGGTTTATGTGAACATACCTACAGACAAACAGGCCACTTCCCTGGTCCCTTCCTTCCCCTTGGAAAAGCCCCGGTTGTGTGCTATTTGGAGAATGCTTTAAAGCTTTGGGTGCAGCGGCCCAGGTGAAACCTGTATCCCTGGACTTTGCAGCGACCCTGCTGTTATCATCAGTCCTGCAATGCTTTAGAGTTGAGATCCTTGACATTTATTCAGAGCTGCGCGCATAAGAGGCTGCGTTATAGATTAGCGTTAGAGAGGAGAGGAGAGACGAGAAATAGAATGAGTGATGGAGGAACGAGGTCTACAGAAATCTTGTGTTGCTTGAGTGAAATCTAAGTAATTCACATATGAGATCTCAATATAGGTCCCTAAATTTACTACGTATCAGTGTGATGTGGAACTTCTTGTTGATGTGATCATTATTTTTCAACGTAATCTTACATTTTTGATAGTATTTATTATTTACAGTTCCATTTTTTATCTGTTACATGATATTTAAAGCCATATTAGAGTTTTTAAAAAGCAACAAATTAACTTTCTAACCAAACAAGCAAGAAGTCCTCAGAATTCCACACTAACCCTCCAATATTGTGCACCCCTCTTGCCATGTTTATATTATTTTTATTGAATCCAGGTGATCCAGGTGATTTAGTCTTACAAATTGGGGCGGCAACTATCTTAGTCTTTGTGGAAGTTAAAAAAGGCACTTGCTTAGGTGTTGGTATGACAGTTGAGTAATTGAGTTCTAGCACTTCATTGCATGCTTCTGTCTCCCGGCTACCATTAATCTTGCCTGGAGCGTTGGTGCCACCTGAACACTAACATCTGTTTGGTTTGGTGACTGAGACCCAGCTTAATGCTTGGGACTTTTCCCATCTCTCCTTCCTGAATAATTTCAGAAGATTAAAAAAATTACAGGAAGCTGGTTAGTCAGTTCTATCAGTTTGACGGAACAGAACAATAGTTGAACTTAAACTTACTTCATCTTGGAAGGCTGTGAAGTTATGTTTTCAGTTCAGCTTGGTGCTAGGTTTTATCATAGTTTTGTTTATTAAAATTTAATAACTTAAGATGGCTTCATTTGAAAAGAAGACTTCTTTAAATTAATTTTAATCATGCTTTTTGTGTGCTCTCTTTCAAGTCATCTAGCCTGTCTTCATTTACAATGTGGTGGCTCATATAGCAAGGCCAGCACATTTCACCAAAAGTTCTGCCTAGAATTTCAGTATTGTACGTTTCACTTTGCTGTCAGACACTGATATAGTTTGTTTTGTTTTTTGAGGTAGGATCTCCTCTTGCTGTGTGTCCCAGGGTGGCTTCAAACTTGCTATATGTAGCTTAGGCTAGTCTTAAATTCATAACTTTCCTGCCTTAACCTTTTTGAGTGCTGGGGTTATAGGCTACCATGCGTAGCTTCATTTGTGTAGATTCTTGAAGTACAGAAAGGGTTTATCCATTTATAATATTAAATATGTTGGGAAAATGTTCTTATGGATGTTTTCCAGCTTCAGAATAGCTCCAAAATCACTTCAGGAATCCAAAGATGAGGAGTGCTGTGCAGTTAAAATGGGCAGACAATAAAGAGACTTGAGGTACAGGTGAACATCTTTTTGATGACTATAGTGGAGCCATGAGACTGGAGCTTGGATTTTGTTTAATGGTTGCCATGCTACCTTTTATAGTTTTCTCCTTTGACAAGACCCCCCCCCCCCCCCCAGGCCTTTCTTTCTTGACAGGGTTAAGAAAGCCCTGGCTGTCCTAGAACTCACTTTGTAGATTAGGCTGGCTTTAAATTCAGAGATCCACCTGCCTCCACCTTTTGAGTTACTGGGACTAAAGGTGTGTGCCTCCACTGCTTGATGACAAGACCTAATTGATTTTTCTGGGGGGGGGTTACATAGTCCCATTTTCATAAATATTATATATGGGACTTTAGGGTGTGTTTAATAACTCAGATATATTTACGTTTGGACCATGTTCATGTCACCTCTTTCTCTTCAGTAGGGATATGTCCTCAGCACCAACTACTCCTCCATCAGTGGATAAAGTAGACGGATTTTCTCGGAAGTCCGTCAGAAAAGCCAGACAGAAGAGGTCGCAAAGCTCCTCACAGTTTAGGTCTCAAGGCAAGCCCATTGAGCTCACACCTCTGCCACTGCTGAAAGGTAAGCCCCAAGAGCAGGTGACACCTTACCTTCCTCATTGATCAGTGTCTGCATAGGATTTCATAGCTGTTAACTTCTTGTGTGTTAATAGCTTGCCGGGCTGAGAGGTTTCAGACTCGGAAGTTTCTGGTATGTGATCAGGTCACCCCTTCTTAAAGGGCTCTTCCATAGAGACTTATCCTCCTTTAGCTTTGATAAGCTGGAAAACTAAGCGGCAGAAATGTCTGGGTTCTTTTTTTCCTCCCAACAGTGTGTGTGTGTGTGTGTGTGTGTGTGTGTGTGTGTGTGTGTGTGTGTGTGTGTATGTATACGTTACTTGCACATTATGCACATGTGGTCATAGGACAGTTTGTGGGAGTTGATGCTCTCTTTCCACTACATGGGTTTCAGGGATTGAACTCTGATGGTCCCATTTGGCAGCAAGCGCCTTTATCTGTTGAAAAGTTTCACCGGCCCTACCTGTGTTTTTATTTTTTACATTTTGGGTTTTCGAGACAGGGTCTCTCTGTGTAGCCTTGACTGTCCTAGACTCACTTTGTAGACCAGGCTGGCCACAAACTCACAGTGATCCACCTGCCTCTGCCTCTGCTGGGATTAAAGGCGAGTGCCACCACACCTGGCCCTATCTGTTTTTTTAAATTGTTGATTTAGTAATTGGCATCTGTTCATTGCACTATCTTGGTTGGAAAGTAGACCCCAGTAAAAGAGGTAGATAGTACTACTAAGTTGCATTAAATGAAGCAGCGTTTGCAAATATTGAATTTTGATGATGAAGAAAGCAGAGCTATAACTGATAGCATGCATTTCTATTTTCACGCTGTGTAAGTACAAGTATATAGCGATCACATTTGCATGATATTTTATTTTTTCACAATAGATTAAGAGCAAGGCTTTTCTTTTTTCGGAGACAGAGTTTTATGCAGCCAAGGCTGGCCTGAACTCTGTGCCCTGGAGTTGCTGATCTCTCTGCCTCTACTTCCCAAGTGATTAGATTAAAGGTGTATACTACCAAGCCTGTCTAAGAGTGAGGTTTTGATATGAACACCGATTTTCTTTTTTCTGAATTATATCTTCCATTTTTTGTTTTGGTATGTGGCTACTCTGTCCATTTTAATTTTCATCTGTTTGCTTCATGTTTGTACAGAGGAGTTATTTGAAATGATCAGATCAATATCTGGTATAGGGAAAGACATCAGGCTCTATCTTTGAAGTTTTTGTCTGGCTATTTAAGGATGAGGAAGAACCCTCCTGGGTTTTGAGACCGAGTCTTGCTATGTAGCCCTGGCTGGCCTTGAGCTTTCAATGATCTTCCTGCCTTTCTCTTGAGTGCTTGGACTACAGATGTGTGCCATAACACCTGGCCTAAATGCATACTTATTTCTGTAGCAGTGTGTGGAATCAGAAGGTATTACAAGAACAGCTGACATGATCCTCAGGTTTAGCTTCGTGTAATTCAGGTGTCTGATTTTCCTGTGAGAATCCTCCCTCCCTCTAATTTGAGACAGGATTTCTCTATGTAGCCCTGGCTACCCTGGAACTCAGTCTGTAGACCAGGCCAGCCTCAAACTCAGAGATCCACTTGCCTCTCTCTCCCTAGTGCTGGGAATCAAAGGCGTGTGCCACCACTGCCTGTTGGAAACATTTCTTTCTTAAGAGGAGGCTAAATAAGATCCCATTGTTTGTACTTGAAATTGGTAGAAACTATGAATGCTGATTTCTGGAAGGATGGCGTTAGAAAGGTGGTTAGTTGTAGAACACTTACCTAGTGAGGCTTTGGGTTTGATCTGCAGCACTGTGTGGGCTGGGGAGGTGGGAGGGAAAAAGTAAGGAGATATGTTCTTAATAAGTTTTGAGGGAGAAAGCACTATTTTCTGAGACAGGTCTGACTATGTGTCTGGTTTGAAATGCAGTGCTTGCCTACCTCTGCTTCCCCAAATATGTGCCTTCATGACTGGCTGGGGGAGTTTTGACTTCAGATTTTGCTAGTGAAAATGAGAAAAGTTAGTATGAGGTTATAGGGAAAACATGAAGGAAAGACATACTGGCCTCAACTCGTTTCATCTGAAGTAGACTTGGGATAGCTATTGATCTCTGGATCAGGGGATGAACTTTATATCCAGCAAGCCCAGGGTAAGCATTTTAGGTTTAGAAGGAATTCAATAGCTGAATCACTACATTCATTTTTTAAAAAAGATTTATTTATTATTATATATACAGTGTTCTGTCTGCATGTACACCTGCACACCAGAAGAGGGCATTAGATCACATTATAGATGGTTGTGAACCACCATGTGGTTGCTGGGAATTGAACTCAGGACCTCTGGAAGAACAGTCAGTGGTCTTGACCTCTGAGCCATCTCTCCAGCCCCCTACATTCATTTCTTTAAGCTCATGTAGTCACTTAAATTAACTGAGCATTCATGGAGAGGTATAAAGAGGCATGTATGAGAAGACTCTGGACACATTTTTTGTCTTATTCTACATATCTCCCGCTACACGCATGTGCAATTAAAATAGTCATAAAGCATTCCATTAGCCAGTCTTGGGATTAAAAGTCTGTATCACCAGGCCCAGCTCATTAACCATTTTTAAGGTTTCAATTCAGTGGCTGGAAGAACGTTCCCATTATTGTGTATCTATCACAACCATCTATCTACCAGCTTTTCATGCTCTTTGTACCTTGCTTTCCTCTAACTCTTAGTCCTTAGCAAATACTATGAGGTTCACTATTTAAGTCATGCCATATTGATCCTTTTGTCACTGGCTTATCTGTGTTGTATGTCTTAGTATTTTACTCTTTTTAAGGCTGAGCAATATTTCAGTGTATATATCTCTATATAGCACATACTGTTTATCATTCATTCATCTATACATTGTTGTTGTTATGAATAATGCAAGCATAGGTGTGTAGGTATCTGTTGAGAGACCCCACTTTCTTTTCTTTTGACACATACCCATAGATAGAGTTGCTGGCTTGTGTGTTTAGGTTTTGAGGTGTTGCTAGGTAGTATTCCATAGAAACTGTATTTCCATTAGCAGTGTATAAGAGTTGTGATTGTTCCACAGGTCACCAGTGATTACCTCCACTTTACTAGTGTCGTCAAGGCTGTGACATTGCTTATTGGAGTCTGCTGTGCATTTACCTTCTGCTTAGTGATGTCAAGCACCTCTATGAGATTGTCAGACAAACACTTTTTTTTTTTTCAGATCCCCCCCCCCCTTTCCATACTGGGGATTGAACCCAGAGCCCTACACATGCTAGGCGGGTGCTCTGACATTGAGCTACATTTTACTCAACCCCCTTTTCTAATTTTTTTAAAGTTCTGTCTGGTAGCATTAAAACTTTTCTAAGAATAGGTTTTGTACATTTGCATATTTCATCAGCACAGGAGCATTAGCAAGCGGCTGGCTCAAACACTGCTTACTAACCCAGTTCCAGCGAGCCTGACAGTGGTTCTTGTGTAGTTAACATGCTGTGGGGCCATGGCCTAACATACTTATTAAGTAAGTTTCACACGTAGGCACCTGTATCTCCCTGCAGAATGGCAGAGAGGAGTAGAGGCAGAGGCCGACGAGAAATGTGTGTGTGACTTAGATCACTTTACACTATATGCTGAGGTAGGGTCTTTCACTTGAGCCCAGAGCTTCCTGATTTGGCTGCTCTGGCTGGCAAGCTTGCTTCAGGGATCCCTGGCCCTGCTTCCTGAGGGCTAGGATCACAGGTGGGCCACCCACTTGCCTGGCTTTTATGTGGGTGCTGGGGTTGTGGCAAGTGTTTCACTCACTGAGCCATCTCTCTAGCCCCTAAAAACACTTCAACTTCAGTTCCAAAGATGAAGCTTCCATTTTTATTTTTAGAGTGACAACTTATGAGAACTTCCAAATTAGCATCTAGAGCTAGTTCTGTGCCTTTCTAATGACTGTATTCTTTTATCTTCTAGCTCTACCTTGTGGAGTGGGATGTGCAGTGTAATTACAGGTCTGGTAATGGGCTGGAGCACTCAAGGGTATTGGTGGAAAGAGCAGCTTTTCTTAGGGCTCCTGTCCGGCATTACAGTGTTCCATCGCACTTGCACATTGGACACGGTGGTGCAGAAGGCTCTGCTAGCCTGAAGGGGTTAGAGCTTGTTCACTAGTTGTGTTGTCCTGGACAAGTGAGTTACTCCTTAAGCCTTCTCTCCTGGTTGCTAAGGTGAGGGTGGCACAGCTCAGTGGCAGTGCCATGTCGGTGAGTCACCTGCTAGCCCTGAGCTGGAATTTCAGAAGGCAGGGACTGAGCAATATGTCAGTGTGAAGATGCTCTCTCTGTAAAAATTTGAAATTGAGTTTCTCAAAATGATGAAACAAGAGCATAGATTTGCAGTTACAAGCCTTTTTCAACCCCAAAATTTAATTTCTGAATGTTTTGAGTTTGCTGGAATAGAATAGCTATCTTGACCTTTTTTTTTGACTTTCCCCCGTTATACTGGCATCTTGCCAGTATTGAAAGTAAGCTTTTTTTTTTTTTTAAAAACAAGATTTTGTGTTACATGCTCATTTATGTATATGTATGTGTAGGAGTGTGTGTGTACCATGGAGTATTTGTGGAGGTCAGAGGACAGCTTGTGGGATTTGGTTCTCTCCCTCCACCACAGGGTCCCACAGATTGAACTCTGGTTATCGGGCTGGGGAACAAGCCCATTTACCTGCTAAGCCATCTTGCTGTTCCCCTTAACTGTTTTTAAATGAGAGCATTTCATAGTACTGTCAGGTCCTCAGAGAGATGGCTGATATAAAACATACTGAGAATCATTCGTCTGTTTGTACCATAGATTGATAATGTGTGTCCTTTTTTTGTGAGACAGAGCTTCTCTGTGCAGCCTTGGCTGTCCTGGACTTGCTTAGTAGACCAGGCTGGCCTTGAATATTATAGCGATCCGCCTGCCTCTGCTTCCTTGCTGGGATTACAGGAGTGTGCCACCCTCCCAGTGATAGTATGTGTTCTTTACGTAGCCAAAATGTGTGTGTGTGTGTGTGTGTGTGTGTGTGTGTGTGTGTGTGTCTGTCTGTCTGTCTGTCTGTGTGTTTGGTTTAAAAAGAGCCATGAGTTCTACTTTAAACTAAAAAGAACACTCTAAAGTTACCACACTAGAGTTGTTCTGCACTGCTGAGGGGAACATGTTTTTCTTTCAGGAAAGTAATGATAAAGATTTTGCTTAATACCAAGTGCTAAACTGTATTGTTTTGTGTGAAAGATTACATTCAGCTTATTTGCTTTTAGGTAAGAGTGTTTTTCTTTCTCTTTTACCTTTAGATTTATTTTTAATTATAAGCACGTATGTGTCTTTATGAGTATATGTATACAAGTGTTAGAGGCCAAAAGAGGGTGTTAAACTTCCTGGTGGTCCTCTGCAAGAGCAAAAGGCACTCTTAAGCACTGAACCATCTCCAGCCCTGGAAGCATTAAAAAAGAAAAAAAAGAATCTAATTATTTACTTCTGTGCCATAAAGAATTATCATGCAGTTATTTAAGTGGGCCAAAAGAAATAGGAAATGAGTGTTCATAATTTATGGCTTAAAAGTAGAGTATTAGCTTGCATTCATACCCATTTCTATGGTGTCTGATAAGCATAGGTTCAGTATTCCTTAATTGAAGTACTATGAACAGAGGTGTGCCAGATTTTGGAACTTGGGATCTTTCTATCTACAGTTATCCCTTGAACATGGTGATTAGAGGTAGTGCCTCCTGCCTCCCTGTGCAATTGAACAATCCGAGTATAACATTCAAAGTTTACTTCATCCTATAGTAACAATTTAACTTTACATTTTGGAAAGTCCAGTTGTAAACTTTTTACTATACATTAAAAATGAACTTTTCTCTACTCAGATCTAGCCAATGGACAGGACAGTTGAGTGGAGAGTGGGGTCTGACTTTCACACGAACTCTGGTCCCCCATATTTGACCACGTCCCCTGGAAGGGGAGGCCTGGTGGCACTCAGAGGAAGGATAGCAGGCTACCAAGAAGAGACTTGATACCCTGTGAGCATATACAGGGGGAAGAGTTCCCCCTTAGTCACAGTCATAGGAGAGGGGAGTAGGGGAAAAGCGAGAGGGAGAGAGGAATGGGAGGATACAAGGAATGGGATAACAATTTAGGTGTAATATGAATAAATTAATAAAATATATATAAAAAAATAAAAATGAACTGTTTAGCTAGGCATGGTAGTGCACACCTTTAATTCTAGCAGTCTGTAGGCAGAGGCAGGCGGATCTTTGAGTTTGAGCCCAATCTGGTTTACAGAGAGAGTTCCAGGACAGCCAGGGCTTCACAATGAAATTCTGATTTGAAAACCAAACCACACCACACCACACCACACCACACCGTGATTGTCTGAGGCTGGAGACATGCTCAGTGGTTAAGCATCACGTGGTGTCTCACAACCATCCAGGATAAATGTCTAGGATATCCAACACTCTCTTCTGACGTCTGTGGGCCACATGGTGCACATATATACATACAGGTGGAACACTCAAACATACAAAATAAATCTAAAAGGAAACCTTAAAATATCACCTTGGTCAGATAGGAAACAATTTAAAAACCTTTGAAAGTACATTGAGGAAGAAACAGACTTTGAAAAGGTTACTATTGAAAAGAGACATGTTTAGGTAAAAATAATGAAAACCTTTTACAGTATAGTTAGTACATATAGCTCTTGTCTAATCAACCCCCACAAGCAAGCCCTGGTGTGTTAAGCTCTATGCTTTTGTTCCCTTCTTGTGATTGGAGCTTCCTGTTTGTTTTTCTCACTGGATGACCAGATGGTAGAGGTGGTGATCCAACATTTATGCAGCCTTGCCCTTCTCAGCCTCCCAGGTGGACAGATTCTCAGCCTGTTGGTTGAATGCTTTTGTCTCTTTGCCATTGGTAGTTTAAGGTTCTCAGAGTGTCTGCAGTGTTGATTGGAAATTGTGAGGTGGTGTAATTTTGAGGGGCTGCTGACTTGGGGTCCCTTGGTTTTCCTTATCTTCTTCATTGCCACCTTCTCTAGGCTGTCTTTGGTGTGGAAGGCCCTGCAGAGAACCAGACTAGACTTTTGCATAGTCTTTCTCTCTGGTCTACTTTGTTTTCTTGTAGCCTGATTGTCAGCTTCCCCCTTGGGGTACTGTGGCAGAGACCCGTGAAGGGGTGTTCCTCCTGATAGTAAGGTGGGGAAAGAAATACCTTCTTTTTTGGTAAGGGCTTGGCCTTTGGAAGAGTTCCTTCATTGTTTTCTCCTACTTCCATCATTCTCGTGGTTCTTGTGGGACCCTGTGCATGCATGGAATCTTTAATGAGATCTGCTGGCTTGAATTGGGCATGTGTCAGGGCCTGTAAGGTTTGCTGTGTGGATATCCTCACTCTGTCTCTTGTATGGCCCTGTTCTGTTCTGGGGTGATTCTTCTAGATTGGCAGTTTGGTAGACAGATATCAGAAGCCAAAAGGAAGCGTTAGCTTCATTCTGTTGGTGAATGCTACATATCTTCTTTACAAAATTAAGTCCTAAAACTTTGTGGTCCTGCCAGAGGTGCTGCCAGCATGAGACCATGAAGCCACTGCTCTCTGTGCTGCTATCCATGGTGGCATGCTTCCTGTGAGCAGTGCTGAGGGCTGGGGCTGGTGGCTGCTGGGTTTTGGTCCTGTTGCTCACAGTTGTAGTAATGGTGAATGCCTGGCGCTGAGGGGTGGCTGTGGTAGGGTTGTTCAGGGCTCGCGGGTAGGGTTGTTCAGGGCTCGCGGGTCTGCTCTCCCATCTGTTGGAACACTCTGTAACTACCATTCCTCCAAAAACATACTGCCAGCCTCTGTTGACCAGAAGTACTAACTAACATAAACAGTTGATTACCATGTATTGTATGGGTTATATTTTGTGATGAAAAAGACATGAGAAACATAGGAGGCCATAGTTTACCGTGTATTGTAATTAACTGGAAAGATGAACTACTTACTGCATATGTCACACAGCTGTAAACAGATAGTGTGAGCTCTTGAGTTCACAGCAGGAGGTGGGTATGAAATTATAGTAATGCAGTATGGACTGTAGCTAATTTTATATTGTTAGGAGTTAATAATGGGCTTTCTAAACTCCTTCTCTAAATACATGGTCTTACTGTCCCAGTGGTTTATGCTGGCTGGCTTTGAACTTGTGGTCCATCCTCTTCAGCTTCTTCAGTAATTGGGATTTATGGGCACGTGCTACTACATCTGCTTTAAGTACTGTGTTTTTATGCGCCTTTATATTTTTCTAGTTGTGAGTAGCATCATGTACAATCTATGCTTAAGTTTCTAAATTTTGATAAATGTTACCTTTGTGTAAGACTTATGTATACTTTATGATACTAAGAGATTAAGTAGATGATGCTGTATTAAATATTTTATATGCTCAGGGCAATTTTCCTGAAGTCTTGGTATTTCTAGGCTATGAATTTTAAAATGTTACAAATTTCTCCCCATTCTTTAGAAGCATTCTACATGTAAAGTGGACATGCATAGTTTAAATCTAGGTACGTCAAGGGTTAGCTTTGTGGTGAGATGTCTTGTCTTGGAGATGAGACCTAAGTCTAATGAATTTCTGTTGTTCCATTTATAACTTATAAACATAGCATGCGTGTAATCTCAGGTAATACTTAGAGAGTACATGTGTTTTGACTGCAGCCTGAATACTGCATAAAGTCAGGTGGAATTTTCCATTTGTGACATCATGTTTCTGCCCCCAAATGTGTAGATTTTGCAGCAGTTTGAGTTTGAACATTTGCTTTCATTCGCTTGAGGTTTGTAGATTTCCATCTAGTTGGGACCTTGTGCACTGTTTACAGGTTCAAGAACTCCTAGAATCACAGAGTTCCCTTGGATGGATTTTTGTTTTTATTTTTCGAGACAGGGTTTCTCTGTGTAGCCTTGGCTGTCCTGGATTCACTTTGTAGACCAGGCTGGTCTCAAACTCACAGGTATTGTCCCGCCTCTGCCTTCCAAGTGCTGGGATTAAAGGCGTGCACCACCACGCCCGGCTTGGAGTTTTGTGTTGAAGGAGAGAGCTTGTTGCTCTCACAGCCCCCATCCCTTCAGCTCTTGCTCCCGTTCTGTAGACAGATGCCTTGCGTAGAATCCAGTGCTGGGGATTGTTGCTGGTGTTTGCGTTTGAGTATTGATGTTGGCTGATGTGCATGTTTATGAGTAAAACATTTTAAGCACAAAAATAATTAATTATTGCATGTGTCTTTCGAGGAGGAGACCAAGGCAGGTCATAAAAATACTGAAGTACTAAGTGAGTGTGGTCCGGTTCCTATATCTGTAGAACTTCTTCCTTGACTGCTTATCATTCTAAAAGTTTTAGCTCAAATAAGACCTCTTTGAAAATGGTTACCCTATCTTTCCTCTTCCTTCCTGTTCTTTTTGGAGACAGGTTCTCCTGAAGCTCAGGCTGGCTTTGAGTTTCCTATGTAGATGCAGATGACCTTAAATTGCTTATCTACTACACTTCTTCCTCCTCTTCTTCCTCCTGTTCCTCCTCTTCTTCTTCCTCCTCTTCCTCTTCCTCTCCCCCTCCTCCCTCCTCCTCCCTCTTTCTCCCACCTTATGTGCTGTCCTTATGTTAGTAGGAGGCCTCCTTAGCTAAGAGTGTAGGTCTGGGCATCCCGTGCACTTTCTGGGTCTTGCTGGTATTTAACTTTTCTACTTTTTTTTTCTCTTTGAAATTGGTAGAGTAATAGGACCTACTTGATAGAGTCAGATGAAATGCCCAGAAGTATTTGGCTCAGGGCTGTGCATACTGTAGAAATTGAAGCGTATTAACAGTTGTAACTAGAAAGTCTGTACAATGGGGAAATGCTTATTAGTGTTTTTCAGTCGACACTTATTCCTTTACATGAATTATTCCCATTTAAGGAACGAAAAAGTGGAGCATGTAGAGCTGTGAGAATTAGGCTTAAGAGCAGAGTGGAGAGCTGGTTCTTCTGGAATGATCGTCACTAATGCCAGCTTCAGACAGGCCCCAGAGTAGGTCATAGAGTTACCTTAAGAGTCATTCCATTTGTGGATAGGTAGAAGGCAAAATGATTGTTGGGTACATGAATTTCAGTAGTTGTCTACCAGGCAGGCTCTCAGGCTTATCTTGGTAATTGCTTATTCTCATCAGTAAATAGATCTCCCTTTGTGTTCAGACAAATCTAAGTATGTAAGCACAGGCCTTTAGGAAGGAGATACTTGAAGAGTAAAACAGCTATGTATTTAACAACACTTAAACCTTGCACCTCCGAGAGAGAGAGAGAGAGAGAGAGAGAGAGAGAGAGAGAGAGAGAGAGAGAGAGAGAGAGAGAGAGAGAAACAAACAGGGTTGGGAGCCCAGGCTTCCCGGGCCCAATGCCTTCTCTAGCATAGGCTTTAACCAACGAAGCCAGGTTAGTACTGGGGCTAATGTGAGTGAGATGTTGCTTGTACTGAGTGAGCCATCTTACTGCTGACTTTAAGAACCTTGAAAGTTATAAGGAGATTACAGTGGGCTGGAAGAGCAGAGCAAGACTGGGAGGACTTGATCAGCAGTAGTACCTTAGTGCTAGTGGGGAGTGGCCCCGTTAGGAATCTGGAAGATTGACGAAGGCCAAGTAGGAAGGCACGATGAGTTCCTTTGTCTCACAGAAGGCACGGCAGGCAGCCGCAGGGAGGAAGGCTTGGCCATACCAGGACTGGTTTGCCCTACCACCCACCTTTCTTCCTTTGGGGAGCAAGTCTAGCTGGTAATCTTAGTTTTCTGCTCTAAGTTATTTGGAGCTTGAAATTGAATTTTTGTAAACTAGGACTCATTTTTTAAGGGCAGATGAGTAAGCAAGGGTGATAAAGTACCCAGTGTGTAGCCAGTTGCTTACTGAGCATTTGCTCCCTTATTTTTCTCTTTGCCATTGATCCTTCTTGGAGTCAGGCTGATGGATCAGGGTCTTGTTTGAGAATGCAGTGTCATGTGAAGAGATCCTGCAGAAGTTCATTTGTGTAGGCATCATGAAAGACATACTTCACAGTGATACTAGATTTTGATTAATCGAGGGTTTCTTTTGCCTGAAATACTATTCAAGTGAGGCATAAAACATTAAAAGGGACATGGGGAAGGTTGAGATTTGTTACCTTTTTAGGAGAAGTACTGTGTGTTAAATAAAGAAATATATCTTTGGAGTTAGCCTCTTGACCCATGAGCCATGCCTGGCAGTTGTGAGTATACCTTTCTGCCTGTCCACAGAAGGTAGACAGTGCACACAGGATGGGCTCAGGTTCCTGAGAAGGTGTGTGGTAGCAGTGCAGAAATCACAGCTGTTGTCTGTCTTGCACAGAATAGATGCCCAGAACCTTCTGAGTGAGTTTCTGCCCTGACTTCCCTCAGTGATGGACTAGAACTGGTAAACCAAGTAAACCCTTTCCTTCTTCACAAGATGCTGTTGGTTATGTTGTTTCATCTCAGCAACAGAAAGCAAGCTAGGGAGTAATCTTTAGGTTACCAATAACTCTGTCACTGTACTTTCTTGCGGTGCTGTGATGGAACCCAGTGTCTTACACACATGCTGGGTAAGCATCCTGCCTTGGGCTTTATTGCTGAATTGTCCTGGTATCATCGTGTTCTCAGAGGCATTAAAAACGCATACTAACAGACCCATACAAAAGCACTGCTGTTTGTAATGGTGACTTGTCATTTAGAAATAACATGTAATAGTGTCTTCTGGACATGACACAGCCATAGTACTTTGTAGCCTCACTGCAGATGTTACCTGCGTGAGTCACAATCTCATGTTCGCTGCTGTGTAGACTAGGCTACCTGGCCTGTGAGATCTGGAGCTTGTCTCCATCTTCCATTTCTATGTATGTGCATCTTGGGATACAAACTCAGGTCCTTAAGCTTTCACAGCAGCCTTATCTCGGAAGCCCTGGCTGTCCGGAATGGCCATGTGTATCAGCCTGGTCTCACTCACAGAGATCAGAGGTGTGCACATCACCACACCTGGCCCGCACAGCAGGCTTTTTAACCACTGACAAAAAGGGTAGTGGGATGAAAATGACAAATTTATTATGTACATAAATAAAATTGTAAAAGATTTAAAAAAAGAAATGAATAATGTGTAGGTTGTTTTAAGAAAGCTTAAAGATACCTTAATCAAAAGCAAGTTAAGATGAAATTTTAACACTTAATAGCCTCAAGCTGGGATGTAACTGAACTTGGGGAGAGCCACCTGTAAGTTTTCCAGTGTATAGAGCTTTGTTGTAGCACTTGGTTGCTGAGAAAATATGAGTCAGGGTTTGTTCTGTAAGAGTTTTGTGTAGAGCTATACTATACTGTGTTTAGAGTGCAATTCAGGGTTGTTAAAGGTAGTTCAGCCAAACTGGAGTTTATCTAAGGTCTTCTGGACTAGTGAAGGATTCTAGCAATGGGATGCTTTAGGTCCTTTAAGAATATCTACTTTATTTACATACTCTGTTTGTTGTGTGCGTATGAGTGCCATGGCACACATTTGTAATCAGATGACAACTTGTAGGAGTAGATTCTCTCTTTCTACTCTGGGTGTTTTGGGGATTTTGGGTGGTCAGGTTTGGTGGCATGTGCCTTTCCCCAGTAAGTTACTGTGCTGGTCCTACATTCTTTTATCTTAGGAATGTTAGACTCTTGGGTTAAGGTGAGGCTTCCATGAAACAAATTTAGAATGTTTTGTCATGATAACATGCTTATCATGTTGCCATGGAAGGAGTCTGCATAGTGACCTCAGTCACTCATCTCTTTCAGAGACCTTACCTTCTCATTGAAATATTTTAGTGGACTGTGGAATTCAAGTCATTCATTCAAAAAAAATTTTGTTGTTGTTGTTGAGTCTTATTATGGATCAGATGTTGTCTTGGAAAGCATGGTAAGCAAAGTAGCACGCGTCTTTGCTTTTGCAGGTGTTCTACAGTGACCAGTTCAAACAGAATTCTGGCAGTAATGAGTTCGATTGGAAAGTAAAGGGGCTTTTTCAGAGGAGGTAATGCTTATGCAGAGATCTAAAGATGGAAGGAGATTGATGAGATTCTTTTTCTTTCTTTGAGACAGGGTCTTATAACTTACTATGATGCTGAAGCTGGCCTTCTGATCCTCTTGCCTTCACTCCCAACTGCTGGGATTATAGCCATATATTACATCTGGCTGAAATTTGTCTTCTAAAAAGGCCTTAGGACCAGAAATCACATTGGATGAGGTTATGAAAGTTGTCAGGAACCAAAACTAGTTTTTCTCTATCTGTATCTCTATATCTTTACTATAGAGTTTGTCCTTTTCCTCAGGGTAGTTGTATGCCCACAAAATACATAACTCACCTGTAGACCCCTCTCTGTAGAGAGGAAGAATAGTGTTTTCCCTTCACTTTTGTTTATTCTTGTGTTGTGGTGTGTGTGTGTGTGTGTGTGTGTGTGTGTGTGTGTGTGTGTGTGTGTGTGTTTGATGGGCTATTCAATAGCATAATGGAATATTTCTTTGAGATAGCCTTATTGTTGGGTTTAATCCCAGCACTCGGGAGGCAGAGGCAGGTGGATCCCTGTGAGTTCGAGGCTAGCCTGGTCTACAGTGCAAGTCCAGGACAGCCAAGGCTACACAGAGAAACCCTGTCTCGAAAAACAAACAAACAAACAAAAACAAAAAAAATTGGTGCAAGGGATCAAACCTATGGACTCATGAATAGTAGGCAGCTTGCTCTACCTCTGAGCTACATCCCCAGTTTATAGTTGGGATTTAAAAAGGTGTAATGATAACATTGATTTTTGTCATTTCTAAAAATGGTACTGAGGTTTCTTTGAGCACAGTTAATGGTTGTTTGCTTTTTAAAAATATTACAATGTTCAAACTGAAAATATAAACGAATTATGCCTTTCTAGAATTAAATCCTATCTGGATAGCTTTAGTCTTATGCTATGTTGATGCTGCCAGACGCTAGCTACCAAGCCGTTATACTATATGCTCTTAGGTCTCATGTGGCTGTTTTGTAGTTTTGTTTTTGTTTTTGGGAAAGGGTCTTACTCTGTGCTGTCCTCAGATTCATTCTTGGCAATTGTTCTGCCCTAGCTTCCTAAGTGCTGAAACTATAGACAAGAGCTGCCACTTTGCCTTTGTGTGCTTTTACTCATTGTTCGATGAGCCACTTCTTGGAATGAGGGACATGATACAGTAGTTAAAATTTGGAAAGTAAAGGTTTAGTGGATTAGAAGCAAATGTTTTGTTTTAAGAACTAGAGTTTCTAGGGTCTGGAGAGATGGCTCAGTGGTTAAGAGCACTGTCTGTTCTTCAGAGTTCAATTCCCAGCACCCACATGGTGGCTCACAACCATCCGTACTGGAATCTGATGCCCTCTTCTGACATGCAGGTATACACGAAGGCAGAGCACTCATATACATAAAATAAATAAATAAATCTTAAAAAAAAAAAAAAAAACAACAACCAAACCCAAAACTAGAATTTCTATTAGCACCTGTCTTAGAGCTTCTATTGCTGCATGAAACACCATGACCAAAAAAACAAGTTGAGGAGAAAGGGACCCAAGCAAGGCAGGATCCTGGAGGCAGGAGCTGATGCAGAGGCCATGGAGGAGTGCTGCTTACTGGCTTGGTTTTCATGGCTTGCTCAGCCTGCTTTCTTCTAGAACCCAGGACAACCTGCCCAGGAGCGACTCCATCCATAATGGGGTGGGCCTTCTCCATTAATCACTAGTTAATAAAATGTCTTGCACAATGCCTATAGCCTGGGCCTATGGAGGCATTCTCTTAATTCAGGTTCTTTCCTCTCAAATGACGCTAGCCTGTGATAAAACTAGCCCTCACAGCATCCATAGAAGTTCATTCCGTGAGACCTTAAGCAACAGTAAACCACAGCTAGGCAAGGCGGTAAACATTTGTGCTCTTAAGATTATTGTGCAGATTAGAAATAAATAATTGAAAGATTTCAATATATGACATTGAAAAAAGTTAACCGAATTAATCTCCTTGTCACTTACTAATTTAAAACGATCCTGTCATAGCTGGATGGCACATGCTTTTAGTCCCTGCACTTGGGAAGTGGATACAGACAGATCCCTATGAATTCTGGGCTATCCTAGTCTATATAGAGAATTCCTGGCTAGCTAAGGATACATAGTGAGACCCTGCCTCCCTGCCCCCTCCCAAAGTTTTTTTCTTTTTGTTGTAACAAAAACCCTTAAGACTTTGCTGTGTATATCTGTAATTGCTTTCCTCCTGTAAGTGGGACTGAATTTTTGACATTCTACTGGAGAAGAAGAGATTATCTGAAACCATTTCAGGCCCTGACCTTTAGAAGAGTGTAACCAGGTAAATAGAAGGTCCAGGATGGGAGCTTTTTACAGTCAGTGTCGAAATGGCCACTTTTGTGCTAAAATGGCTAGTGAATTTCAGAATTTTAGCATACCTATGAGTATGCATCTATACTTGATATTAAAGTACTCTTTAGAATTTATTTACTTTACATGTCATACATAGAGCAAGGCGTGAATGAGCATGGATATGTGAATGCACGGTGTGAGTGTGGACGTCAGCAGACCACGCTTTGAGAGTCAGTTCTCTTTCCTCAGGTTGTGGAAGCGGAGTCTCTGTGTTGCTGCTGACTGGATGACTCCTATGTCTTCCACGTCATCAGGCCTATGTGGCAGTTCTTTTGCTCTGCCGTCCGTCTCCTGTGGGAGTGCTTAGGGTACAGATGTGTGCTACCACATTTGGCCTTTTATGTTGTTTCCAGGGTCTAAGTTAGGTTGTTGGCTTTCACGGGCGAGTTTTACTCAGTAGCTTCCTAGATTTGAATGACATAGTTCGTCATTGTTTTAGTTAATGATTATTCTTTTTCATTTGTGTTAATGTATAGCCCCTCTCTTCCTCCCATCCACTTTCTTTTCTTTTCTCTTCTTTTCTTTTTTTAAAGATTTATTTATTTATTGTATGTACAATATTCTGTTTGCATGTATACCTGCATACCAGAAAAGGGCATCCGATCACATCATAGATGGTTGTGAGCCACCATGTGGTCGCTGGGAATTGAACTCAGGACCTCTGGAAGAACAGGTGGCACTCTTTTTTTTTTTTTTTTTTTTTTTTTTTTTTTTTTTTAAAGATGTATTTATTATGTATACAGTATGCATCAGATCACATTATAGATGGTTGTGAGCCACCATGTGGTTGCTGGGAATTGAACTCAGGACCTCTGGAAGAGCAGGCGGTGCCCTTAACCACTAAGCCATCTCTCCAGCCCACAGGTGGCACTCTTAACCGCTGAGCCATCTCTCTAGTCCCCCACCCACTTTTTTGCAAAGTTGCTTATATGCTTTTTTTCTCCAAAAAATAATTTCTCTATTAAAGAATATCTGATATACTTTTCTGTCCATAAGTGTGAGGATACCAAGCAATTACCTGTCTTTCTCTTGGTGGGCTAGTCATGACATTGTGTCTATCTCATTTGGAGAAGATTAATGGTTAATAACTTCCCCCAAGTATGGTCAGTTGTGAGGGCTGCTGTGAGTTAGTATAGACCATACTAGGAACACTGGCACATGTTATACATAAGGACTATGATTATATACGATAATATTATATAAATATTAGCTGTCACTGTTTTTGTTACAATGTATTTATAGATACTATTTATTACTTGATCTTATGACTTGAGTCTTGGTTGGATTTTGTGAATAATATCTTTTTGTGTGCTGTGTTTAGAAACGTGGGTGTTTGCTTTTTAAAATCTAGTCTTATTGACTATCACATCAAGTAAAATGATAAACCACTATATAACATTTGCTTAGTGAACTTTACAAAGCATTTAAAATGAATCTTTGGGTAACATTTGGAAGCTGTCAAACTTAGCACATTACTGAACCTAAGGAGTAGTCTAGCCAAGTGGGAGCTCGCTGTGCTGTGGCAGACGCTAAGGCATGGTGCTCACCTGTCTTCTCCAGCTGGCGCGGCAAGTTGGAGTGGGTGGGGCCTGAGGAAATTGGATGTGTGTCATGACACTGCTTATCACTGAGAAATGTCCGGGCCACTGTTGGTGGATGCCAGTGATAGCCAGGTGGTTAGTGGGAGCTGGACTGAAAGGAAATAGCTATTATCCGAACACTTTATGTTAATTAGGAACACTGAAGTATCTTTCAAAAAGTTTTTAGGAGTTGTGCAAAGTATCTTTGCAGCAGGTGGCCTAGAATATGTATTTTATGTGCTAACTTTTTCATCATCTGTTAATTTTTACTTAGAGTTATTTTTATGAGAAACTAGGATTTGAGAACATTGTAATTTTGATTAGTGTTGAAACCTGCATTTACTCTAATATACGTAGATGCTTTTTCTCTCTTCCCACTGAGAAGTATCCACTTGTAATGGGGCTTATAAAATATACTTGTCCTTGAGCTGCCTTCAGTTCCTGCCAAGCTGACAAAAGGCATTCATTCACTTTTGTTCGTTTTGGCCTTTCTCTTTGGACAAATGTCCTCAGAGTCTGTTTGCCTGTCTGTGAAGTGCTGAGAGCAGTTACCTTGCAGGACTCAGGTAAGAAGTGATGTGCATAGAATGCCTCAGCAGAACCGACAGCTGGTAGGTGTTTGGTGATGACACTTGTCACGCACGGTTCTGTCCTTGAGGTCAGGGTCCAGGGCCACTTTGACCAGTGTGTTTCCGGTATGTGGTGAGGCTCTCCAATCAGTTCTTGCTGAGGCAGGAGAGTAGGTCCTCACATGTGTGCAGCAGTGCTCACTCTTACTGAGGTATCTTTGTATGTATTCATTTTCTTGTAGTGCTTTCACAGTACCTGCTGTAGGTATAAACTCGAGTGCAGCTTTACAGACAGCTTTATGGTTATGATCTGCTCGGGTTAGCCTGAGAGGTGACGTTTTGGCAGAGTGCAGTCTGAAAGTCCTCTGGTTCTCAAAGGTTGCCAAGCACTGTGCAGAGGTCCTGGGCGGAAGTTTCCTTTTCTGGTTTTGTTATCCATCTCTTCAGCTGTGTCTGAGGCTGACAGGGCCTGGCTTGTGGGAGATGTGGGATAAGCACTTAATGAGTGAGTGTGGCAGGGTTTGTTTATAGATTAAGCTTTGTGGGGTCTTTATTTGCTAACATTTATTTCATTGTCTTGAGGAGCAGATACAGTATACAAGTCTTAAGTAACCTTATTGCAGCCTTGGCAATAAAACTGATTCCTTTTTTTGTGGTGGCTTAGGCTGGGCAGAGATTTGTTGTTTTGCAGAATTGCTGCTAGGACTAACCTGGAACCTTCTAGCTTCTTTCCCTGAAATGTGTTCCAGGGTGGACATAGGACTGGGAGGCATGGGCTTCATGTGGTCTCTTGGGTCAGTGTCGGGGCATTAGTGACCGGAAGAGGATCCCGAGGGAGAGTGGTATTCTATTTCCTTCTTTCTCTTCATTTTTTGAGACAAGGTCTCTCTGTGTAGCTGTGGCTGTTCTGGAATTCTCTGTGCAGACCAGCCTGGCCTCTATCTCTTGCTAGTGTTAAAGGTGAGTGCCACTACGAAGCCTGGCTTCCCTGTTCTGGCTTCTCAGATGCACCATGAAAGAGGAGTTTCCACTCTGGTCCTGTGTATAGTTTTTTCCTTTCTCTTTTCTTTTCTGCCCCCCTTCCCCCAGGTAGATATCCAATCTCTTTAATTTTTATTTGATATATGCTCAAGAAATTTGTTTATTTTTTTAGATTTGTTCAAAATTTTTTAGGGTACGTGTTTGCCTATACATCAGTATATGCATGCATGTGCACCTGGTGTTCACAGAAGTCAGGAAAGCATTGGATTTCCTGGAACTACCGTTGTAGATGGTTGTGAGCCAGCATGTGGGTGCTGGGAATTCAGGTCCTCTGCAAGGGCAGCCAGTACTTTTAATCACAGCTGAGGAAATTTTAAAAGCCGCTTGTAATTTTAGATACAAGCAGGCACAATTAAAAAGGAAAAATTTGAGTTTGCAGTTATAGGAGTCCTTCTTTGTCTCCTGCCTCCTGCCGCTCTATTAAGTATTACACTTTTTAATATACAGGAAGAGTTTTAAGCGATCTATGCCTTCATTCCTTTGTTTGCATTAGAGTAAGAAGTAGATTTGATGAGGTTTTAAATATTTTTTTGTTTGCTTACATTTTTTTCTTTGAGATTTATTTATTTTTGATTTTAAGCATATGGATGTTTTGTTTGCATGTGTGTCTGGTGCAAAACGTGCAGGCCATGAGAGGTGTCAAATCCTGCTGCAACTAGAGTTACAGAGAGTTGTGAGCTGTAGGCGCTGGGAACTGAACCCAGCTGGGAACTGGCCTCTGGAAGAACAGTTAGTGCTTTTAACCACTGAGCCACTCTTTGGTCCCTCATCCCACCTTTGAGAGAGGTTCGTGCTCTGTCCCAGACTAGTTTAGACTTCGCCACGCTGTAGGCCAGATTAGTCTGGAACACACCCAATACTGCCTCACCCTTTTGTGTGCAGCTGCCATGCATGGGTGTAAGCTGCCATGCCCAGCTGGTTTTCTATACTTTTTGGGCAACAGAGACACATTATTTGGTTATGTTTTAAAAGATTGTACAGCACTTAGGGAGATTTTAGCTTTAACTAGGGAATTCATTTGCAAAACTGTTCATTTTTATGGACATAGTGTCATAAGCCCCAGACTGTCCTTGTCCTCTGCACCTGAAGGTGATGGAATGTCTGTGAACGGACCTTGAAGGGCCTTTCTTTGGAGAGTGTGTCTTCAGAAGCACTGCTAGTCAGAGTCTGGCGCCAGGGAGTTTCTTCCTTCCCAGACACCCACTTTCACTGTCAACCATTAGCTAGTTTCTGAACTTTGGTGACTCCTTTCATCTACCCATCCTAACAATACCTGTTTATTTCCAAAAGAGGCAATTTCCCCCCAGCCATTAAATACTTAGGCTTTCTTTTGTCTTTTTTTTTTTTTTTTTTTTTTTTTAAAGAGGGAGAGTGAGGTCTTTCACAGCGGTTGGCTTCTCTTTGGTGATAGTGGATGAGCTGTTTTAGAAACCAAACCATTCCAATACTGCTTTAAACTCAGTGTAATACCATTGGGTTGTTGTAGGACTTGGAAGTGATGGCAGCCTTTTGTTCTGGTTGGCAGGGGATGTGGTGCTGTGGGCAGATCAGGCCCTGAAGGGTCCTTGATAAGGGTCCTGATGCAAGCCATGGAAGTGGCTGCCAAACAGCTTTATACGGAAGGAGTCTACTTGGTTCATAAGGATGGCTTGGAAGACTGAATATGTTTTGTTCTGTGATGCTAGAGCTGAAACCCAGTCCTCGCCTAGTCTTCTGTGTGCTAGGCACTGTGTCTGGCACTGAGCACCCATCCAGTCTGCAGACATGCACGCACACACTCATGCATATATGTTGCGGCATCTGACAGCTTTGAAAAGAGAGCTGGTCTAAAAGGACACTAGGAAATGTTAACAGCGTTCGCCTTTGGGGAGTGGGAACAGAAGGTTTTCCTTCCTACCTTGGCACTAAAATACTAATTAAAATGTAGTGTAGTAGTGGGCCTTAGCTCTAACTGCTTTCTAGCCAGTAGGTGGACAAGCTAGGAGGGCATCTGTGAGCATCGACGGGACACTGGTGATCACACTAAGTCTTTGTGTAGCTACTTACAATGTGGAGTTTAACACAGCATTTCAGTACAGATAATGCTTATTTTGTTGTTAAGGTACCTTATGTGTGTTTAAGTCCTACCTTTCACCCTCCAAGCATCCACTCATCTGTGTCAGCTAAGTGCAGTGTGAAGCCTGTTTGCTGTAATCACTTCCTTTTCCATAAGAGTTTAGTCAGTTATCCACCTAGATAAAAAATTAGAAGCATTGTCTATTTATTATTGTTGTTTTTATTATTTTGGACAGAATCTTACTGGAACTTGTTCTTTAGACCAAGCTGGCTTTGAACTGCTAGAGATCTGCCTCTTCTGCCCCGAATGATAGGATTACAGGCATGTGCCACCATGCCCACCTGAGAGGCATTATTTTTGGTTTTCACTAGGAGGGTAAAGTACTTAGCTTTTTCAGCAATGATCTGTGGGGCATTAAAAAAAAAAAAAACTCTTTGGGTGCGAAAATTTTGATTCTCCTTGCTTCTTGAGATTCTTATGTTAATGATTTTACTTCATAAAGTACTCAACTCTCCTGCACTTGACTGAGCTGAGTACTCATTTATGCGTTACACTCCTATGAATTTCTCATTGCTGCATTAGCACCATTGCCGTCCTTGACAGCTTACTTTGTTCTTAAAGCTTGGTATTTGTCTGCTGCCTGTATTTCACATTAGGTTGGGGCATGTTTAGGTTTTGGGCGACTTGCTGCTCAACAAACATGCTGTGCTTTTTTTTTCTTTAAATTTCTTTTTTATTTTATGTGTGAGTGTTTTGTCTGTGTGTATATATGTGCACCAGGTGTATGCCTGGTGCTTGTGGGTCAGAAAAGGACGTCAAGCCCTCTGGACTTGTGAAGCACCATGTTGGTGACAGGAATTAAACACACACCCTCTGCAAGAGCAACACGTTTTCTCAGTTAGCTGTCCTTCAGCCCTTAACCTTGGTTTTAAATAAAGACAAATGTTTGAAGACACTAGAAAACTCAGGGAATTACATCCCTCCAAAGTAGTGTATTTTAAAATGTGTACTTTTACCACACTGGTTTATCTCTGCCTTCAAGTTTCACTAAGTTTTTTGTTCCTCCCAGTTCTATCCTGTCCCTGGTATCTGAACAGGTGAGAACCCAGAATATGCAGTATGCACAAATGGACATGGGGTTAAGCTAGAAAGAAGAGAGGCACCAAAGGAAGGGTAGGTGAGCATATTGCCTGGTGTGGGCCAGGCGAGAGTGAAGGGTTACTAGAACAAGGAGGTGAGAAAAACTGAGAGAACATGCTAGGAGAGATAGATGGAGCCCAGAGTGACTTGCCTGGCATTGAATGTGTGGAATGTTCTGCTTCTTAGTGTTGCCAGAGCATTGTAAAGTGCTCACTGTGGAAATAAGTGCTTTGTAGGTTAAGTGGAGGAGAGAGAAACTCAAGTCTGTAAGAGGCCAGAGTAGGGCTGGCAAGATGGCTCAGTCAGTAAAAATGTTTGCCACTAAATCTGATAACCTCAGTTATTTCTGAAGAAGGAGAAAACCCTCAAGCTGCCCTCTGATCTCTACAACTGCATTACCTATTGCTCCCTTTTGAAATTATTTTATTTTGGTTTCGTTTTTCTCTTCTTCCCTTCTACCTTAATACCTTTCAACCCCCCAACGCTAGGTAAGAGAGAAAGGCTAGTGGAGGAAGGGGGCAGACTTCTCCTTAGCTACTTCCGGCTGTTTAGGACCATAAGGTTCTTTGGGGCAGTACCCGTCTCAGTCATCAGGATATCCAGCAGTCCTAGCCTTCTTCCTCCTCTGACTATCTCCTGGAAGCTTCTCCCCCCCCCCCCCCACCTCCCACCCCCTTTTCTCTCAGAATGAGCATTCTCCAACCATCTTGTCAAAGCATCCTCTTCCTCTCTCTGGGCTCTGATGTCTATACCCTCTCCAAGTCCTCAAAATTAAAATTTCTGCTGCTGGCAAAGACTGCTCCCAATCTCCGAGCCCACAGGACACACTTACCAGCTGTGGACAAACTAAAAGCAGCCCATATCCCGTACTTGGGATTAAAACAAAGATATAACATAACTGGGTTTTAAAGAAACCAAAATTTCCACTACACAAACCCCTCAAAACTTGCCTTAAGATGGCAGCTATTCCTTTAGCTCACCGTACAGGGGCTTGGTAGTTGGGGCCAGGTCCCAACCGTGTGGTGTTTTGTTCCCTCTACTCCCTCATGCAATGTCAGTCAGCTGTCAGTTGAAGGTCTTGCCCACATATCCGATGGGTGGCTGACTACGGCCATTCCTGGGCTCCTAGAATTACCTTGTTCAGTTGCTGATCCTCGTCTTTTCCACTTGGTAGACTGTGTGCAGCATGAGGTGGTTGTATACATGCTTAAACACTTTGCAGGTTTTTGCATGCATCATGCTTGGCGTTGTTTTTGGACCAAAGCAAGCTACAAGGGCTTTGGGAATTCAAGGGTGGAAAAGGACTCCTTTTTGCAGGGGAACTCTGTGCTGTAATGGCATGACTCCAAGTAGGGAACAAAAGTAGCCCCTTCTCCATCCATGAAGGAATGTTGATGGGCTCAGTCTTGTGCAGATAACCACAGCTACTGTGAGTTCATGAGTTCAACAGCCAAATCATGTCCAGAAGACAGTGTGAAGCAATATTTTAATCTGACAACTTTTCTTCCTAGATACTTATCTTCATAACTTTGGACATGCAATCATTGTATGCCTCTAGCTGATGTAAGTGCGTGGCTATGCATCTATTGTGTGTTTTGGAAAAGGTGGCTCAGGGGCAGATGCTTTTAAGTCAGACTTTGGGTAATGCCTTCTTGCACTTGTGAAATTCCTACAAGCTTATAAGTCACTTATTCTCGTCTATGTGCCAGGTCTCCTAGGTCACACTGGGCAAGACTTCCTCTGGGTTTTAGTTAACTTAGGCATACAGTATTGGCTTTCAAGTCTACTTTGTTTCTCAAATTGTTTTCCTATTGCTATCAGGTTTCAAGTTTGAATTGTTAGTCCCTAGGCAATTACCACTTCTTTATAATATATAGCCAGAGACTCATTTGAAACAACAGGAGAGGATGGGAATGAGCAGGAAAAAGGGCATCTTGGTTTTGTGACATACCTCAATCATGGAATATTTTTAAAAAGACATTTATTTAGTGTTGTTTTGTTGTTGTTGTTGTTGTGTTTTTAAGACAAGATAATGCTGTGAATCCAAGGCTAGTCTTGAAGTCATCATGTAGTCAGGCTAGCCTTGAAATCAAAGCAATGTTTTTGCCTCATCCTCCCAAATGTTGAGATTATAGGCATATCACCATGTCTAGCAGGTTTTATGTTGTGCTTTTGTTGTTTATTTGTTTTGGTGTGTGTGTGTGTGTGTGTGTGTGTGTGTGTGTGTGTTTGATGGCAGGATCTGCCACTGAAACTGCAGCTCACTGGCTAGACTGGCAGGCAGTAGAGCCCTTGGATGTCTCTCTTCCTCCACAATGGGGAAATTTATTTGAATTTTAAAGTTAAATGTGTTCGGTAAAACCAGAACATAAGGAACCATGTAAACCACTGTGACAGTTCATAGTGGGATGATCTCAAAATTTTAGGTAGTATCTGTGTAAGTCAGTGGAAGGGGTATTTGCCTCAGGATTGGAAGGCAAATATAAAGAACTAGAGGAATTTATTCTTCAAATCTCTGAGTTAGAAACATTGCTGATTTTTATATTACATTTCTCTAATTTGTATGTATATGCAAATGTGAAGGTGCATATTAAATTGTTTTTGATGAGAGCCACATTCCAGTTGAAAGTGTAAGTTTCACAGAGCTAAGGCCTGGAGTCTTGCTGCTCTGGCTTGCTTCCTTCTTGCATTCTGGTACCCCTCTATGAGGTTCCTGTGTAGAGCTGAGTGCATGGATGCACACTCTGTTGTGCTGTCCCAAGGCCGAGAAGAAAAGCAGGAGGGCAGTCAAAACACTTGCTGATCTGGACAACAGGGACACGCAGTCTTCTAGATTCCTTATTACAGGGAGAGCACTGCGACCCAGAGCACTTTTGAGGGCAGACAAGCTAGGTGGTAATCTGGCTTTTGCCATTATGATTTAGTGATCTTAGAGAAGTTAGTTAGCCCTTCTTTGTGTTGAGAAGGCTTCTACTGTGGAGTGGTCATAAGGATAAAGTGAAGGGGTATTTGCGAAAGGTCTGGAAAGAAGAAGAGCACACTGTGAACCTAACAACCAGCACGACAGTGCAGTGGCAGCACCTTTGGCCTATAGGAAAGGCTCAGTCATGAATGACCACAATCTGGATTGAAGCTCTGAGACAGACATTTGATGGGTCTTAGTAAGCTTTCGTATGGCAGAACAGTGGACTGAGGAGACAAGTCCTTTGACTTTGGTATCCCAAGTTAAGTAGCTTTCAGAGCTGTGGCAGGTAGTATGCTGCTGTTCAGGGATCACAGGTACAGGGATCGCCATCAGAAATTCATGCGCAGATTGCAGTTAAAGCTCTGGGTCCAGGGCTGTACCTGCTGTCGTACCAGCAGGCACCTCTCAGCTGGACCCTTGACAGTTGACTCCTGTACTTAAAGTTCACACGGACAGTGACTGACACCAGTCTGCTGGTTGACAGGTAGTGACATGGGGCAGATGGATCCATGGTTGTTAATGAGGCTGTGTTGGGATCTTGGGAGCTGTGGGTTGAAGCTGTAGGGTGAACATTAGTGTTTTTGGCAGCCCTGGTACACCTGGGTATTGTAGTAGATCTCAGTGTCAGTGGCCATAGGAAAAGGAAGATGTCACAACCAACAGTGACTCATGGGAGCATTTATTTTGGTATGGTTGCAGAGGGAGAGTCAGTAATGGTGAGGAGGCATGGCAGCAGGTCCTTATGGTAGGAAGGTGAGAGATCATGTTTTTAACCACAAACCCAGAGAAGAGAACACACAAGAACTGGGACAAGGCTATAAACTCGAAAGCTCATCCCCAGGGATGTTACTCCTCCAGCAAGGCTCCTAAAGGTTGCATAGCTTCCCCAGATAGGACCACCGAGTGCTGGCGACCAAGTGTTCAAAGACCTGAGAGTGTAGGGCTGTTTTTCATTCAAACCACCACACTTGGTGACGGAAGCCCAGAGCTCTAAGAGGATGAAAACCCTGGTGTGTTCTAAGGGGTCAGAGGTGAGAAGGGGAGTCGACTGTGTGTTTGCAGGCTTGGGCCAGGCAGTTACCTTGGATTCCAAGGACAACCAGGAGCTACTCAAGCTAGGACTATGCAGAGATCGAGTGCTCTGGAGCAATGGGACTATGGAGTTCTCCATTTAAGTCAGCTGCTTTTCTGATGGAGCCGCTCCAGTGCCCCTAGGCATAAGAGAATCATACATGCCACAATAATCCTGCTGTTTGTTTGAAGACTTATTTTTATTTAGAAAATTCAGAGACTTCTGAATTTCCTAATATAGTGCAGATCAAGTATCCTTTATTCAGAATGCTTGGAGCTAGTTGTTTCTCATTTAAGATTCTTTCGGAGTTCTGATATGCTTCCTCCCTGGATTTTGGGGAGGGAGGTGGAGGTGGGGAGAGAGAGAGAGAGAGATGAGATACTTGAGGGTGGGGCTTATGTATAAGCAGGAAATTCCTTCTGTTATACATGCGCCCTATATGCACAAAAGGTGATTTCATGTAATATTTTTTTGTGCCCTCTTTTTTTTTTTTTTTTTATTAGTACCTGTCCTAAGGTTGTGCAGAATTCAGTAATGAACAGTAACCTTGGTGTGCAGTTAGACTTTGACTTCCATTGTCCATTGTGTGACACATGGTTGTAATCCTAGCATTCAGAAGGCTTAAGTAGTGCTACCTAGTGAAACCTGTTTCACAGAACCCCTTAGACTTTCAGGTTAGATTATTAAACTGTAGCTTCTTTAAGTTCTGAGGCCTTGTGTGTGCAGTAAAGCTGATTGCCCCAGCAGAAGGTGCTTGGGCTTGTCCCACAGGTAACCAGCTAACTGCTAACTGAGGAAGTTGGACCCCAGGATAGAGTAGGGAGGGGAAGTGGGAGCTCCTTGCTTCCTCCTTGTCATCCATTGGGGGATTTCGGAAAGCTTGTGGTGGCCCGGCAGTGCCCACTGCTTGCTGGTCTGAGTTGCTGAGATGCTGCCTCCCCAGCCTGCAGTGAATGACTTGAAACAGGAAGGGATGGTGAATGTCATTAGTCCTGTTCTGCTGTGGGTGGGGTGTTTCCTTCCGGCCACTCCCTCTGCTCCTTTCTCATCCCTTAGCGTCTAGTGTCTAAAATATTCAACCTTTTGGGTGCAGTGGTGTGTGTGTGTGTGCGCGTGCGCGCGTGCACACGTGCACATGTTAGAGGACAATCTGTGGGAGTTGGTTTTCTTCTTTTGCTATTTGGGTCCTGAGAATCTCAGGCTTTTAGGGTTGGTGGTCAGCACCTTTACCTGCTGAGCCATCTTGCAGGCCTCCAGCCTCTTTTTTGCTACTTATTTTAATGTTCTTTAGTTACAAACTTTATTAGCATACAATGTTCCTATTTCAAGTATATTATTGTCTGTTCAGAGCACTCACAGAGTTGTACAACCATCACCACCACCCAATTTGAAAGCATTTTTATCTCTTCTAAAATTCTGTAGCCTCATTCTGCTGTTTGGATCACTGCCACTCTAAAATGTAGCCATTACTAATTTACTGTCTGTGTATATTTGCCTGTTTTGCATGCAAAATAAGCTTAATAATGCAAAATATGAGTTTTTTGTGATTGACTTATTTCACTTAGCACTGTAAATTTAAGGTTCCTCTATGTACCAGTTTTTATTCCTTTTTATAGTTGAGTAATATTCCCTTGTAGCACATTTTCTTTATGTAGTAACAGTTGGTGAACATTTGGTTTGTTTCTAGTCCTTGGCTATTATGAGGACTTTTGTTAGGAACATTCATATATAGGCTTTTAGGCACATAGTTTCAATTTTGGAGAATAAGTACCTGGAAATGGAATTCCTAGGTAACTGTTTAACCCTTTGAGGACCTGTTAGGCAGCTTTCCAAAGTTGCCCAGCTTTAATCCCAGCACTTGAGAGGCAGAGGCAGGTGGATTGCTGTGAGTTTGAGGCCAGCCTGGTCTACAAAGTGAGTCCAGGGCAGCCATGGCTACACAGAAATCCTGTCTCAAAAAACCAAATAAGACAAAAAAATCCAAACAAACAAACAGAAAACCCTAAAGTGGGTGTAGCATCTGGCATTACCACTAGTAATGCATGCGATTCCATCTATACATTCTTACTAATATCTTTCTAACCTTCGTGTTGGGATAATGGGCACTCCCTGAGGATGCCAAGCATCTTCTCATGTATTTCTTGGTTACCTGAGTCACCTGGGTATCTTTTTGGGAAGAAATGTCTGTTCCAATCTTCTGTGTTTGTGTGTTACTGAGTTTATTTTCAAGGGGTCAGAATTGTTTTTATGTTTGGCTACAGGTCCCTAATCAGAATAGAGTTTTGTAAATATTTTTTTCCATTTTAGCTGGCTGCCCATTTTGAGCTTTTTATTTATTTATTTATTTTTTACTTTTTATTTTGCTGACTATGTTTTTCTCACTGTTTTTGCATTCCTAACTTTTGCAGAGTGCTGGCTAATGTCGTGTCTTAGGGGTTTTTATTTAGTCATTTTTTTGACAGTTTCATATATTTTTATACCTATTTCCCCCTCCATCCTCTACTGTTTCCTGCTGGAACCCTTCTCAGCAAGCCCCCTCCTACTTTCATGGCTTGTTTCTGTGTGTGATTACTGAGTTTAGTTTTTCTTCTTGCCAGAGTATGGATAGGAGGTTGTAGAGCAATCAGTTGCCCGGTGGCCACAGCACTGAAGACATGACACAGTTTGCAACTGTTAACTGTAAATGCTCGCACAAGCACTCCTCTGCCAATGCTAGAGTGCTGGGGGATCCACTCTTGTGAGGACTTGTGTAGACAGCCGCAGCTGCGGCGAATTCATGAGTGCACCGGCTGTGCCATGGCTATAAGATGTCTGTGCTGCACAAGTGTGCTTGTTACACATCTCCCTATCCTCTGGCTCTTTAGAGGCTTCCTAGTCCACCTTCCACAATATTCTCTGAGCCTTAGAGCAGGCTGAGCACTCTGAGCTCACTCATTCTGGACACTGGTTGATTGTGGCTGTTGCCTGATCCATAGTTACATTAAAAAATATATTTATTTGTATTTTATGTGCATTGGTGTTTTGCCTGCATGCATGTCTGTGTGAGGGTGTCAGGTTGTGTAGAAATGGAATTATTGACAGTTGTGAGCTGCCATGTGGGTGTTGGGAATTGAGCCCATATCCTCTGGAAGAGCAGTCAGTGCTCTTAACCGCTAAGCCATCTCTCCAGCCCCAAATAGTTATATATGAATGGATCTTTGCTTCTGCTGTGTCACTTCTACCTTATGGGTCCCAGGGATCAAATTCAAGATAACAGGCCTGGTTGTAAGCCATCTTTCTGGTAGAGCTGGAAGCGATGCTTTTACTTGTAAAGAAAATTTGTCGAAGTCTAGAGACTATCGTGGTTTTGATACCTAGGAAGCGTCTTTGGTAAAGGCTGAGTGCAGCACTAATCTCATGGTGACTGAGCTGGAGCCTGGTGGTTACTGTTGAATGTCAGCTGGTAGGATCTGGAACTCCTTGGGTGCAAGCCTAGATAGACTAGATTGGATTAGCTGAGGTAGAAAGATCCACCCGAAGCATGGTGGCACCGTTCTCTGGGCTGGAGAAGAAGACCAGCTGAGCATTGACTGCTGTCTGCCTTCTGAGTGTGGCTGCAGCACGAGCAGCCCCCTCCAGCTCCCGCTGGGCACCTTCCTTCCACAGTGGACTGTTACATCTAGCAGGAAGAGAAACTAAGACACCTGGGTTTTGTCTGTTATCCTATGAGGGTACTGTTGACAGTAGACAAGTCACTGTTTACCCTGCCACATCAGTCCTTCCTCTGTAAAAAATAAATAAAAAATAAAAAGGTCTTTTCTCTAAAAACCTAAGTGATTATCTCATTTCCTTTTTACAAACACCCACCCATTTCCTGTCCAAAGGAGGAGTTTGAAATACTTGCTTGACATACTTAAATACTTAAATACTTAAAGCTTTGCCACAAGCAGGCCCTCTCCAGCTCCTCCTTTCCCCTGCCTCCTTTACCTCCCTTTTCTCCTCCTCATCTCCCTCTCCCCTCCCTCCTTTTGGGACAGAGTCCTGCTGTGTGCGGCACAGGCTGGCTTTAAACTGCTGTGCTAGGGTTATAGGTGTGCACCACCATGCCTATCTGCATTTCTTTAGCATGTCTCCCTGACTTAACCTTTTGCATGCAGACTGTCACCCAGGTTGGAGACAGTCAAGCCTGTAACTTCCTGACTGCCTGTCTGCCCTTCACAATAATGCCTTGCTTACTCCTTAGCCTCTTAACCATCTTTAGATAGTAATTCCCTCCTTGGTTGTTCTGAGTATAGAGAAATGTTTGTTGTGCTGTATGGTGCCTGGTGTGAAGTGCATGCTTAGTGACAGATGTGTGTGAGTGTAGGTGTGTGCATGCCACAGTGGGCACGTCAGAGGACAAGGATCTTCTGCTGGGAATTCCAGGGAATGAACTCAGGTCCTTAGAGCAACAAGTGCTTTTGCCTGTTTACCCATCTCACTGGCCCAGCAATACATGCATGCACGCATACATACATACATACATGCACACCTTCTTTCCTTTGTTTGTTTGTTTCTTTTTCAAGGATAGAGTTTCTCTGTGTAGTCCTGGCTGTCCTGGAGTTACTGCTGTGGGCCAGGCTGGCCTTAAACTCAGAGATCTTCCTGCCTTTATCTTCAGAGGGTTGGATCAAAGGAGTGCATTACCATGCCCAGTTTTCCCCTGCTGCTAGATTTTATACAAATTTTTACAAAGTTTCCTGTTTTAGATTCTAAAGGTGTATAGTGTTTCTGTTACAGTATTCTTTTTTGTTTTTGTTTTTGTTTTTTGAAACAGGGTTTCTCTGTGTAGCCTTGGCTATTCTGAACTCACTTTGTAGACCAGGCTGGCCTCAAACTCTCAGAGATCCACCTGCCTCTGACTCTTGAGTGCTAGGACTATAGGCATGTGCCACCGTGCCCGGCTTGGCATTCCTCATTTTTTAAAGTTTTGAGTCAGTCTCTCAGCCTGGAACTCACCTTTCTCCTTCTTCAGTCCCTGAGTGTTGGAGTTGTATGCATTTTATAATTTGTTTGTCCTGTTTTCTCCTAACCTACCTTACCCTTGGTTCACGAAGGAGTTTCCAGCATGTACAGCATGGTAGCTAAGTGTAAGGTCGAGTCAGAAATGCTGCCCAAGACAGTGCATGGATTTCTCAGTGACCACTTTCTTGTTAAAGGACAGGCATTTGGTCTAGAGTGTTGGTTTTCAGTTCCCATAGACCAGCTTAGAGTGAGGTGGAGCATGTGCAGTGGCTGTGGGGGTGGGGTGGGGAGGTGAACTGTCAGGAAGAGTTCTCAGCTTTATCAGTGGCTGGAGATGGGCTGACTCCAAGAACACAGCTTCCTTGGGTGGCGGTTTGAGTGTGGAGAAGGGGCTAGAGAGCTCAGGTGAGGGGAAAGCACTCTGTGTACCGTCAAGCTGTTGTTACCTAGCTTTATGTGTGTTACAATGTATTCATTATTGTGTATCATTCCTCATTTTCATTATTAATCTTAATCACCTTTTAGAGTTGTAAGCTGGTTTTGACATCTTTAAAAACTTTGTTGGGAGTTACCTGATGAGATGATTTTAGTAATTAACACTGTAAGAGTTCATGGCCCGGGACTTTGTCTTCCTTCTGAGGTATTTCTTGATTACTTTAGTTCTTAATAATTTCCAGCTTCCTGACCTCTGACATTAGACACATTTATGTGAAGATCTGGGTATCACTTGTTCATTCAGGTACTCTTGTATTGGGGATTTGCTGAATGCTGAAGGTATGAATTTTTCTAGGGCGCCTAAGTAATAATGCATTAGAATCAACAGTAAGAAAACACACACACACACACACACACACACACACACACACACACACACACACACACACACACACACACACACACACACACACACACACACCCCTCCCTCCCACCCAAGCACCCTTCATGGTGAGTAAATAGTTCTTAAGAATTATTTGATGGACTTTTTAGATAGGAGTTTTTAAAAATAATATTTTTAAATTTTTTACATATACATTTATATTATTATACAGATCTAAAATAAACTACGTAGAGCAAGAACCATGAAACAATCAGGAATTATGTTAATGTTACACTCATAATGTTTTGCCTATTTGTATGTCACAACCTTGATGGAAACCTATCTTGATGAGTCTAAAATTCTGAATGTAAATCAGGTATCTATCATATCTCACTAGATGGGAATTTTTTAAGTTGGTGCCAAGGAAAACTTTTAGTCAGAAAAGCTAAGGGATATTTAGGGAAATCAGAACTTTGAAGTAGGGTCTGGACAGTAAGTGTGGGTTGTGTGCAGGAGGTGCTTAGGGAGTGCGCTGGACTGTCTACCTGTGGTAGCTTCTTCATTTGGAAGCAATGTGGAGAGTTATTCTTTTGGTTTTTTGGAGACAGGGTTTCTCTGTGTAGCCTTGGCTGTCCTGGACTCGCTTTGTAGACCAGGCTGGCTTGGAACTCACAGCGATCTGCCTGCCTCTGCCTCCCGAGTGCTGGGATTAAAGTGTGCGCCACCACAACCCGGTGGAGAGTTATTCTTGAGCCCTTCCAGAAGACCTCATTTCTGAGTACTGAACTGAGTGAGGTATTCAGGTCTGGGGCTCATGGGACTCCAAAGTGATTTTGGAACTGCATGCTTAATCAGAACTTCAAAGAGCTTGTTTTGCTTTGGCCCTGCTCGTCAAAGCAGGCCTTTCTTAGCAAAGCACATTTGGGGTGTTGGGAGGGTGTTGCTTGAGTTGGTTGGGATTTTCCCAAGTGGTTGCCACTTGGACCTCTTAAATAAGGGCTTTCAAAGCCCTTATGTAATTCTCATCACTTCATTACACTTAAGAGGAGACAAGTTATTTATGCTGTCAGTTATGAATTTCATTATAGTGTGCAACACACTAAAGTGCTTTGGGGCAGAGTAGTAGAAGCATTGGCAGTGGCTTCCTGCTGTGTTCACATGTGATTTCAATTTTCTGTTTTTGCCTTTGCCATGTTCCTTATGCTACTTCCTTGCCCAGAAACAGTTGTTGGTAAATGGCAGTGTGGATAAAACTCTCCTAGGAAATTGTCCTCTTCATCTGCACTTCCCAGTGGTTCTCATTCGCTGGATCTCACCTGGGGATGTGCAGGCCAGATGGCTTGGCTGGCAGCCACAGTCCAGACATGGATTTGGATGCACCTCAGTGCTTTTTTTTTTTTTTTAAATCCTGCATGGACCAGCTGGCCTGTCCCGAGCGTGCTGCCCCACAGCCTGTGTTCTTGATGGCTTCAGTGCCTTTGCTCTATTCATTTCCCTCAACAAGGAACTCTCTCTTCCGTCTCTGTAGGGTTTAGCTCAAGTGGTGGGCTTCCTGAAAAGTTTTCTGTGTCTACTCTAGCTGATGTTTTCCTGCAAATGCTACTGTGTGTGTGGTAGCTTAAATATTGCCCTCTTTCCTGTGTGGTTCTTATAGGTATTTATTCTATAGGTCTTGGTTTATACTCTGTTGATGCATTGGGCTAGCCTCATGCATTGCCCTACTTTACTACTAATACCCAACATTGATGGATTATGCATTGTGGCTGCCATGTGCTGACCCTCTTCTGTTTTTGTGTGTTTTGAGGCTGAGGTCTCACAGTGTTGCTCAGGCTGGTCTTGAACTTGTGAGTTCAAATAATCTGCTTCCCTCAGTCTTCTGACTGTCTGGGACTACAGGTATGCACAACTGTTCTATCTTTTGAGACAAGGTCTCTCTCTACATATTCCTGGCTGTCCTTGAACTCACTTTGTAGACCTACAGAGATCCGCCTGACTCTGCCTCCCTAGGGCTGGGATTAAAGTGCACCACAATGTGGGAATATCATTTGATTTTTAAAAAATGTTTTGATGCAGAGTTTCCTGTAGTTTATTCTTACTGATTATTAGCAGGGATGACCTTGAACTTCTGACATCCTGTCTTACAAGTACTGGGATGACAGGTGTGTGCCACCATACTTGGTTAATTTGTGTTAATTGTTGTTTCCCCCCCCCCCCCCCCCCTTTTCTTTTTTGTTTTTTGAAACAGGATTTGTGTATCCTAGCCTGTCCTGGAACTTCTGTGTAAGCCAGGCTGTCTTTTTTTTTTTTTTTTTTTTTTTTTTTTTTTTTGAGACAGGGTCTCTTTATATAGTTTTGGTTGTCTTAGAGCTCAGTATCAGCTCCAGTCCCAGGCTGGCATTGCAGCTGTTTGCCCTCATACCTCCCTTTGTTACAAGGAGTGTTGAGAGGGCCTAGAGAGATAGCTCAGTGATTAAGATCCCTCGCTGTTATACTGAGGACCTAAGTTTAGTTTTCAGGTGGCCCATAACTGTCTGTAACTCCAGGTTCAGATACCTACATTTCCATGGACATACTCATAACAGGCTCGTAACTAAAAAATCAAAACAAAACAAAACACATTTTTAAAACTATAAGCAGTATTTTTAGACCCATTGACATAAAATGCTATTGATTGAATGCTGTCTTATGAAATGTGCTAGAGATTTCAATGCAAAGTCTTCAGTCAGAACTTTACTAAAAACATGTTACTTATATTTTATGTGTTCATGTGTGCATGCTGTGGTGCTTAGGTGAAAATTAGAGAACAGCTGTGGGTATCAGTTCCTTCCTTCTACTATGTTGGCAGCAGGCTTCTTTACTTGTTGAACCATTTCCCAGGCTTCCCAGTCAGGACCTTTGAGTTAAGTTTTTCAGAATCTTGCACTCCTAAAGAGAGTACGGAAAAGGTACAAACCAAAACAATGTGGTGTATGTGTGTGTGTTGTCTATATTTGTGTGATCTCCTGATCTTGAAAGTAATTCTGAAAACTGTTTTCTCCTTTCAGTGCTGGGGTCAGACCTAGGGCTTCACACACACTAGACTGAGCAACACCCTTGGCCTCCAAATGTCTGAATAGACAGAATGTGGGCTGCTGTATTAGTTACATTTCTGAAGCACCATGGCCAGAAAGCAGTTCAGAGAGGGCACTGTTAGGACTTACAACTCCACTAGGATAAGAAGCCATCGTGGTAGGGAGGCATGGCAGCAGCAAATGGCAGGCATGGCAGCAGGAGAAGGAAGCTAAGATCTCGTATTTTCACATGCATACTTGAAGTGGAATGAACCAAAAGTAAGCCATGGTCATAGACTCTCAAAGCCCAATTCCAGTGCCCTGCTGCCTCTAGCAAAGTAAAACTTCCTCAGACAGTGCCACCAACTGGGGACCAAGTGTTCAAATACCCGAGCCTGTGGGGAACATTTCTTATTCAAACCGCCAGAATTGTCTTACCCTGCTTAGTAAGACTTAACAGATCATGCATGTGTGGGAAGGTCAGAGGCCAAACATGGCTCTCATTTTGTAGGACCATCTTGTTTTTTGAGACAGAGTCTATAATTGATCTGGAGCTTGTGTAGTAGGCTAGGTTTGGTGGCCAGTGAACTCCAGGGATTTGCCAGTCTCAGCTCTACCCAGGGCTGGGACTGCTAGTATATGTGTTGTGCCTTGCGTTCTATCTAAGTGGGCTCTATGGGTCAAACCATGGTCTTCGTACTTGCACAGCAAGCGTTCTGTTGACTGAGCTATCTTGTGAGCCTCTCCTCCCCCATGCTACATAGATAGATGCCAACATGAGCTCTCTTCTGAGCTACAGAGATGGTTTCACTACTTCAAGCATTGTAGTGTATTTTCTTTAAGCTCCCTGCCCTGGTGGTGGTGGTAGTGGTAGTGTCTATATTTGTATGTGCTCATGGTCTTGAAAATAATTCTAAGTATATTTGAATTTATTTCATTATTATATATTTATTATACAAATAGAAAAATATATTTTGCAGTGCTAGGTGTCAACTCCAGAGCCTTGTACATGTTAGACAAGCCTCTGCCAATAAGCTATATCCACAGCTCCCATCATTATTTTTATTATTACTACCTTATTTAATCAGGATATTGCTCATATACCATATATATTACTCATTTAAAGTATACAGTTCTTTAGTTCTTCTTGAATGTTCAGAGCGTTTAACGATCATCATGTTCCAAATTTGGAATTTTTTTTTTATAACCTTAAAATGAAATTGTTGCCTTGCCTTAATGGTAGGCATTTTCATAATTGTATAAGGCCCTGGTGTTGTACAGAGAGGAGAGAAAGGGGCAGGGCAGGGGAGGGGAGGGGAGAGGAGAGGAGAGTCCATTTACCAGCCTTTATATGGCTTGTAAACCTGTGACTAGATTTACCACCTCTTCCAAGTGTCCACTATGCATTTGTAATTTAACTTGTCTTTGCTTCTAAGATGAGAGCAGTGTGTGTGGCAGATAGTGAGTAAACACAGTGAGCTCTGGTCAGGGTTGCGCTGGCCTTAATGAAGGCACTCTAATTCTTGCTCCTGTTAGGCTAGGATCGGCCACCTCTAATCGATTGATTCATTTGCTGATCTTCCATGTTGCTGTTTATTCTGTGTTTTTGCCAGTTAACCTTCAAGTACATATATAACAATTATTCAGACCAGTTCTACTGTACTCTTAAATCCTGAGTTTAGATTTTAGTCATAATAGAACTCTGTTCTGTCACAGTGACTTAAGCTAGAGAGAAAAGCTGCAGCATTTTGGCAGTATAATTATGTGTCCTCATTTGGCACCTCAGTGTATTTATTTGTGTGAGAGATGATGCGCTCATCTGATTTCGTTTAAGTCAAAGTAAATCTAGGGCATTTGTTTTTGAAAGCCATGCTTTATTTTCATTAAAATGAGTTTGTTTTCTCAAAAGTTGCTTTTCAGAGTAATTTCAAACAAAACAAAATGAAACATATTTTTCCTTTTAGACTTTTTTCCAAGATCAAAGATGTCTTATGTTCTTTAAGAAAAATTCGTGGTGTCCAAAATATTTCTATGATCATCACCTTCAAAATGGCCAAAGTTTCGTTTGAGTGATTAATGGGGACTTCAAAGAAACCATTGAAAATAACAATGCATTTAAAAAATAAAGTTCAACATAAACACTAATTACATCTAGATTAAAACACGTGAGAGGGATTGTAGCATGCCAGACAGAAAACTTGAGCCACTGAGCTTGGGACTAGAAATCTGAGACCAGGACTTAACACAACTCTGTTGGGCTTCCTTTGATGAACAAGTATAAATGGTGTTTACTCTTTCTGGGTCACGGTTCCCACATCTGTAACTGGAGGCAGTTGGCTTAGAATACCTGTGGAGCTCATCCAGAGGGAGAGCTGCTTGGTTCATTTTCTCATGGTGACGAGAACGCAGCTGAGTGGCATATGCCTAGAATCCCAGCTATTTTGGGAGGCTTGCGTGAGCTAGAGTGAGTTTAGGCCAGCTTGTGGAATTTAATGAGACCCTGTCTCAAAAGGGTGGTGGTAATGGGGATACAGCCACTATAGTGGTAGAGTACCTGCCTACAATGTGTAAGATCGATTGTAATTGCTGTCCCCAGGTCTAGACAGACAGACAGACAGACAGACAGACAGACAGACACTACTCCCCCCTCCCCCCCGCCCTGTCGTCCTTGTCCTCCTCCTCCTCGTTAATTCTCTGCACCACTAGGAGGGCCGTGGAATAGCTGCCTAAAGGTTTGCTGTACCTTTTCCAACTGCTGATTCCATAGCCCTTCAGGTTACCTACTGAGGTATGTTTTTACTTTCCTGCCATCTTATGTAGTCTTTTTTTCAGGTGACTTTACTCTTGGTACCTTCAAAATCTTAGCAATTCTGTGTTCTGCGGGAGGGGAGGGAGGGGGACAGAGACAGAGAGACACCCTGAGAGAGACCGAGAGACCCTAACCAAGAGACACTGAGAGTAAGAGCCTGAGGCTCTTTTAAATGAGCGGTTCCATCTCTGTAAAATCACCTATAAAAGGGTTATGGTGGCACACAGCTGTAATGCCAACACTTGGGAGATGTAGACAGGTCTAACAGGTCAGAGGTCAAGGTTATTCTCTACATACCAGTCAGGGTTACACGAGATCCAGCCCATCCTCCCTATGCCAAATTGCCTATAAAATAAATGTCTGTATATAAATGATTTTTTTTGTGACAAAATAAGAGGATTGTGACATTGTAATCAATTATGGGCCACAAAAGCTGGAGAGATGTAGAAAATTTTTATAAGGGTCTAACATCTACCCGAAACATACCCTTAAATTATAGACTAAATAAATGAGAGATATTTGGTGTGAAGTATAGCATTCTTTAAATGTATATAGGGACTTGCAGCTAATAAAGATTTATTTAAAAACATCTATGTTTATAAAACACTTGCCATTTATAAAATTATATTTACCATACAATTATTATGTAAGGATCTAAGGGTCTCCTAAAATCTTCTCAAGGTTCACATTTGGAAAGTTTAAGAAACACCCTTTTCTAAAAACCTGGCAAGAAATCCGTGAAACAATCAAGGGCCACCTTGTCTCATACCTTTGTTTACGTGTGTGAATGCATGTGGTAGTTCTGTTGTAAGCAGCATTTAGAGAACTTAATGACCTTAGCTTTTTCACAGAATGTAACCTGTTGTAGAAGAGTTAAGACAAAACAATGACGGGGGGGGGGGGGGAACCCTGTGTCCCGTATTAGTTACTTACTGTTGCGGTGATAAAGCACAATGACCAAGGCAACTTTTTTTTTCCCCCTGAGACAAGGTTTCTCTGTGTAGCCGTGGCTGTCCTGGACTCACTTTGTAGACCAGGCTGGCCTCGAACTCACAGAGATCTGCCTGCCTCTGCCTCCTGAGTGCTGAGATTAAAGATGTGTGCCACCACCACTCGGCATCCAAGGCAACTTATAGAGGCCTTTACAGTTTATTTGGGCCTTACAGTTCCAGTGGGCTAAGAATCCATCATTATCGTGGGGGGCGTGTGTGTGTGTGTGGTTGCAAGTGTGGCACTGGAGCAGCTGAAAGCTCACATCCCATGCCATAAAAAAGAAGCCTAGAGAACTTGCTGGGGACAGAAGGGCTTTTGAAACCTTAAGCCCACCCCCAGTGACACACTCCTCCACCAAGGTCACATCTCCTAATCCTTCCCAAGCAGCCATCAATCAAGTTTTCAAATACCCAAGACTTTGTGTGTTTGGGGTTCGTCTCATTCAAACCACCACAAGTTCTTTGATGCTACTTAAAAATGTGGTCAGAAAGAGTGTAGGGGGCTAGAGAGATGGCTCATAGGTTGGCTCAGAGGTTAAGAGCACTGCCTGCTCTTCAAGAAGTCCTGAGTTCAATTCTCAGCAACTACATGGTGGCTCACAACCATCTATAATGAGATCTGGTCCCTCTGGCTTGCAGGCATACATGCAGGCAAAACACTGTACACTTAATAAATAAATCTAAAAACAACAAAAAAAAAGATTGTAGATATGTTTCTGATAGGGTGATCAGTTTTGCTTACTGAGTTGGCAGAGTCAGTGGTTGCCAACAATTTACCAAACAACGAATATATTATCTCCTAACTAAGTAGGAAGATGACATTTGTTAGTATTTATGACAGGAAATACTGAGTACTGGAGAAATGAGATACTAGAGAAAACAACCTGAGTTGTTTTGGCCATCTAAGTAGTGTGTCCTTTGACAGCTTGCATTGGTTCACAGTTACAGGCTTCCTGGTACACTGAGCAGATTCGTTATATTCTTTAGTTCTGGTTTTTCTTTTTTAATTTTAAAGTTGGCATGAGCCCTGGGTCCGAAGGAAATTTCCATAGGTGCATGTAATATATGTGGACACATTCCGTGCCTCCCTCTTCCCCTTCCCCATCCCGTTAGCCTCCATCAAACCCTTAGAGAGTTTTTACTCGTGTGTCCTATATACCTGCATAAATGTATGTATAACATCAGGGTTTAATTAAGCCAGTCTCAGAAGGAAAATGGTTTTTTGTTTGTTTGTTTGTTTTATGGAGACAAAATTTCCTGTAGTCCAGCCTGGCCTTGAACTTCTGATCTCCTGCCTTTACTTCCCAAATGCTGAGGTTTCTGGTGTGTGCCACTAAGTGTACTTGTTAGGTTCTTGTGGGTGGGGGTGTGCCTGCTCCAGAAACAGTGCTCTGAGTCCTGGAAGAGAGTCCTGTAGTGCTTTGGTTTTATAAAGGCTCTTGGAGCCACCTGGACCCAGGGCTCTAAGTGGCTGAGGTAATCACAGTCCCCTTGCCTCACTTTTTCAATGGAAAAGGAAGACTTTCACATTTATGCATCTCTAGGAAATGCCTTGAGATGGTGTCAGATGGGCACAGTGTGTTTGTGATGATAGCAGCCTGAATAAAGGTCAAAATGTCATGGAAAAAATGGCAAAACAAGCGGGAGGGAATAGCGATAAGTTTATTTTTAGCAGTTTAGAATGTTCCATTTAGAAGCAGTTAAACTGGCTAGTGTTGGGGCTAGGGAGGGGGTGCTGGGCAGTTTAAAGGCTGCAGCTATTATGGTGAGTACTTGACATTTTGTTTTGAAGTGTGTCAGCCTGTGTGTTTTAAAACCAGAAAACCCCCCTGAAATACCATGTTTTCACCGTGTGCCTTCGTAGAACAGTTATTTCAGGTCTAGACTTGAGATTTAAATTTCATTAATTGTCAGGTTTGTCAATCTTCTGGACATTTGGCTTTTATTCTTTCAAGATTTAAGTAGGAATAGAAAAGACATATCAATCAGTTTTGATCCTTTTGATCAATAAATTAAAAAAAAAGGAATCATGTAAATCTAAGTTCATATTGCAAAGATTCTATTACTTTAAAGTATAAATTATTTATTAAATATTTATTATATATAACCAGTTGACTAATTTAAGCTCCTCCCCCTCCTCACACAACTGGAGATTGACTCTAGAGGGTCAAGCCACGCTGTGCCAGCTCTCGACCACAGATCTGTATTCCGTGCCCTAGGCTCCATGTTGTGAACCCTGATTGTCAGGCAGCCCAGGCAGCCCAGGCAGCCCAGGCAGCCCCCGACCAGCTATGCAGCCCAGCTGGGCCTCCGTAGGCCTAGGCTCTGTCTGTATTCTGAGCTGATGGTTGGGTAAAGTTCAAGAGTGTCTAGGAAGGGTTCTTGATTCTTGGATGTTGATTTGATGTATTTAGTTAGACCTTAAGTGGCCCACTACCATATTGATGGTTGATAATTAGTGATGTCGCCCTATATAGCGTATAATAATTTACAATGCTTGACATAACAACCAATGAAAGTTTGAGACAAATTGAACAAGGAAGATGGTTTGAAGTTTAAAGTTTGGATCTTAGGGGGCTAGAGAGAAGGCTCAGAGGTTAAGAGCACTGGCTGCTCGTCCAAAGGTCCTGAGTTCAATTCTCAGAAACCACATGGTGGCTCACAACCATCTATAGTGAGATCTGGTGCCCTCTTCTGGTATGCAGGTGTACATGCAGGCAAAACAACTATATACATAATAAATAAATCTTTAAAGAAAAATAAAGTTTGGATCTTAGGAAACACAAATGGCTTTAATATGTTTGTCAAAACAACAACAATTAGTGCTCATTTTAGGATTTTTCTTTGTCTCTATATGTGTTTATACATATTTATATGTTATAAAAATAAGATATTTGTATATTCATTATAAGTACACCTAGGGGATATTTTTAACTCCACTTAAAGGTGTTTTTTTCTTTTTCTTTTAAAGTGACTCTATGGTTTTTCAGTGTATGAACATATAGTAACTTACTGAAAGTCATTTGGTTATTTCTAATTTGTTTCTGCTGTAAAGAACATTGGGAGGAACTGTTTAGTGTATATTTCATTCAGTGTGTGCATAGGTGAAAAAGTTGTAGGGTACTTTTTAGAAAAGTAATCAGGCATGTGCATGTGTACGTGCATGGATGCTGACAAATACAAATACCAGGGAGTGTTTCCATTGTTCAGTTGTTCTCAGGGGTGGCTGAGCATGTTTTCACCTGATCTCTCCAGCCTGTTCAAGTTTTCAGATTGAAAGTTCAGAAGTGGCATCTAATTTTTGTTATGAAAAAAAATCTTTAAGAAGCAGTTATTACTGTTGTGTGCAGATATTTATGACTATTGCCAGAGTGTATGTGTGGGCATATGTGCCACATGTGTACCTGGAGGTCAGATGAGAGCTTTGTGGAGTCATTTCTCTCCTGCTTTTTGTGGGTTCTGGTTACCAGGATTAAGTAACAAGTACCTTTGCCTGAGATATCGTGATGGTCATTTTTTCCTTAAATAAATCTTGTGTGCAACTTTCTATGTAGACTAGGTTACCTGGCCTCAAACTGGCAGCAGTCCTGCTTCTGACTCCTCAGTGCTAGGTGACAGGTGTGCACTCACATGCTTACAAGCTTGCACGTGCACGCACACAATTATATTTTATAAGGCTTCATGTATTGTGGGCCTGGACCTTGCTGTGCAAGTGAGTGAGGATGCCTTCCTGTCTCCTAAGAGCTGGGATTACAGGCATGTGCTAACACACCTGGCTTATGCAGTGCTGAGATGGAACGAGCTGTCTTCATGCCAGCCAAGTACTATTCCAACCGAGCTACATCTCTAACCCAAAAACCACATTTTCAAGAAGATAACCTTTATCTTATGTCTTCTGAATAATTGAGTGTCATTATTGGTTAATCAGATTTGAAGAATATTTTAGGCCGAATGAGTGGCCGAGGCAGGTAGTACCACTTTCATTGCATGTGAAGAACCCCAAGCCATTTGGAGCTTGCCTGGCATGCGTCTCTTATGTTCTGTAATATCACATGTTTTGTGAGAAATACTTTATCTTGAGTATAGGATGACCTACTTGGATGCAGTTTACTCCTTTGGCACAGTCAGCCTGCTTTTGATTGGCTGCTGATAAAGCACCTGTTATCAGGCGCTTTTTGGTTGGTTGGTTTGTTTTGCCTTTTGTGATGGCCTTATATACTTTGGCTGAGAGTCTAGTTATATAGCTCACACTGGCCTGGAACTCATAGAGATCTTCACCTGCCTCTGTCTCCCATATGTATGCCCCATGCCCTGGGGGATCTGTGTAGCCTTCACGGTCCTGGACTCACTTTATAAACTAGGCTGGCCTCAAACTCACAGGGATCTGCCTGCCTTTGCCTCTCTGAGTGCTAGGATTACAGGCATGTGCCACCACAATTGGCAAGGTTTTTTTTTTTTTTTTTTTTTTTTTTTTTTTTTTTTTTTTTAAATAAAGTTCATTTATCTGTGGCACATGTGGAGGTCAGAGGACAATTTATGGAAATCGATCCTGTCCTTCCACCTTGTGGGTCCTAGGATTGAATTCAGTTGGTCAGTCTTGGTGGCGGGTGCCTTTTCCTGCTGAGCCATCTCATCTACCCCTAAAACTTTGATTTTTTAATTAAAAAAATTGGTGGCCAGAGAGATGATTCAGTGGTTAAGAGCTCTGACTGCTCTTCTAGAGGCTCTTGGTTCAATTTCTAGCACCCAAATGGCAGCTCACAACTCTCTGTAACTCCAGTTACAGGGAATAGAAGGACCTCTTCTGCCTTCCACAGACACCTGTGGTGCACAGACAAACATGCAAGCAAAACGTCCAAATTATGTATGTCTTTGCCTGTATAAGTCAAAGGGAAACCTCTGGGAGTCAGTTTTCTCTGTTACTGGAAAATTTTGGGGGTACTTTTTTGGTTGTCAAATGATGCTGGGGAAATAAGGAACCCTTCATGTTGTTTTTAGTGTCATTAATAAGAATTTAAGAATGGACTCATATTTGTCCTCAAGCTTGAGGACAAATTTATTAGCGTTCAAAGGAAAACCCCAGGGCGGGCAGGCTGTAAATCTCAGCAGCTGACTGGAGGAGGATGGGAACAAGATTGGGGGTGGGGGAGAATGCTTTTTTAAGTTAAGTTGGTATGGAGGTCAGCCAGCCATATGGCAGACAGGCAACCGCATTAGAGGGCAGGGAGCTTTAGAGAAAGAATAAGGGATTCCTTAGTACCAGAGAAAGCATGCTTGAAGAGAGATAGAAAAAAAAGGAAACACCATGCTTCTGAGTGAGTCAGAAAAGTAGGCAAACTTAAGCTGCACAGTTGTGCTAAGGGCTGGGGCATTCTGGGAAGGAAAAGTACATCATTCCATTAAGGGGATAATTATTTCACCTTTATCTTAGCATGACTAAAGGTAAACATAGTATCTAAGGGGTGGTTCCTTAGCCAGTTCACTAACCTGCCTAACTGGAGCCTTTACTCAGGCCAGAGATCTCATTCTCTTGACCAGAAGGAAATAGTTGTATTTAAAAAATTTTTTTCTTTTAAAGATTTGTTTATTTATTTTATTCAGATTCTATTAAAGATGGTTGTGAGCCACCATGTGGTTGCTGGGAATTGAACTCAGGACCTCTGGAAGAGCAGCCAGTGCTCTTAAACCGCTGAGCCATCTCTCTAGCCCTAAATAGTTACATTAAAAAATATATTTATTTGTATTTTATGTGCATTGGTGTTTTGCCTGCATGCATGTCTGTGTGAGGGTGTCAGGTTGTGTAGAAATGGAATTATTGACAGTTGTGAGCTGCCATGTGGGTGTTGGGAATTGAGCCCATATCCTCTGGAAGAGCAGTCAGTGCTCTTAACCGCTAAGCCATCTCTCCAGCCCCAAATAGTTATATATGAATGGATCTTTGCTTCTGCTGTGTCACTTCTACCTTATGGGTCCCAGGGATCAAATTCAAGATAACAGGCCTGGTTGTAAGCCATCTTTCTGGTAGAGCTGGAAGCGATGCTTTTACTTGTAAAGAAAATTTGTCGAAGTCTAGAGACTATCGTGGTTTTGATACCTTGTAGGAGAGCATTTTGGGGATTGCTGTTGGCATCTAGTAGTAGACAGGCCAGAGCAGCCCCCTACCATTTAGAATGATAAGATTGAGATTATCACAAGTGCCTGAAGTTCAGAAGCCTAGAGCTGTAGTTTGGACCCTAACATGTCTCAAAGATCTATGTGTTAAAGGCTTTTTTCACAGAACAGTGAAACTGGGAGGTAGGTGGAAGTTTAAAAATGGTGGAGCCTAACAAGGAGTCTTTGGGTCATTGGGGTGTGTGTTTTAAACAGATTGTGGGGTCCCATCCTCTTTCTTTCTTCCATTTTTGCTTCCGGGCTACAAGGTGAGTGCTTTTGCTGCCCTGTGCATTTTGGCATGTTGCCTCTTCATGCATCCTGGAGCAGTATGGCCAGTGGATTATGGGATGAAACGTAAAACTTGGAGGCAAAATTACTTTTTTTTTTTTCCTTTATAAGTGATCTCTGGTGTTGGTTATAGTGATCGAAAGAAGGAGTTAGGGTACTCTGCAGTAGAGCCATCTGCCACTTTTACTTGAACACAGTCTACCTCATTTTACTATGTCAGGGACTGGACCGTATCACAGCAGTTGACTGCCCTTGGCTACTTCTGAGACAGGTGCTATTCCCAGCTGGTTTTGGTTCTCACATAAGGCCAGGTTAGGTAGAGTTTGATAGAATGAACTTTAAGATATTTCTCTGAGGCTATAGAAAAAAACCCTGAGGACTTTTGGGTTTTGGTAAGGCTTCTGGTAATTTCTAGGCTGGAAGAATAAGCTGTCATTACTTAGCCAATAACTAACTACCTTTCTGCGCAATTGCAGAAATAAAACAAACATTTAACCCCACCCTTTAAACTAATCTAAAACAAAATAAAATACTCTACAAACAAAACAAAGTGCTTAGTGATCCAGGGAGCCTACATAGCTAGTCTTATTCTGCTTTTCCTGTTTGCAGTTGGCCTGGGCTAGCTGAGTGAAGCCCAGCTGCCATGACTATCCTGATTACATTCCCAGGAAGAGGCTTGGGGAGTCCACAGAAGGGTTTGAGTCATTAGATCCTTTTGAAATTTGAGACTATTAACCTCAGTCCTCCAGAGGCAGAGGCAGAGGCAGAGGCAGGTTGATCTCTGTGACTTTGAGGCCAGCCTAGAACAATAAACCAAAACCAAAACCAAAACCAAAACCAAAACCAAAACCCAAACACACAAACAAAAAAATTGAGACTCTTTCCACTGGATTAATTTAAACCTGTTTTGACTTTTTAAAAAGCCTTCACAAGAGGCTGCAGCTGTAACAGCATGAGATACTGCTTGTTTAGTGGACACTTCTACAGGGCGTCTTACATTCAGCCACATGTCTTCAGTCACCATGTAAAAGAAACACTTCTCAACTGGAAAGTTCTCAACTGGAAGGAATGCTGCTTGGGGCAGCTTCTCATGAAATTAGTTCCCCATTAGAAACCAAGACACCCTATTCTTTGGTTTGGGTTATCATGTAAAGCCTGCACGAAATGTAAACATTCAGTGCACTGTTAATATGGACTACAGTGGTATGGTGAGTTCTGTAAGTCCTGCCACAGAGCAACAGAGAGTGACTGAGCTTACAATCGAAAAGCAGAAAGTTTCTGGTTTCTTGCAGGTCTAGATTGGAAGTTTCCCCTCTTGATTTTGTGTCTGTCTTTTTCTACTTTGTTTTCTTAATTATCTTACTTCAGTACTTCACAGAAAGAATATGATGAAGCCACAAACATAAACCACATGTGTATTTTAAAATTTTCTAAGTCGGGCATAATCTCAGGTGCTTGGGAGGCAGAGGCATCTGTGCATGGTGGCACATGCTGTAATCCTATCACTCAGGGAGATAGAGGTTCTCTGTGAGTTTGAGGCCAGTGGCGAGTTAGGAGGCCAAGGCTAGAAAGAGAAACCCCGTCTTGAGAAACAAAACAAAGCAAAACAAAGATGTTTGAAAGCTGAAAGACCAGTTTGTGAAGTGTAAGGAACAAAATTAAGAACCTAAATATTAAAAACAACAACAACAACAAACCCCTAAAACATAGGGTAGCTAGGCCAAAATTTTACAGAAGAAATGAATACTGTAAGCAAGGTAGGGGTAACACACATGCTTGTAATCCCAGCACTTGGGAAGTGGAGGCAAGAGGATCAGAAGTTTAGGATTATCCTTGGGTTACATAGTGAGTTGTAGGCCAGCTTAGGCTACATGAGATGCATGCTGTAAAACTAAAGGCAGACCACACCACAAGTGTGACCTCTGAGGCGAGGTGAACAAACCTGCCAAGTTTGCTGTGGGCAGCTCTTTTTTTTGCTGCTTGGATTTCTTTTACATTAGTGTGTGTATGCTTATTATGACTTATTAAAATATTAGGCTATTAAAAATGAAGATTGTTACTCCCATAGTTTCTTTTACTAGTTGGAGAAAATTGTGAAGGAATTCCAAATAGTCTGTGTTTGCAAGAGGGCACACTAAAGAAAATGCTAACATGACCACTCCATTTTATGGTTAAGACTTTTATTGTGCATAAGACAGAGCAGAGAGGAAAGAAAAGGAGACTAGACACGCACAGGGCTATCTACAAGTGAAGAGAGAATAGCACACAGTGAAAGAGTAAGGGGGAGAGGGGGGTGGAGGGAGAGAGAGAGAGGGAGGGAGAGAAGAACAGGTTTTAAGGAAGGAGCTATGGGGAGGGAAAGGCCAGGACTGGTGTGGGGACTATGAGTAAAAAGTACTTGTGAATAGGGATGAGGGAGCCTGGAGGCTGCACGGGCTTTGCTTTGCAGCCATAGGTACATGTCCCTTCTGCCAGAGGTAAGGGAAATAACTCCTTCTGGCAAATAGGCATCAGTTCCTGAGGAATGCTGCCTTTTACCTCTAGAAACCCTACTATAGTCCAGCTTGAGCTCATTCCTGGATATTCAGACCTAACAGTCTGGGCCTAGATTTACACCGTTGGTCTGACCTTCCCAATTTTTGGAATAGATTCTGACTACTAAGGAAATGACTAGAGGTTCTTGTGCTCTTTATAACTGGTGTAATCCAGAATAGTGTAGGCAAGTGAGAGGGAAGTGCCGTGCATCCTGATACTGTTGACTTCCCTTCACAGAGTCGTAAGTCTACATCTCCAGGTTTAGCTTTTCTTCAACTCAACATTCCATTTCTAGCTACTGCTGGGCACTTCAAATTTAGCATGCCCCAAATTTCTCTAGGCTCTCTTCTTTTAGGGTTGCCCATTTTAGGGAAAGTCAACATCTTCTCCTTTGTGGCCCAAGTGCCATCTGTTTGCCCCTGGTTGAGACCCCCTGAATGCCCTGCTTTCCCCATTTCCCATCCCTTCTCTGCCCTTGTCCTTTTCTTCCTATTGCATGAGCCCCCAGGAGGCCTTTGTCCCCAGCCTGGCACTTCTGTAGTCACCTTTCACAGAAGCTGGTAGAATGTGCCATTGACTTCTTCTCTGTGGGTTTTCTATTGTTCCCAAGATCATTTGACTATAACCTCCCTCCTGAATTAGATGCACTGGACACTGGATGGTTTTGGTCCTCTTGGTTCCCTGACAGGGCCTGGAACGCCTTCTTCCTCTTGGGTTTCTGGCCAGCTTCTTTGACTTTTGTGCAGTCAACTTAGGAGAGTACCTCTCATAGAGTTGAGTCTCTTCATTCCCACTGAGCTTTCTCCTCATCCAGCACTTGCTGCACCAATGTCATTATTAGGTATTGAACTGTTTCAAGTTGTGAGCCTGCTCCTGTCCGCATCAGCACCCCGCCCCCCCCCCCCCTCCCCGCCCCCATTACTCTGCTTTTTCTATTCTTCACTGCTGTGTGTCCTTTTGGCATTCTGGGCAGTGTTGCTCTTGATACTTAGCTGTCTAACCCCACCAGGGCAGAACTCTTCATCTCTTTTGTTCAGTGCTGTATTGTTGGTCCTATTGACAGTGGAAGGCAGAGCAAATGCTGAGGAAGATGTGGGTGCGCCATGGACTTGGAAGGTCATAGTTGTCATTGAATAAACTGGGATGATGATCAAGGGTTTTCTCTCGGTCTCTGTAGGGTCCTTTCGTGTCCTGGTTTGGTACTTAGTAATGTGGTTAAGTACTTTTGTCAATTCTCCCTTTTCAACATCAGTTCTACTCTCTGTTTACTTGTTTCAGTTGTCCTTGCTTTCAAGCTGGGTTTCATGTCACTCTTGCTATCCCCCTTTCTTCAGTAATCAAACTTAGGCAGTTAAATTGCTTAGCCACCGCCCCAAAGCTCTTGCTTTAGAGTGTGGCATATGTAGAGTCTCAGACCACATACGGCTTCATGACAAAATTTCAAGCAGTTTTGCTCATCTAAACTTGAAAGAATTTTACATAGCAAGGTGTTTTTATTTCCCCTTGGTGTTGAATACATCTTCTCCCCCTCTACCACGTTTAGGTAATGTCCTGGTTTTGTTTTTGTCATCTTGACACAAGCTAGAGTTACCTGAGAAGAATCAGAGATTGAGAAAATGCACCCAGAAGCTTAGCCTATAGACAAGCCTGTGGGTGTGGGATTTTTCTTAATTAATGATTGATGTGGGAGGGCCCAGCCAACTGTGGGTGGTACTACAGGTGCTCCAGTGGGTATATAAAGAAGCAGGCTGAGTAAGCCAAGGGAAGCAAGCCAGTAAGCAGCACCCCTCCCCTCCGTCCATGGTTTCTGCCTCAGTCCTTGGTTTCCCTCAGTGATAGACTGTGACGTGTGAGGTCCCAGCTGAAATAACCCTTTCTTCCCAGAGGTGCTTTTGTCCCTGGTGCTTATCACATCAGTAGGACTCAAGTCAAGTAGTTGCATAGCATGTTGTTTCTGTCTGTTATAAATATTGAAATGTAATAATTCAGCTGTTTCGTTATTCTTGATTATGGACCCACTTGAATTCACAGACAGCATGTGTTTCCTATTACCATACTATGGCAGTGAACAAATTCTTTGCTTTTTTATGATGGAGTTACTTGTTTTCCTCTGCAAGATTTATCAGACTAAATATGTTTCATGTTGTAAAGTTTCATTGCTAACTATTTCATATTTAAATATAATAAAAATAGAGGGCTAGAGTTGGCTTAGTGGTTAAGAGCACTTCCTCCTTCTCTTCTTCCTCTTCTTCCTCATCTTCTTCTTCTCTTATGGTTTTCAAGACAGGGTTTCTCTGTGTAGCTTTGGCTGTCCTAGAATTCACTCTGTAGACCAGACTGCTTCAAACTTAGAGATCCATCTGTCTCTGCCTCTGGAGTGCTGGGATAAAAGGTGTGTGCCACCACTGCCTGGCCAAAGTGCACTTGTTCTTGCAAAGGACCTGAGTTCTATTCTCAGCACCCACATGGAAGTCCACTATCTGCACAGATGTACATGCAGGGAAAACACATAAAATAATAAAAAGTAAATCTAAAAAGATAAAAGAAAAACAATTAAAAGATTTGAAAGCATTACTGTATTTAGTGTTGTGTATCTCCCCCCCTTCGGTGTGTGTGTGTGTGTGTGTGTGTGTGTGTGTGTGTGTGTGTGTGTGTGTGAGTGTGAGAGAGAGAGAGAGAGAGAGAGAGAGGGAAAGAGAGAAAGAGAGAGAGAGAGAGAGAATCAGAGGACAAGTTGTGGGAGTTGGTTTTCTCCAATTGTGTGGTTTCTGTGGATCATACTTAGGTCTTCAAGCTTGGTAGCAAGTACCCTTTATACAATGATCTTGCTGTCCCAAACACGAAGTCCAGGCTTATTACATGACCCACCTGTCTCCTTTGCTTTAGCATATTCTATGCATGTGTGCCACCATAACCAGCAAGGTACTAATGTTAACCTGTCTAGAAGTAAACAAAATTTATCTTCATTACCACATAACTCAAATTGATTAAACAACATTAAAGATTTTGATAAATAATGATGAAATATTGAGTATTGGGAATTGCTTCTACTATTGCAATGTCAATAGGGCTTTGCCTTAAAAAGAATTTTTAGCTTATGGATGGCTTTTGATTATTGGCAGAAGAGGGTTCAGCATCATCTCTTCCCACTTTTAGTCCTTTTTTAAAAAATTTAAATTACCTATCATGGTGGGGAAAGCATGACAGTGAAAGCTTACATCTGGTCATATCCTTTTGTCAGAAACTAGAGAGCTTGGGGCAGAAGTGGGGCTGGGTTATACCCCTCAAGGTCCTAGTGGTCTCTGTCAGCTACATCCCAAAAGTTCCAGCACTTTATGGAATAGTGCCACCAGCTAAGAAGTGTGTGTGTGTGTGTGTGTGTGTGTGTATGTGTATGTGTGTGTGTGTGTGTGTGTGTGTGTGTGTGTTCGTTCAGATTTAACCACAACAGACATTCAATACTGTTGAAAGCAGAGAAACTACCAGACTTGCAAAATAATTGGTGTTCTAATTGTAAGCTATTCATTTTCTTAGCATTCATTCCCGGATGTCAGTTGGCCCTGACTTTGGGGAGAGAGGGAAGAAAGTGAGCTATGCTGAGGCTTGGGCCAGTGAGTAATATGTCTTTCTTGGTGTGTCTCTCTTTTATAAAGTGGGGCAGGGGAGAGTTTGAAAGGTTACCTGAAAAAACGAGGACTCACAGCCCAAAGGTAAGGAGGATGTCTGGCAGATGGGGGAAGGAAATGAGTGCTTTAGAGATGAATTTTCTTAAAGTTATGTACGCAGCAACTTGATAATTGCTGGAGCTGGGCAGTGGGCTTGTCAGCGGTTGCTGTGGTTCTCAGTTTTTTGAGTATAAATATTTACATAACCAAAGAAAACACAAGGCACATTTGCCTGTGGAAAGTGCCCTCTGTGCCTTTCAGTTTGAGTGTCATTGTCCTTTGGCAGTGTTAATACCGCTAGCTCCAGTCAGTATCCTTAACAAAATAAGACATGCTAAATTGAGACAAAAGAAAATACCAAAATCTGACCATTTTTGTCTTATAAAATTGGAAAGTTCAACCTACTCTTGTAGTACATGTTGTTGTTGTTGGTTTTTTTGTTTGTTTGTTTGTTTTCTCTTCCGGTTTCTTTTCACTAGTGAATGTGATTTGTAGGTTCAGAGAAACCTTTTCGGGTGTTTCTGTTCTCTGTGGCTATCATTTCTAGGTGGATTTGTCAGGAATACTTTACATGTGTTGACCGCACCATGCTGGTTGCTGCCTAGACTGAGTTAAGCGGGCAGCTAGTTCTTGGCTTTATTGCAGCAGCCTGGGAAGTCAGCACTGTGCTCAGTCTCTGTGTTCGAAGGGTGACCAGCAAGCTCACTTAGCAAAGTGCAGAGTGAACAAATGAGCAAGGTTGGGGGCCGCAGGCAGAGCCACACCTCTATAATACCCAGGAGCTTCATTTAAAGAGAAATTAATCTCCCAAAGAGCTTTGAGTGCAAGTCTGTGCAGTCTCAATATTAGGAAGCCAGGAAGTGATGGACAGGACACAGATGCTGTTCTTTCTCCTTCAGTGAGATGATCAGGACCTAGAGAAGTGAGGGGATTTCCTCTGCTGTAGTGGCAGCTGAGAAGTGGAGGCAGATCTTGTGCATTCTTAGTGTATATACATTCCAAACCAGGTATTGTCAAAGTGTGCTCGTGAAGGAGCATAGCAAACCCAGGCCTTAGATTCACTCCCCAATGCTATAATATCCAGTGTGTGTTGGGGCTCCTAGAGGCCCCCCAAAATGATTCAGCCATCTGTGAAGTCATCCTTTCTATAGCAATACTGACAGTATATGCTTTTATTTTCTCATGAGAGTATGGTGGTGTTTTCCAGAAGCTATTCAATACAGCAAAAGCTTAAAGTCAGAGTGCACTTGGGAGTTCGTGGGCTTGTACTTTCTAAATGAGCTGTAAAGAACTTCACAGAGTATGAGTTGGTGTAACTACTCGTATTATTTGTTTTGAAAACACAGTTCCTATAAAGCTTACATGGGCTGCAGATATAGTAGCTCAGTGCTGGTCTTGTGCCTTCTGGGTACAGGCACTGGCTTCAACACCTAGCACCATTTTATTTGCATATTTGTTTTTTTCATTTTTGGAGACAGTCTTAACTCAGGTCCACCTACCTCTGACTGCTGAGTGCTGGGATTAAAAGGTACGATCCATGACTCCCAGCAAGTGCCATGATGATTTTAAGTGTACCTGTGCGTAGCTATTTGAATCTGGAGTAGTCCCAAAGGCTTTGTGTGTTTGTTTTTCATGTTGATTATTTAATATCTCGATGTTGAGGGCTTGGTTGTCATGCTGTGGTAACACTGGGATGGTGGAGCCTTTAGGAGGAAGGGTCTACCGGAAGGGAGTTAGGTTACTGGCTGTGTGCACTAGGAGATGATACTAGGTTTTCATACTTTCTTCTTTGTTTCTATGAAGAGAATAGATCTCTTCCACCATGCCCTCCCACTGTGTACACTAACTGCTGCCACAGCCCAGAGCACAAGGACCAAGTAGTCTCAGATAACCCTTTTTCCTCTGTTTATCTCAGGTAATCAGAACAAAAAATTGTTTTAAAGCTAAGAACCAAACCCAAAATCTTGCACTTATTGGGCAAGTAGGTTGCTACTGAGCTAAACCCCAACTTCTAAAAAAAACTTTTAAAATTAAAATTTCCACTTATGTTGTGTGCATATATGTGGATTGTATGTGGATTCTGCCATGCTATAGTGTGAATGTGGAAGTCAGGACAACCTATGGGAGCTGATTCTTCCTTCTACTATGTACATAGAACTAAGGTTTGGCAGCAGGCACCTGAGGCATGGAGACACACACTGGCCCTAGCGCAGGTATTTGTCAGAATGATAGAGAACTACCCAATACAAAGTCCAGGTGAGTTTGTGTATAGTTTCAAGATGGTGTTTCCAGCTCTATGCTTTGTGGGTACCATGACTGTATATTTCCTAATCAGTAAGAAATAGTCTGATAGAAACTTGTTACGATTTTTAATCATTTAGTTAATGTGTTTCATCTTTATTTGGCTTTGCAAAAGCAAAATAACACAGAAATGGAAATAGCTCTCCTAGAAAATTTGTGGTGGTATTTTGTAATATTTTTTAGCAAATAATTGATTTTACTTTTCACACGCCCACACATGCATATGCATACACGCATGCATGCGTGCACACACACACACATACAGAAGTGTAAATGTAATCAATATGAGAGTGAAGTGAAGCAGAGTTTACACTTCCTGTGTTGAATGTACTCATTTCTGTTCTGTTTCATTTTAAAAACTATGGTGTTGCAACTTACTAACTTGATTTTTAAAAATGATACACATGGCATGCTGTACACAAGGCAAAAAGTGCTTTGTAAAAGGAATTTGGGGAACTGGGTTGAACATTAATTCTCTCATTGAGTACAGTTCCATCTTTCATTGTTCTTTCTCTGCTTGCAATATGTACCAATGGCTCTGCTTAGCTCACAGAAATGCCCGAGGCAGGTAAAGCATGCTGACAGAAGGGAGCATTGGAACAGTGTTAACTGTACTTGCTGAGACACTTACAAAGATGGCATGTTAACATCTGCATGCATGCTTCCCACTAAGGACTGTCTGTCTGCTCTCCTTATTTCTTGCCATACTTTGCTTTGAAATTGGTGTTTTCTCCTCTTGGCTGAGTACAGTGAGGCAGCCTTCAGCAGTGGCAGGGACCAGGTTCTACAGTCCAGACTTGGATTGCTGTATGTGCTTGCTCTCTCCTGAACTGTTTCCTTCATTGGCCTCATTTGCCAAGGAGCTGAAGTTGTTCAAACTCGTCTTCATTCTACAGGGCAGGCGTGTGTGTGTGTGTGTGTGTGTGTGTGTGTGTGTGTGTGTGTGTGTGTGTATAACTCATTAACACTTTTATTTGGTTTTTCCCTCTTTGACTCCTTTTCAGTGGATTCAGTGGTTTATTTATGTTCTGCTGAGAGTAGTTGGGACTTAACTGTTGGTCCTCCGTTGATTCTTAAGCTCTTATTGGTTAATTGATTGATTGACAGGGTCTCACTATGTAGCTCTGGTTGGCCTGAACCTCCCTCTGTAGACCAGGCTGGCTTTGAACTCACAGATATCCTCCTGCCTCTTGCTTCCTGAGTGCTGAGATTGACAGAGGCCAATGCATTTTACCAAGAGCTTTTCTAGTAAGTTATTATATTATATACGCAAGACACATAACCCTAAGGGCACTCATTTTGGCTTTGAAAGGACCTCCCTTAAATTGAGTCTATGATTATGTGAATAAGGTATCTGTGGGGGTTTGAATGAGATTGGTCCCCTTAGGCTCATATATTTGAATGTTTGGTTCCCAATAGCTGGGTTGTTTAGGAAGGATTAGGAAGTATGCCCTTGTTGGAGGAGGCCTGTTTTGGGGGGTAGGGTTTCAGGGTTCAAAAGCCCACCCCAGGCCCATTCTCATTCCCTCTCTCTGACTGCAACTTGTGGACCACATGTGATCTGTCAGCTACTACTCCAGAGCTATGCTTGCTTGCTGCCATGTGGTCATGGGCTCACCTCCTGAAACTGCAAGGAAGCCCCCAGTAAAATGCTTCCTGTTAGAAGTTGCCTTGGTCATGGTGTGGTGTCTCTTCACTGTGAAAGGATGGTAGCTAAGACAGTATGAGAGTCTCCCTTACCTTCTTTCTCTTACCCCTCTCTTTCTCGGCTGCTGCTGTTCTACTTAGTTCTTTTCCTTTTCCCTTCAAAACATTATTTTAATAAATAGGTTAAACTAAAATCTTTTGATGGGTATCATCTAACTTGGGCGTTCTTCTTAAATTTTATTTTTGTTTCATTAAACATTTATGTGTATAGGTATTTTGCCTATGCGTATGTCTTTATACTATGTGGGTGCCTGGTGCCCAAGGAGGCCAGAAGAGGGTGTTGGATCTCCTGGGACTAGACTTACAGTTGTGAGCTGCCATGCTGGTCCTGGAAACCAAGCCTAGGTTCTCTGCAAGAGCAACTGAGATTCTTAACCACCAACCTTTCTCTCCAGTCCCTAATTTGGTCATTCCTTTTCAAAGCTTAATACTTTTTGTTTTTATTATTGATTTATTTTTAAAGATTTATTTATTTATTATGTTTACAATGTTCTGCCTGCATATATGCCTGTAGGCTGGAAGAGGGAACCAGATCTCATTATAGATGGTTGTGAGCCACCATGTGGTTGTTGGGAATTGAACTCAGGATCTTTGGAAGAGCAGCCAGTGCTTTTAACCTCTCAGCCATCTCTTCAGCCTCCACTTTCTTTTTTCTTTTTTTTTTTTTCAATTAAAAATATATTTATTTATTTATTTGAGTGTTCTATTCACATGTATGACAGAAGAGGGCATCAAATCCCATTATAGACAGTTGTGAGCCACCATGCGGTTGCTAGGAGTTGAACTCAGGACCTCAGGAAGAGCAGACAGTGCTCTTACCCACTGAGCCATCTCTCCAGCCCCACTTTCTGTTTTTATTATGGAGTATTATTTATTGGTCTTTTTCATTTTTCTCTTCCCTGCTTGCTTTTCTTCCCTCCCTCCTTCCCTCCCTCCCTCTCTCTTCTTCTTCCTCCTCCTCCTCCTTCTTTCTCTTTGTCTGTCTCTCTGTCTCTCTGTCTCTCTGTCTCTCTGTCTCTCTCTCTCTCTCTCTCTCTCTCTCTCTCTCTCTCTCTCTCTCTCTAAGACAGGATTTCTCTGCGTAGCCCTGGCTGCCCTGAAACTTACTCTGTAGACCAGGCTGGCCTCAAACTAAGATTCGCCTGATTCTGCCTCCATAAGATATGAATATGATCTCACTTACAGTTTTGAGTAAATCAGGCATCCTTGGTGAAATGTACATTTCTCCACTGCAAAGAGATCAAACCCAGCCAGCTTAGTTTACTTGGTTATTAGGATTATTAAATGACACAATACAGTTTGAGAATGCTTAAAAAAGAAAAAAACCTTGCAGGTCTTCTCTTATGTTCCCCAGTAATATGTTCACTTTTTCATTTATGCTAAATATCTGCTTTCCCTGTCTCATTCATGCTTTCCTTAACTCCCACTACCAGCTAGGCACATCTTTCTATGTGGGTCTTCCTGACCTTATGGTGTGCTGGTGATAACACAGACTTGAACTCTCAGACTCATCTCACCAAAACTTAGGTGGAACCAACAAGCCATGGGTTCCAGGACAAAATGAAGAAGAAGAAGACATTTATTACCTTTCTGAAAAATAAATAAATTGACACAAAAGATGGTATGTCTTTGAAGCAAGCCAGAGAATGCTGGCAGGTGGAGACTTGGTATTATCTTTTGAGAGACGTAATACAACATAGACCTTTCAAACATTAAGAAGTAACAAGGCAACTGGAGATTCTGGTCATCTTTGCATTTTGTCATTTATTTGGTTCAAAGAAGAACTAGATAGCTGCGTGCCTGCTTCAATCTGAAGTCTATTAAAAATATTAACTCTCACAGATGGGCCTCCCCATCCCAGCGTATGCCACAGATTTTAGATGCAAAAACAAAACAAAACATAAAAACTGGTTAGACTTTTTCACAGGACTCTTTGACCGAGGTGGAATAGTGTGCATGGATGCCTTGCCAGCTGTGCGTTGAAAGGAAAATAACTGAACTTTCTTCATGACCCTGATTCCTATATGCAAAATAATGTCTTATAACAGTGTGGAGTGAATTAAGGAGTTAATACATCTGAGCTACTTAGAATGGTGACTGCAGCAGAGTAAATGCTTACTAAGTTTTTACTATTATTATATACACATGAAATGACTGGGAAAGAGTGACTCATTCAGGATTTTCAGAAACTATTCTGAACCAGGAAATGACTGCTTAGAATGGGAATCTTTTCCCCCTCTGTACCTGACTTGTCCTCAGTGACCCTTGTTTATTTTGGTGTCTAATTCAGTAGTGAATGCCTTTGACACTGTAGTGTTAAAGATACTTGAGAGGCATGTTGTGTATATAGAGACAATGCCGTTTTCAATTACGAACAGTCTCTGAAACAGGCTGTTCTGACCCCCCTGGATCCACGAGCCCTCTGCACAAGGCATCTGGCGTCATCTGAAGTGTGAAGCACATGTTTTTATGTGCTTTTGTTTCCTACTGAGCCTGGTGCCTGCTGCACAGATTTAAGATGTGAGCATTTTTAAAATGTAGACTTACCACTTAGAACAGTCTCCCCTGAGCTTGTTGCACTTGTGACCAGTGTCAGGGGACATTGGCACCTGTGTGCAGAGCTTGATACTTGAGTGCTATAGATGCATAGTGAGGCAAGGAGAGGCTCAAAAAGAGAGTGCCTGCCACAACTGGCTTGTTTGATATGCTTCATCAGCACTGTTACCCGTTCTCTATCCATGGCATCATTTTATTTTGAAGAAGTCTCACATAGTGACTAAAGTTCAACATTATTTAAATGTGGCTTGAAAAAATAGATACACCAAAAAAGGGAGGGAAAACTGTATGTACCAACAGGTCAGAAATTTTTCCTTCTGTGATGCTGAGCATCCATGCATACAGGCCCTCTGCTGCTGAGCCATTCCCTCAGAACACACATCGAAAGTTTTCTGAATTTGAAACTGTATGAAATACTTTTTGTGTTGTATGATCTTTTGTGAAATCCTTGAGCTGTTATTGAGAATTTCCTTTTTTAGATTAATTTTGTTTATCAGCAGCAATTTAGGAGCTAAAGTTCATTGAGCATTATATGTGTTCTAGACAGCTTCCGTATGTCTTTTGTTCACTGCCATATTTATAAATAGTCCTAAGATAGGTCTAGCTGTTATACTCCATTCCTGTATCAGAGCTTGGAGACACAGACTCAGCTAAGCAAAGCCATCTTCGGAATCCAGGCACGCTTACCTGTCGCACTGCATTATTCATAGTCGCTCAGAGCTGCACAGTGAAGCCGACTTGAATCCAGGTCTTCTAATTTCAGCCTGTCTGGAAGAATGCAGAATGAGTTTATGTTTCCTTCAATTTCTCAGTCTAATTCATCTGAAATCTTAAACATTTCTGCGGTGCGCTTCCAGAATTACAATTGGCAGACTTTTGAGATAATGAACTTAGTTGCCCATTTTAGCTTTATGTTGACTGTGTTTAATAAAACTGGCTCATATTTCTTGTACTTCATTTGGCTCCTTAATGGAAGATGCAGTCGCAAACAGGAATGGTATCCAAAAGGGAAAGTGGGTTTCAGGGTAACAGAAGGGGAAATGTTTGAACTTACCCAATGGCATATTTAGCTAAGTCCAAGGGTCTGACATTGAACATAGAAACAGAGTTTAGGAAAAACTGGGTCCTAGAAATGCATCATCAGCATGCACTAGACATCAGCTCTGTCTGTCCTCAGGAAGCCAGCAGCAGAGATGGGACTTGGGTGTGTATATCCGAGTCAAAGCTAGCATCACATCTCACTGTTGAATATATTACAATGTCTTTTGTTCTGAAAGCATTTTCCAGACACTTTTTCTGCCCTCTTAACAATCAATCTCTGTATTACTACTTTCCCCATTTTGATTTTGGAGTTATATAGTCACATACTGTTTACATACATATTGAAATAATACATTTAATTTCTTTATTCCATGTTTAAATAACACTGTTTTTTTTTTTTTGTATACTGGGACTTCAAGTACATATTATTTCTCTTAGCATGATATTTCAAAATGGAATTTGGTCACCTAATATATGGCTTTCCATTCATATCTGATGCATGATTAGTAGTAGCCATCCTGTGGAGCACAGGGCGGCTCCACAGTTAGGGCCTGTAGTTCATGGACACAGGGCGGCTCCACAGTTAGGGCCTGTAGTTCATGGACACAGGGCGGCTCCACAGTTAGGGCCTGTAGTTCATGGACACAGGGCGGCTCCACAGTTAGGGCCTGTAGTTCATGGGACACAGCGCGGCTCCACAGTTAGGGCCTGTAGTTCATGGACACAGGGCGGCCTCCGCAGTTAGGGCCTGTAGTTTCATGGACACAGGGCGGCTCCACAGTTAGGGCCTGTAGTTCATGGACACAGCGCGGCTCCACAGTTAGGGCCTGTAGTTCATGGACACAGCGCGGCTCCACAGTTAGGGCCTGTAGTTCATGGACACAGGGCGGCTCCGCAGTTAGGGCCTGTAGTTCATGGACACAGGGCGGCTCCACAGTTAGGGCCTGTAGTTCATGGACACAGCGCGGGCTCCCACAGTTAGGGCCTGTAGTTCATGGACACAGGGCGGCTCCGCAGTTAGGGCCTGTAGTTCATGGACACAGGGCGGCTCCACAGTTAGGGCCTGTAGTTCATGGACACAGCGCGGCTCCACAGTTAGGGCCTGTAGTTCATGGACACAGGGCGGCTCCGCAGTTAGGGCCTGTAGTTCATGGACACAGGGCGGCTCCACAGTTAGGGCCTGTAGTTCATGGACACAGGGCGGCTCCACAGTTAGGGCCTGTAGTTCATGGACTAGGCTTTATTGCTCAGACCGTGACTGCATTATACATGTAAGCTTTGGTACTCTGGGATTAGCGGTCATTCCCCTCTACTTAGTCCTGTGTCACTTTCCAGAGCTTAAGGCCTGATGCTGAAAACCGCAGCCCATGAGCATCTCTGATCTGGCATTGTAACATTAGAGTGATGCTTTTTTTTCTTCTTCCTTTTGATATTTTAAATCAGTTTTTAAAAGTTTATGGTGTCACTGAGTAGTCTGGACTATTAGGTTGTAGTCTGTCTGTCTCCACATGCTCTCCCTCCCCATTGCTTCTGATCTCATATTGTAAAAACAGCCATAGGTCATCTCATTCTGAAATGATTCGCAACGATGTTAATCCTCAAAACAAATGGGAGTGCTTAGGCCATTTTTATCCCTTGTAGAAGTAATCTCCCTGGAAAGGATCCTCTATCAGTGGAGATGATTGAAAATAATACTTTACTTTATTGGGAAATTATTCTGTGTGGGTCATGTCATGTACCTGAAGTAAGTGCTTTCTGCAAACCTTTAATTCTTTCTGGTCAGTTATTTTATTTTATTTTATTTTTTCTTTACCTTACAGTTGTAACATTTGCTAAGTAACCTTTGAAGTTTTTATTGCTTATACTTTTGGGTGAAAGATTGGGCTTCAGTCATACACATCAAGACATCTGTTGTGCTGATGCCCTTTTCTTGTCATTGACTGTGATCTGCTACTTGTCTTAAAGCCATCTACAGGAGCGAAGACAGATCATGATTGCCTATGTGCTCAAATAGATAACTTTTGGTGTTTGATATTACTGGATATGATGTTAACAAAATTAATGTTTCTAGAAATACTTGAGAGTTAATTTGAATGGTGCTTTTAAAATAACTTTGAGGTTATGTTAAAATATTAGGAATTCTCCGCTGGGCGTAGTGGGGCACACTTTTAATTCCAGCACTTGGCATGCAGAGGCAGGTGGATATCTGTGAGTTGGAGAATCGCTCGGTCAACAGAGAGAGTTCAGGACGGCCTGGACCTGTTATACAGAGGAAACCCTGTCTCATACAAATAAAAACAAAACAACAACGAAAACAAAAGGAATTTCCTGCAGAAATAATTGTAAGAGCTTTGAAGTAGAAACTTTGCTCATTTATGTCTCATAGATAAGTTTTTCCCCCAAAAAACACTTCTGCTTTCATAGATGGCCTTTCATTTAATCCTCATTCAACTTTGTGAAATATATTTTATCTATTTATAGATAGAAAAACTAAGCTCAGTGTTACTTAGTAAACAGTAAAGGTTCAATTCTAACTCAGAACTGAAGTCTAGGACAAGTCCTTATGCTGTTTCTGAAGCCCATCATGATCTCCCCCACTTCCCACTGCAGTCTCAGCCACACACTCATTCACTTGGTTTCCCTCTGATTCCTCTGCATACTTCTTCCTGCTAGAGAATCCTTGCATTTGCTGTTCGTTTGAGGGAGATGCTTTCTTGCAGACATCTTTGCTGGTCTCCTCTTGTACCTCCTTTGAATATTTTCTCAAATTTCTCTTTTCAGGTGAATATTGTGCTCAAAACTGAACCTTCCAGCTCCAGCATATATAGCCTGCTTTGCCCTGTGCATTAGCTCCCCCAGAACATACACCCTGTAATCCAACAGACTTACTATTTTTAATTGTCTGTCTCCTTCTCCCCAACACCCTTCTCCCTGAATGTACAGATTGTGCTTTCTTCAAGAGTTCTATGTAGCTTAGGTGGCTTTGAACTTGCAGAGATCTTACCTGGCTTCACCCCCTAGGTTCTGGGATTAAAGGTGTGCATGCCAGGCTCAGGGCAGGACTTGTGTGTCTTTGTGGTAGCCCTCAGTGGCTGTATAGTGACTGGTGAGTGACTGAGCACAGAGCTCAAGTCCCTTACTGAGGTGCTGTGCAGCGAGGCCCAGCTTCTTACATGGGTGCTGGAGCTTGGGTTCACACGTGCATAGCAAGGGTTCTTATCGAGTCAGCCACTTCCTTAGCCCGCTGTTCAGCCTTTTTTTAATTTTAAAAATTCTTTTTATTTTTGGTGTATATATATTCTTGTATAAATGTGCACCGTGTGCATGCTTGGTGCCTGAGGAGTCTAAAAGAAGATGTCAGCTCCTACAGAGCTGGAGTTATAGACAATTATGATACACCATGTTGATTCTGGGAATCAAACCTGGGTCCCGTAGAAGAGCAGCAAGAGCTCCTAACTGATCAGATAGCTCTCCAGGTCCTCACTGTTGATTCTTAAAAGTTATGTAGTTTTTAATCTTTTGAATGTAGTTTTAGCAAACGGATAGAATCTTATTGGATATTAATTGGAAGAGATAGTACACACACACACACACACACACTCTCTCTCTCTCTCTCTCTCTCTCTCTCTCTCTCTCTCTCTCTCTCTCTCATGTAAGGTGACCTTCTCTACTTTTTACATCCATGAATGCTGTATCATTAAACATAGTTTTAAAATTTATACTTCAAGACTACACATTAAAATAGTTTTTCAATTAAATATGTTATTTTTGTTTTTTGTATTCTTCAGTATAAGTTTCTTTGTAGAAGAATAGAATTTTAATTTAAGATTGATTTACAGAGCGAAATAAAATTCAGTATGTGTACTCAGATCTGGCTAGCCAACTTGTCCCAGGGATCCCCTATTTCTGTCCTCTGTGTGCTGGTATTACCAGTGACTGTCATGCCTGGCCAGCTTCTTACTTGGGTTCTGGTGATCCCAAGTCCACTTTTTGTGCTTGCACAGCAAGTACTTTAGCTACTGAGCCATCCTTGCAGCTCGGCAAGCTCCAGGAATTCCACATGCGTGGAATGCCCTGGATCTCATCTGTGCTGCTGCTGTGCCCTCAGGAATGAATTAATAAGAGACGCTAACCCTCTAAGTCCAGGCTTTGATGGCTTGTGTCCTGTGCTGAGCTGGTAACAGGAAATACTTTACGCCTGTGATTAGGGTTGAAGAGCATTAACAGTGGTTCATCTTTTCTGCCCGCACGCTTCAGTAACTACCTTGCATAGAAAGTAACCTCAAAGTGTTGGAAACAAAAGTATTTGTCAGAAGTGTGTACAGTGTGTGTGGCCACAGCGTTGTGTCTGTCCCGATTTCTGTTTCTGTTCTGTTGCAAATACAGTGTCAGAACAACAGGAACACCTCAAATGGGGATTTTTCTGCCCAAGCCACTCTAGCTTGTGGTTACAGTAGTGACCTTTGGGTTTTGTTTATCAATTAGACAACATGTATTTGTTGGCTTTGGGAAAGGAAACTGAAGCGCTCCAGGAAATAATAATAATAAACACACGCTGATTATCTAAACTGGGAGGAATACATAATGTTATTATTTCAAAACTAAGTTTTTAATCACCTGTATTATTCATTTGTTTAAGACCAGTTGCATGCTTTTCTGTTTTAAAACATACGTGCTTGAAGGAAGGTCAGTGATGTTATCGTTTACTTTTAGATTACAGATCTACTAACGTAATTAGCTAGTCGTGACAGTGGACAAATCTTTTTAGTTCCAATAGTGATGACTGTTTTTAGTTACTGTTATTTATCACAGTCATTATCATTATTCGCCCCCTCTGCCGTCACCACCACTACTATCATCGTCACCACCACCTCCACCTTCTTCTCTGTGGGCCCCGGGATAAGATTGGTTTTGGGAGCAGACAGTCAGGAGCTAAGCTCTTATTATCATGCGATGTTGGGCAAGTGAGTGACGGGACGTTCTGGACATCAGTTTTCTTCAGCTGAAATAGTAGTAGTGGCTACTCGCTGGGGAGTGCCTGCTAGACGTTGAGCACATGCTTGTAACAGTAGGCGTTCTTTCTTCCTTGCTGGTCCCTCCCCTGTGTCTGAACATTTCAGTATTTCAGCTTCAGGTTCCTGTGGCTAATTGAAGGTTGTGCCCAGGGCTTTGATAGTGTTGTATTTGTGTTATTTGAGCTATGTTTTGAAGCTATATAGAAAAGTAGGCACTAAGAATCAGCAAAGTCTTTTGCAGGCAAGAGTTCTGAAAGCAGTCAACTCTACATTCAGCTTTTATGACCAAGGCCAAGAAGAAATGCTTTCACTGTTGTTGATGGTTCATGGTCCTTCTTCAGTTTAAGAGACTGAAAGAAAAGGGATTTCAGAGATGGTAGAGATAAAAGAAAGATTTAAATGTTCTTGTTTTAAAAATAATAGTTTTCTTTTTTTATTAAATATTTCTTACATATACATTTATATTATTACACTTATATACAATAAACTACCTACAGCAAGAAGAACCACGAAACAATCAGGAAATATATATATATGTTACATTCATAGTGTTTTGGCTATTTGTATTTGGAAGCCTTAAAGAAATCCTCTTTCCTATCTTGGTAAGTCTAAAATTCTGAATGTAAATCAATATCTATCATATCTCATCATTATCAACTTAAAACATCTATCTAGACCTAAAAGCTAAACAATTAAGCTTACTTGTAAAACTAAACAATCTGGTATTCAACTCCATCACTGGTATAGAATTTTGTATATAGATGCAAAATAAGTTTAATTTTAGATACACTGGTATAGAACTCAAATGTAAGATTATTCTTTACACACGTTATATATATATATCTACTCTAATAAGCGGTATGGTACCCACACAACTCAATTATAATACAAGGTTTATTTCCACTACTTTGAAAGTGCTATTGTAGGCTGTTTAGGATAAATAAGTTATACAAGTTAATTGTCAGTTCATCAAAACAGTAGTTTTCAGCCTTGACTATACCACAGTGAAGCCATCTGAAATGCTTTTTATAAAATAAAAATGACTAGCAGTAGAAGTGGTGTGGTACCCTCACCATCGCCATCAACAGCAAGTGTGAACACACAAGTATATTGCAGGTGAAGAGCACAATACTTTAGGCTTCCTTTCTTTGTACCGTCACGTATCCTGAATGATCGTGTTACATTTTGCTCTAGTTCCTAAGGTTGAAGCCCAATTTTATTATTTGCTTCATTAAAAAAAAGTGATAGTTGTTTTCTTGGGGCTTGTTTTTGTTTGTTTTGTTTTGTCTTTTTGAGGCAGGTTTCTCTGTGTATCCTCGCCTGTCCTGAAACTCACTATGTAGACCAGGTTGGCCTCACACTCACAGAGATCTTTCAGCCTCTGTGTCCCCAGAGTTGGGATTAAAGGTGTGCACCACTACTGCCTGGCTGTTTTCCTGATCTGTTGAAATTGTTGGCTGTTTATGATGTATTAGTTCAACAGTAATTACTAATAGAAGCATGCATAATTTTTTCTAGGTTTCCTGAAACACTTGCAACACAAAGATAGTGCTGAGTGGGTTTGTGTTCAGAGGCAACGTTGCTGGAAATGATTTGGACAGACCCCAGGGACAAACAACTAGGCATTTCACCACATGCTTTAGTGCATTTTCCTATTAAAATTTCAGGGATAAATATCCTTAGTGTTTGTGTGAAGCATCTTTTTAGAATTGAGACATTATTTCTAGGTTCTCTAAGTGAGGAGTCATATGCATTGGACAAGGAAAATTCCCACTGATTTTGTTGAAGATCATCAAGTGTTGCTAAAGACACTGACAGTATACATAGTCAGGGTTGCTGCTCATTCAAAGGCAGCATTTAAGAGGTAAGGTGGAGGAGGCCAGAGGCTGCAGATAGTATCATGCCTGTTCTATGCTGGATCTTATTATTTGTTTTATCTTCATTCTGCCCTTCCATCCATCCATTGATTCAAGACAGTATCATGTATCCAAGCCTGGCCTTGAACTTGATATGTCACTGGGGATGACCTTGAATTCGCATGCTTTGCCTCTCTGTAGGCTAGGATAGGGAGAGTGACTATGCCTGCTATAGCCGTGGATATCCTTTAGAGTACTCTGTATGTAAAGAGAAACATTATTTCAATCTGAACTTGCTCTCTCCTGAATGTTGTGGTCACTTTTCCATTACATGTCATACCTATAGGTTTCTAAATTATCTGTGTGTGCACACCTTAGAACAGAAAATGTCTTTATCTTATTAATGGGATAGCAGTCAATAAGGAGATGGCTGCTGTGGGATGGTGGTGGGACTATGAGAACCATCTGCTTAAAAGGAAAGAGGAAGACAGTGTGGTGCAGCTTAGCCGCTCACTTCAGTAAGGTGAGTTTGACTCTAGTGGCATTCCAGATTGATGGAACCTGATGTGGTGGGACCCCACCACACTAATAACTGGATCAGTTTATTCTCCCCTTTAAGCCCTGACATTGCTTGGGAGCATCATTGTGCTAATGACCTTCATGCTATTACAGAACCATATATCAATTTCTCATTTTGGGGTATGATTCCATGGGGCTCTTCTCTAGGGCAGGATGGTTCTTGTAGGCCAAATGATTTCATTGGAAAATAGTGATAGATGTATTGATTGTCTGCTTGAGAGTTCTTAGATGACCTTAAATTTTAATGATTCACATTTACTTCTAAATGTCTAACATTTTCCTTCAATTTTAAGTTATTTCTGAAGTGTTTAGATGAAGTTATTTCCGAAATGTTTAGATGATCAGATGATTTGGATTTGGGAAGTGGTGGTAACTGTTATACACATTGTGGTCGGAAATACACTGGCTGTATGCTGACTTCTAGTGATTTATGAGATTTCCCTCTTTTCATGTGCAGAAAGGAGAGCAGGATACCCAATCATTCCTCTTCTTCCTTCCTTCCTTTCTTTCTTTCTTTTTTTTGTTTTTGTTTTTGTTTTGAGACAGGGTTTCTCTGTATCCTTGGCTATCCTGAACTCACTATGTAGACCAGGCTGGCCTTGAACTCACAGTGATCCGCCTCTCGATAGTGCTGGGATTAAAGGTGTGCGCCACCATGCCCAGCCATCTGTCTGTCTGTCTGTCTTTCTATTTTTTTTTTTTAAACTTATTATTTTCCCATGTGCACTGGTGTGTGTGTGTGCATGTATGTGTGTGTGTGTGTGTGTGTGTGTGTGTGTGTGTGTGTGTGTGTGTGTGTGATCTCCTGGAACTAGAGTTATAGTTAGTTGTGCTGCCATGTGGCTGCTGGGAGCCAGTGCTCCTAGTGACTGAGCCATCTCTCCAGCCCCCCTTCCTCCCTTTCAAGTATTTCCTGAAAGAGTATATCTGCTTTGGAGAGTGGTCCTGTAGATATTAAACTTCTTTATTGAAACTTTCTGGGCTACACAGCACTCTTCTGGTCCTTGCCCAGTCCTGTCTTTTCATAGCCTACAAGGACTAGGAGATGAGGGTTTGGAAATTGGGACAGCATAGCTCAGGAGTGCAGTCCCAGGGCCAGTCCACACCAGACAAGCCCCTTGCTTGGACCATTCACACTCCTGCTCCCACCTCCTAAGCCCCACCAAGAGAGAGGGATGGGAGTGAGAGAGAAAGGAAGACAGAGAAAGACTTAGTTTATGTTTCTCAGGCTTTTTGAGTGCTTGGGTCCATGTTACCTTGTCTTAGCCCTCCTGTGGTTAGACACGTTCCTGGCTCTGTAATTGATTTATAGCTCATCCTTCAGTTGTGATGGGAAACATTTTTTTTAAAAAGGCTGTTACTATACAAATTGTTTAAAGGATACACCAGCATCCTGTGGTTTATTCTGTGTGCTTAAGTTCTTTAATGAAGGGAGGCCCTTTTAGACGAATTTAATCTGTGATAAAGGATAAAGAATAGAAAGCGAAGCTTTGCTCTGCCTGGGAAGCTCTGGAGGCAGCTCGAGGGGAAGCACAGTGGGCTACTTCAAGAATGGGGTGGGCCTGCTGGGAGGCATTTGTGATTCTCTCTGCTTTCTTCTGTGCTGCCTTTGCATGCATCCTGTTTTCTGGAGTGTAATCTCACCCTGGCCTTTCTGTGTGTCTGAATACTGCATGGTGTAGAGGAATCCAGGCTCTGGAGCCAGACAACCTGGGTTTGAATTGTGTCTCCATTGTTTATTAGCTGTATGATTCCAAGCAAGATACCGAATAGCTCTGTCTCAATTTACTCATCTATTAAATTGAAAATAACACCTATTTATGTTCAGGAAGTATAAGCTGTTATTGTCTCATCTAAGTAGGTGGATAGCCTGCTTCAGATTTGTCTGTGAATGATCAGTCCCCGTGAATAAAGAACGGATTCCAACTGCTTACCATAAAAAAGCTTCTAAATGCCAACTGCCTGAATGCTTTGAATTGTTAAATATGTAAATCTTTGAGTGACCACAGACATTGTTTTTGCTTGAATGATGCTTTGCTCTTTAAAAAGCTGTCATTTACTGATGTCTTGTAAGCATGTGGGTACTTCTCCATGTGGATAGTCTAGTTTAGGGCCTTGTTAAATCTATGGTATCAAAATCCCCAGAATACTTTAATCTTTAGCTAATGTGCCCTTTCCTGCATCAGAACTCCCTTCCATTCAACTTCACGGTGTCAATGCCGTGGAGTCCTTGAGTAGCACAGAGGCCATGTGGTGTGGCTGGAGACCCAAGCACTGTTCCCAGCTGTATAACTCGACATGAAATTAGTCATCTCTTATTTTTTTTTTAATAGAAAAGACTACCACATGCTTACCTCTAAATTTATTCTCAGTATTAATAAATAATTCACTTGGATGACGGCAGTAAGCCTACCCTGATTGTGTCAGTTACTTATCTATTACTGTGACAAAACAAGACAACTAAGGCAATGCATAGAAGAAAGCATTTATAGGGGCTTACAGTTCCAGAGGGTGAGTCAGTAGCCATAATGGCAGGCAGCATGGCAGTAGGCAGGTAGCCTGGTAGCCATGGCATGGTCCTGCAGCAGTGAGCTTACATCTTTATCTGCAAGTAGGAGCAGAGAGAAAAAAGCTTACTGGGAATAGTTTTGGCTTTTGAAACCTTAAGACCCACCTCTAGTGACACACCTCTTTCAGCTAGGCCACACTTCCTAATTCTTTCCAACAGCTCCACTAATTGGGACATTCAAGTAGATGAGCTTCTGGGGGGCCACCCTCCTGCAAACCATCACACTGATTGTAATTCTCATTGCCTGTCAAGGGAATATGCAGTGTAGGGGCGATGGGTAAACTAGTAGAAAGAAGTAGGAGAGGAAGTAGACTGGCCAACTATAGATCATATTTTTTCCCAGCTGGAGATTTTGTTGTTGTTTTGCTTTTTATTGATTCTTTGTGAATTTCACATTATGCAGTCCCAATCCCACTCACTTCCCTGTCCCTTTGTACCCACCCTCTGCCCTTGGACTCCCCCCCCCCCCCCCCCCCGCCCGAAAAAGGACAGAAGTTTTAAAAAATCATGTCATGGAGGCTATACTGTGTCAGTATAAATGTTCATTGCAGTGAGTCATTGATCTGTTTTGAGGCCCATGCCTTCTGCTACACTATCTATACTGGATCCTCTTGGGATTCCTCTAGGACAGTCTGTTGTTGCCCTATGTTGGGTAGATCTGGCAGCTTTGGATCTGCAAGACCAGCTCTTTCATGTGCTCCAGCAGATCATAGATGAGGTAGATGGGATGGGCCAACTTAAAGCCCTGGATCTGGGCCTGGGAGGTAGCTGAATTGGTCAGCCTGCCTGCTCTCCTGCACCCACACCACCAGGGCTAGCTCCAGCACTGCCCCAGCTAGCTCACCCAGTGCTGCAGCTGGCAAAGGTCACGGTCAGCTCTCCGACTTTCATTACTCTGGGGCCAGCTCTCCATATGATGCAGGGCATATCCCCCTTGTCCATGCCACCCCAAGATAACGAGGGGCAGGGACAGCTCTCTCCAGTACTGCAGCCAGTTAGGGACAGGGCCTAGCAGGAGAATTTTTAAATCAGAGTTTTTGCTTCAAAACTGATGGAGTCATACATGAAAGGCAAACCTTCTACCAACTCAGCTACATCCTCAGAGCATTTATTATAGTATGGGATTCAAATTTATATCATGTAGGTTTTGTTGTTATTTGTTTTTTTGAGACAGGATCTCTACAAAGCCCTAGCTGTCTTGGAACTTATTATGTAGACCAGGCTGGCCTTGAACTCATAGAGATCCACCTGCCTCTTCTTCCCCAGTGCTGGGATTAAAGGTGTGCGCCACTATTCTCAGCTATGCTATGTAGTTCAAACATATTTTTGTTAATTGAGATTTTTTATAACATGTATTTTGATCACATTCACACCTCCTTTCCCCTCTAATTTCTCCCAGATCAACCCCCACCCCCCTACCCATCCATCAATTTTAGCTTCTCTATTAAAAAATTACTCATCAGCTTCAGTTTGTGCCACACTAACACTCCTCTGTGTGGGGCCGTCTGCTTGATCACCCGTGGCTTACTGGGAGTGACATCCTTAAAGAAAACCTACTTTCCCAGCTGTAGAAGCCACCAGCTATCCATAGCTCTTCCGTTAGGGAAAAGACTTTTGAACTTCTTTTCCCTCCACACTAGGCTGTTGACTGCTTGGGTTTGTGCAGGTCTTGTGCAGACATCCACAGCTGTTCTAAGGTCATGAGTGCATGGTCAAGCCATGTCCAGAAGACAGTTTTGCTTTGGTTTTCTCTGATGCCTGGCTCTTAGAATCTTTCTGCCCTCGTCTCTTCCTGCATGATCCCTGAACCTTGGCGAGGAGGCTTGGTAACAGGTATTTCGTTGGTACCTGAACACTCAAAAAACATTGACTTTTGACATTTTTTTTCATAAAACAAAACTATTGAGTGTGTGCATTCCATATAACACCTGTGGACGCCAGAGGATAACTTTCTGGAATCAGTTCTCTCCTTCCACCTTGTGGTTCCCAAGTAGGGCTCAGGCAGTCAGGCTCGGTAGTCAGCACCTTTAATTGCTTCACCATTGCCACCACCCCAACACCCCTGTTTAGAGAGACTCATGCAACCTGTGCTGCCTTCAGACTTGAGGATGTTCTTGAACTCTTGGTGTGTACTGTTTCCACTTGTGGTTTTTTGCTGTGTTGGGGCTGGAAGCAAGGACCTAGTGAGTGCTAGCCACGTGCCGTACCAACTAAGCTCTGTCCCCAGCCCTTGTCCACTGTCTTTTGAAAAGAGAACAGATGTTTATCCTGAGAGCAATCTTAAAGTTATTTTTATTAATTTTTTGTGTACATGTATATATGGACACATGCATGCCATAACACACATGTAGAGGTCAGAAGACAACTTGTAAAGAACATCTTCGGCCATGTGGGCTCCAAGGACTAAACTAAGATTGTCAGGCTTGCATTTTGCTAGCCGCCTGAGAATATTTTAATAAAGATGTTAGTGGGGTTTTCTCACTGCTAAAGAATAACATGGGTCAAAAGATGGTAGATCTAAGTGAAACTTGTTCTGTTACCACTTCTGATGCACATTTTGAGTGTGTGTGTGTGTGTGCGCGCGCGCGCGTGCGATATATGTGCATGCGCATGTGTGTATACGTACATGTGTATATACGTGCATGTGCATACGCAGGCTGGAGGTCAGCTTTGGGTTTGTTCCTCAGAAGTTGTTCACTTTGTTGTTTGAGACAGAATCTTTCACAGGGACCTGGGGCTCACCAACAGGCTAGGCTGGCTGGCTTGCAAACTCAGGAACACCCTTGCCTCTCTGCCTCCCCAGCGATGGGGTTATAGATGCACACTGTCATGCCTGGCTTCTCTGAGATGGGGATAGAACCTGGGTCGTCATGCTTGCGTGGTAAGCACTTTACCAACTGAGCCATCCATCTCCCCAGCATAGATATACTTGTTGGCATTGTTTCATTTTGTTAGCTTTCCAAGTTTCTTTGACAAAGCAACTTCATGGAGCCTAAACTTAAATGAAACAAAACTAAAACAAACAAAAAGCAAAACCCATAGCCAACCATTGCTTTAAACACCAAGGATGTCAACATGAAAAATGTAGATCGACATTTCTGCTTTGAAATCTCTTAGTAAATGAATTCAAACTAGATGACAGCTTGCGGCTTCATGGGCAAGCCTGACTTTTCTCAGTGATTGCTGAACATTAAAGGTATCGGCACTGGGGTGTTTGGGGCTAAACATTGCTTTAGCTTGCAGGTGGCTCTTGGGATTTAGTCATCAGTTGCAGTCCAGCCAATGCAGTCACTGGTGTTGGGCATTCGGACACAGGGTCTCTGATGCGGTGCTTATGATGTATCTTACCTATGTGTGATGTTAACAAGAACACTGTTGCCTTGTTCTTTTGAGTTTGTTTTTGAAGTAACTTTCACAGAGAATTCCTGTTGCCTAGAAATTGATGACAGACTTACACCATTTCCTCTTTTTTTCTTAGACGTTCCAACCTCAGAGCAGCCTGAACTGTTCCTAAAGAAACTTCAGCAGTGCTGTGTCATTTTTGACTTCATGGACACGCTATCTGATCTTAAAATGAAAGAATACAAGCGCTCCACTCTTAATGAACTGGTGGACTACATTACAATAAGCAGAGGCTGTCTGACAGAGCAGACTTACCCTGAAGTAGTTAGAATGGTGAGTTTCTTTTTTCGCCGCTGACACTTTTTAAGCATCTTCCATAGCCACTCATGGGTGTGTTGATTACAGTGAGGCCACCGAGGTCTCCTCCACAAACAAAAGCCAACCTCCTGAGAGCTAAGTGCAAGCAGTCAGCTCAGCACTAGGACTCGAAGAGCATGATGTCACAATGGTGAAACCCACACCGTCCCACCGACTGCATCGTGGAAGGAGTGCCCTCAGAGCGTGACGCTGAGGGCCACGGTGCCGTCCATCTCTGCAAAGACATGGGAGGACCGACCAGTTTTAGATCTGTTTGAATCAGAGTCAAGCCTGTTTGGTACCCTAACTCCTGCCACCTCTTCATTGTGGCATATTTGAAATGTCATTATACTTAATAAAATTATGACTTAGAGAATCTAGTTAAGGCCTCTCTTGGCTTTATAATGAATCTTTCTCTTTGCAATTTCCTTGAAATCAGGAGTAATGCTTTTCATGATGTTAGAACAATGGCATTGTGTGTGGTCCTTAGGAATTACAGGAAGAAATGTTATTTGTATAATGCAAGCAATTATGCTCTTACTGTGTCAATAATTACATTAGCTTTTTAAAAAATTGAGCCAAAATTTGACTGTTAGGTTTCTGTGTTGTGGTTGCCTTCCTAGCATCCTAGAAGATTATGGATTGAGAAGCTGTTGTTTTGGGGGAGGAGTGGAAAGCGCGATGCAGCTACAGAGGTTCAAAAGGGGCTGAGCATGGTTTGGAAGCCTATTAGAAGAACAGGTACAAGTATTGCCTGCTCAGCATCAGGAAGGGCTTTGAAAGATCAGCTTGTAAAAGTGTTTGGTATATGGCAGTCATATGTAGATATCTCTCTCTCTCTCTCTCTCTCTCTCTCTCTCTCTCTCTCTGACATTAAATACACATATATGTATTGGATTTGTTATTAATTTACAGGACTGTATTACCGATAATGTTTTGTGAATTAACTATTACCATTGTTGCTTCTGAATAGTGCTTTTCAACAAAGAGCATTCATGTTTCACAGGGGACATTTGGCAATGTCCAAAGCCGTTTTTGGTAGTTACGACTATATGGGAAGAGAGTACTTCCAATGTCTACTGAGTAGAGGCTACAAATATGATGCTATGCATTTTTAAAGAGGGCAAGAAAGCCCACTAAGAAAAGTTGACGTTGTCTCAGGTATCAGCAGTTATACTGTTGGACAATCCTGCTACTGAATGTATGTCCTTTCTAAATCTCCCAGCTAGATGCTTAGCATCTTCTCTTGCCCACTTGTGCTCTTTAGAGCATGTGCTGTTGGTAATAGTTTACCTGTGTGTCTAGAGATACCCAGTCTATAGCTTTCTTCTATAACCTTCTGTGAGGATAGACGCATATACTGATGTATTGGTGTTGTTTTTGTAAACACAGTAATGGTGTGCTGCAACTCTCTCTACATTCACTCTTTACTTATCAGTTTTTAAGTATGTATAAAGCTGCACTGCTTTATAGCTACTCAGTATTTCATTTTATGAATGTATTGTGTTTAACCAGCATCCTACAAATGTCTTTGTAAACCCATTAGTTTATCCTTTTATAAGAATATTTCCCTTTTGCCCCAGTTTTCACTCTTGTGTGCCCTCTGCTATCACATCCTAAATGGCACATTTTCAAAATAGATGCAACTACACTGAACACTGTAATCACCCAGAATCTGTAGTTTACTTTAGGGTTCATATTTACTGTTGTGTATTGTCTGGGTTTGGAGAAAAGTCTAATGACATAGATGCACATTACAGTATCACACAGAGTAGCTTTGTGCTGCCGTTGCTGTCTTAGGAACCACTGACCTGGTCTTCACAGTGCTTTTCTAAGACACAGTAGGAACCCTTTCAGATTGTTTTCTTTCACTTAGTAGTGTATTTTGGTTTCCTTCATGTCTTTTCATTCTCGTCCTAATTTTTGAGATGGGGTTGAATATAGCCTAGGCTAGCCTGGAATTGTTATGTAGCCCAGGCTGATCTTAAACTCACTCAGCAGTCCTGTAACAGTCTCCCTAGTGCATTACAGATGTGAGCCATCACACCCGGCCAGTTCATTCTTAGTAGTGCTCAGTACCATTACATTGTGTGAATGTACCGCAGTCCTTTTCTTCTCCCACTAAGTTTCTTAGTTTCGTCTGCATTTTGGCAGTTATAAGTAAAGTGCCTCTGGCATTCTGTGCATGTTTATGTGAGGCATACATCTTCAACTCCTTTTGGCTAGACAGGGAGGGCTGTAGTCCCCGGGTCTTGCCATAGGTATTTTGAAAGGCACTGCCAAGCTAGGTTCCATTGTGTCTGTACTATTTGACTTCCTACCAGAAATGAGAGCTCCATTGCTCCTTATCTTTATCAGCATTTGACTTTCCTCCCTTGCCATTTCGTCCCTTCATGTACGGATTCTAATTCTCGTTTTCCCCAAAGGGCTGGCTTACAGTGGGCCACAGGGATTGTGACAAGCCCAGTGCTTTCTCCTTCCTTCAGCTCCGCTGCTGCTTAGCAGCACGCTCTTGTGAAGTGTGCTGCTTTTCTTTCACACATGCATCTAATTTTCCAATTAAGAGATAAGTATCCTAGAGAGGAACTGTCCCGAATATCTTACTAGGCTCTGGAATGCCTCTTAGCCGAGCTGAACTGATTTCAGGCTCTGAAAGAATGATGAAGACACTCTGTCATTTAATTATGCTGAGTCAGTAAACCTAGTATTTAGCATGATGCAAAAATTCTTCCATTTTTGTGAATCAGCTTATCCTAAGCCAGCTTTAGTCTCCTAAGAGGGTTCATTGTTTCATGTCCTTCATTCTCTTTCCCCTTTAAGCCATTTATATTTGTTTTAAAACATTCTTGAGCCCTGCTTTAGGCAGCTTTGGATGTGTAGCATGCATACTATTCTAGAACACTTGAAAGTCAGCTTTATGTGCAGTTCTCAGATGTATATTCATTTTATATGTGAATTTGCAAAATTTACTAGCTGCTAATTTGCTATGGTACTTACGCAATCTGGACTATTTATAGAATTTATGTTAGAATAGAAAGTGAACCCTCCTGGGCTCAAGGGCCACTTTTGGCCATACTGACTTCGCTTTATCATTGTGAATTACTTTTGGGGTCCTCAGTTTGCATATGGTGCTGAGAGGTATACAGAAATAAATGACTGTGCTGTGTGTACATTGGTGTTCTTAGCACTTCAGCATGTGTGTGCAGGCTAACAGTGCACTTACTGCTTTGTAAGAAGGCTCGGAGCCAAAAGCCGCCTTGATGCCCTCCGGCCTCCCCATGCCCTTCTATTTTGCCACCTCTAAGGTCCCTGTGTGCACACATTCTGGTACTGCTTGTCTCCCTGGGCCGTAACTCTCCTGCAGGGAGAGAGGGTAGTGGAGCTAGCAGCGCTGTCTGGAATGCTCTTAGGCTAGTCTCTAACACATGGCAAACGATTAGTAAGTGGTGGTGTGAGGTTTGCTATCAGCTACTTCAGTTTGCACATTTACGTTTTACACCTTCCATCATTGCCTCAGTTTCTTTCAAATTTTGTGCCTCAAAGATGACCCTGCTTGGTGAGTAGTCACTGTCCCTACTGTGTTACTGTGAAATGAAACTGCTCCACCGGGATGAGGAAGTGGTAGTGTTTTTAATGAAATGTTACTGGGGTTTGAAAACAGGGATGAGTACCGAGTCAGAATGACATGGTATGGTGTCAGCCATAGTACTAAAAGCTCATCCAGCCTTGGTTCGGCCCTGTACTTGGAGAGTTGATTTTTTTTGTGAGAGGCAAATGAAGTAGAGAGAAAGTAAGGTATGAGTTTGGGAAGCCACTTTTACCATCTAAGTTAACCACCCACAGGCTACTAGAATGAAAGAAAAGCATCTTATGTGTAAACATAGTCAACAACATAGCGTACAAATTCCCTTTAGGAGAAGAGAGCAGCTATAGTGGAAGGAGCCCCAGGGCGATCATGTGGAAGATTTTTGTCCTTAACTAGTGGTGAGACTTCCGGTAACTTGTTTCTTTTCCAAGCTTCAGTTTCTCCTATTATTAGCGAAGTGAGCTGATGGTAGCTCAGATCCTTCCAGTTCTGAAATGGATGACTTTTGATCAACACTGTCCCAGTTAGTTAGAATGGCTTTCTCAAGGCTTACTAATCACTTTCCAAAGCAGCTTCCTACTTAGGGAAGTGGCTTCTTTTGTAATTTTGTGGTGTCTTCTCTAATGGAAAAAGGTGTCAGGACTGTAAGTTGCTTTGGGCCTTGCTGTATTCTGCTCTGCATTGTTGCTAGGTCAAACATTTGACTTTATGGCATATACATGTAAAACCACATACTACTAATACTGCCTTTTTGGTTCTGTTGCGTATGTCCATTTGAAATATTTCTTAGAATTGGTCTTCAAATAACCTATTCATTTACTCTACCTAAATTTGAACTCTATTTTATATTATTTATATCTGCATATATTTTCCAAAACTAATTCTTTGAGGGTATGCCAAATGTAAGATGTAGTTTTTTGCGGGAGAAGCATTGGCTTTGTTAATTCTAAGTAGTATTTATTGAATGACTTAATGCCACACTTTTACTTTAAAAAAAAAAAAAAAAAGATGGTGTTTAGTGTGAATCCTGGGGCATTATATATTCTAGGCAAACAATTCCAACATTGGGCTGTTGTCCCAGCCTTTAGTTATTTGCATGTTTGAGACAGGACTTTGGTGTGAATGTAGGCTGGCCAAAAACTTACTCTGTAGCCTAAGCCAGTCTCAGTTGATGACCCCTGCCTCAGCTTCTTGCCAGGTGCCAAGATTCTGTGCATGTGCACCGTATCCACTCATGTTTATGTTTTGATGACTAAAAATGATGGTTGTTTCCTGCCAACAGTAGAGAGTGTAATGTGAACAACTTAAAAGACGCCATAATAATAGAATGATATATTAGGTAAGGAAGGGAGAAGTTTGGGTGGGATGTCAGAGAGGACTACCCTGATTGAGGAAAGCCTCAGCAGGGTATAAATTTTTTTCTAGGTGGCTACACTACCAAGGAATTCTGAAACCACATATAATACAAGGGATACAGACCTGTGTTGTTGGGGCAGGGAGAGGGAGGGAGGGGAAGGCGAGAGTGAGTGTGTTTGCGTACTCCCAGTGGGAAGATGTCAGTTTTGGCAGCTGAACATGTTAATGTGTGTCAGTCTGTGGAAGTACCTATCAACAGTGGAGGCCATCTAAAAGGCTTAAAAGTGGAACAGCTCTACAGTGGCATTCACATTTCAGTAGCAGTAGAACAGCTAAGTGTGGGAAAGGGAGGATCAGCAGGGGAGTGTTGCAGTAGAGAAGACAATGCAGCCCAAGCCAAGAGCAGGTGATAAGGTAGAGAGGCAAGGAGAGGTTACCTCTAGAGATGCATCCAGAACTGAGGTGAAGCCACTTAGTGTTTGTGTGGCTGCTGTGGGAGAGGAGGGGGATTAGATGGCTGTGGTGTAAGGCCCTGTGGTGGTGGCTAAGGTGGCTGTGGTACTGTGCTGTTTCTGTTAAGGTACAGCAGTAAGGAGAGCAGGTTTTGGTTGGAAGCTGAGAAGTTGAGTTTTTGCTGTTGTTGTTGATTGAGGTTCCTGTGGGAGGCCTAATGTGAAAAAGTAGATATGGAACTGGTCCTTGTCAGTGTGGAGGCAGGGACAGAGGTGAAACTCCATGCTGTCTGTGCCATGGGCCAGGTAGGGGAGCAAGCTGGTTGTGGAGTGGGCAGAATGAGGAAGTTGAGACCATGGTGACAGACCGTAATTTCTCCTGCTGCAGCGGGACATAGACTATGCTGGCTTCATTGAGCCAAATCTTAACATTTTCCTGTAAGAAGCCATACTTTATCATATCATACTGCTGTTATTCTTCTCATATTTTGTCTTTATGACTTGGCCAGTGTTGGCTTCAAGCCTGTGCTGTTGCCAGTGTGTGATTAAATCTCTGTGTACTACAGATGGGAGATATGCAAATCTTAGAGCTAAGGTAGCTGTAGTATAGAGTCTATCAGTCTTTTCTTTCTATTGACATGTTTCCGTGAGTCCTTCATAAGTTTCTTTGCCACTGCTAATTTTTTCTTCTACTTTCAGATTATATCATGTCACTTGGTTATCTAAATGTTCGTTTAAAAAAATGCATTCTTTGATTTAACTGGAAATCATAGCTCTGATTAGCTTCTTAATTGAATGATATGGTTTTTTGGAGAATTAGTAATTCTTTTTTTATATTATTTTTATTTTTAAAATAATTTATTCAGATTATATTCCAATATGTGTCTTTCTGGGTCTGGATTATCTCACTCAGGATGCTCATTTTTAGTTCTATCCATTTGCCTGTAAATTTCAAGATTTCCTTGTTTTTAATAGTTGAGTAGTATTCCATAGTGTAAATGTACCAATTTCTTATCTGTTCTTCGATTGAGGGACATCAAGGTGGTTTCTAGATTCTGGCTATTAGAAATAAAGCTGCTGTGAACTTAGTTGAGCAACTGTCCTTGTTGTGTGGTGGAACATCTTTTGAATATATGCCAAGGAGTGGAATAGCTGGGTCTTGAGGTAGCCCTATTCCCAAGTTTCTTAGAAAGTACCAGGTTGAATTCCAAAGTGGTTGTACAAGTTTGCACTCCTCACCAGCAATGAAGGAGTGTTCTCCTTTCTCCACATCCTTGCCAGTATGTCCTATCACTTGAGTTTTGATCTTAGCTGTTCTGAGGGGTGTAAGATGGAATCTCAGAGTCCTTTTGATTTGCATTTCTCTGATGACTAAGAATGTTGAACATTTCTTTTTTTTTTTTTTTTTCAATAAGTATTTTATTTAATTTTTAATTTATGTGCATTGGTGTGAGGGTGTCACATCTTGGAGTTACAGCCAGTTGTGAGCTGCCATGTGGGTGCTGGGAATTGAACCCGGGTCCTTCAGAAGAGCAGGCAGTGCTCTTAACCACTGAGCCATCTCTCCAGCCCAATGTTGAACATTTCTTTAAGTGTTTTTCAGCCATTTGATATTCCTTTGTTGAGAATTCTCTGTTTAGCCCTGAACTCCATTTCTTAATTGGGTTATTTGGTTTAATTTCTTGAGTTCTTTATGTATTTTGGATATTGCCCTTTGTCAGATGTAGGGTTGGTGAAAATCCTTTCCCAGTCTGTAGGCTGTTGCTTTGTTCTGTTTATAGTGTTCTTTGACTTACAGAAGAAGCTTCTCAGCCTCATGAGGACTCATTTATTAATTGTTGACCTTAAGGCCTGGGCTGTTGGTGTTCTGTTCAGGAAGTTGTCTCCTGTGCCAATGAGTTCAAGGCTCTTCCCCACTTTTTCTTCTAACAGATTTAGTGTATCTGATTTTATGTTGAGGTCTTTAATCCACTTGAACTTGAGGTTTGTGTATGGTGATAAATATAGATCTACTTTTCTACATGAAGACATCCAGTTACACTAGCACCATTTGTTGAAGATGCTATCCTTTTTCCATTGTATAGATGTGAACTTAGCCCACAGTTGAGGCGGGGGGAGTGAGTGCGTATAGGTACTGTCCAATAGCCTGCGTTTGGCTGGGCTTTGGGCTTTGGTGAGCTTGCCTATGCCCACTTGGGCCTTGAGGCTTTCTGTGGACTGCCAGGGTGGTCTGAGGTCAGATCCACCAGTTCTCCTGGATTCTCCCGTGGGCCAGCAGATCCAGATGCTGGCACTTCACCACCCACAGTTCAGTACCAGATACAGAGTCCGACATACAGAGCGCAGATGCTGCTCACAGGTGACTATGTGTCCATACTGTGGGGACTGGGCATCCGTCCTCCGTGGGCCAGTTGGATGACCCGAGGCTAGACCACCTATGCTCTACACTGTGTGAATCCCTCTTTCCGAGGACTATCCAGGTCCTGTGGTCTGTACCTCCCAGCCCGGTCCCCAGGCTATGTCCTACTGATCAGATTCAGTGCATGGTCAGTGCCGCCATCTTGGATTCCCCCAAAAGTTCGAATTAGTAATTCTTAATTAAGGTCCTCAAAGTCTGCCTATACATGGATTAAGATGCTTTGCTAACCTTACTGTATATCCTGTTGACTGAGTGGTAGAGGGTTTCATGTTATTAATATAGCATTTAGTGCTTAAATACATTGGGAATGGTAACAAACGGGAATTTAAGAACTTGTCATTTGTCAGATTCTTGTATTTGGTAGAGAATTTAATTGTATCCTGGTTAGAATTTGCTTTGGAGGTACTAAAAGAAGGGAGGTATATGAGAGATGTGTGTGCTGGCTGAACTTATTGATAAGTTTGAGAATGGCTGAGTTTAAAATACTCCTGTAGAAGTACCTTAGAAGGACCTGAAGCACAGTACAAATTTACAAATTCTTGGTACATAGGATAGAGCTTAAGGTTATAATGATAAAGATCATCAGAGGACATTTTCAAGAAAGAGTAGGAAGAATTGGCTAGGTAAGGCCAGAGGCACTTGCCATTTGTTGGAGGAACAGAAACTGGCAGGTATTTAAACTGTACTACTCTGGTTAATGTTTCTTTAACAATATTTATTGTCTTGGGGGTATACACAGATTTATATCATGAAGTTACTGAGCTCTCTGATATTGACTGCAATTTTTGTGTGTGTCCAATCTGTGTATTTTTATTGTGGAAGGAAAGATTTTCAAATGGTTTAAACTTGATTTTCCCATATGTGCTTTACCATCTACATTAGATGCTTAGGTGAGAGCATCTAAATACGAGCTTTGGAAGGACCTTTCAGTTTATATCAGCAACTAAAGCTGTTAAATACTGTTGTCAGAATGACTTCACCAGTGAAACTGCCTGGGTCTGGCCCTGCTCTACAAAAAGTTCTTTCTCTTTGTTCCCAGTGCTGGGGATTGAACCCAGGATCTTGTACATATTAAACGTGCACTTTCCTCATTGAAACTGCACCTCCATGCCCCATGGGAAGAGGTTTGGCCATGTATTCAATATTGTAAATTTGTGTATATCTGTTCAGATTTTCGGTTTCAACATTTATATTAGCATGCATTAATTACAGTGGGTTTCATTGTAGTGTTTTTACAGTCTGCCTATTTAAATCATAACCATTCCTCTCCTCTGTTACTCTCCCTTGTTCCCCTTTCTGCTGATCCTCTTACTCTTCTCAACTAGCCCTGGCTCTGCCTTCATGTCTTTTCCTTTTGTGGGGCATGGGATCCAGAGAGTTTCAGGGGAGTTGAGACAGGAGAATGGGTGAGAATGGAGGGGCTTGTTTAGGGGGCTCCTGGGCACCTTACCATTGGCTGTATCATGGAGGGAAATGCCTCCCCCCCCAATCAACTGTTAACTACATATAATCTTCATGGAGGGTTGGGGGGGGGCATCCAGTGAGTCCCTTTTGCTCCCATGGTAGCATGCACAAATCTTGTGCAGGTATCACAGTTGCTGGGATTTCAAGAGTTCATCAGTCATGCCGTGTCCTGAAGCCAGCATTCCACACAAGTTCCTGCACACTTTGCCATGCTCTTCTGGTCTTCCTACCCTTTCTTTGGTGATCCTTGAATCTTGGAGGAGGTGATTCAGATGTCCTATTTATAGTTGGATGTATTCAGCAGTCATTTATCCCTTTAAAAAATATTGGGGCTAGAAAGATGGCTCAGCGGTTAAGAGCACTGACTGCTTGCACATGGTGTATGATCACATGGTGTCTTACAACCGTCTATAACTCACTCCTGGGGGATCTGATTCCTTTTTCTGACCTCTGAGAGCACTGCACATACATGGTGCACAGATGGACATGCAAACAAAATACCCATACATATAAAATAAAAGTAAATAATCTTTAAAAAAAAGATTGTGGGGTGTGTGTGTCTGTGTGTCTGTCTGTGTCTGTCTGTCTGTCTGTCTGTCTGTCTGTGTGTCTGTGTGTAGAGCTTTGTGTATATAAATGAAGATGCCTGAGGCCAGAAAGAGGGTGTTGGATCCTCTGGAGCTGAAGTTACAGGTGAGTGAGCTGCCTGACATGGGTGCTGGGGATCAAACTCACATCTCTACTAAGACTCTTAACTGGTGAGTCATCTCTCTAGCCCTAGTCATTTATTCTTTTTTTCTTATTTTTCCCTTTCTTTTTCTTTTCAGTTTTAGATTTTGTGTGTGTGCATATATATGTTGTGTACTAAGTTTGTGTCTGGTGCCTGCAGAAGTTAGAAAAGGTTGTTGGATCCCCTGACACTGGAGTTGTGGATAATTAGGAACCACCATACAGATACTGGGAACAGAACCCAGCAAGCGCTCTTAGCCCCTGAGCCATCTCTTCAGCCCTCTAGTCATTTATTCTTACTGTTTGACCAATCACTAGGCTCTGTAGTCACCTCTTCACTGCAGAGGGAGCTTCTACGACTAGAGCTGCTGGCAATACTGTTCTAAGGGCATGAACAGTTGTTTTTGAGGCAATTTGACAGGCATATCATGTCCATTTTTCAAAACAGCAGTAATGGCTCCCCACTAGTGTCTATGACCTCCCTAGCCATGGCCTTTGACTGGAGTTTATGGTACCCAGATACGGATTCTGTCCTGTAGAACAGGCAACAAATCTAACCAGGAAGCATTTGGTTACTGTCATAATAGTCTTGCCACTGTTGCACTAGCAGCCTTCTCTTGTGGGCTGGACAGTTGCTGTACCAAGGCTCTGCAGCTGAGTAAGACTATTGTTGCCTGCTTTCCCCTAGTAGCAGGGAGGAAGCTTCCAGGCCAAATCTAGTTCGCTTTCTTTGTGTTCTACCTGAGTGGGCAACTGTCATCCATGGCAGTTGTCTGGATGGTTTTGGGGGCCTCCCTGACCAACAGCTCATAGGGCTGTAGCCTACCCCTGACACTAGGACTTTCATTGAATAACTTGTCGCTTTTTGGAGCAACTTTGTCTTAATGCCAGTTTGGGTGGGTGATTAACAGTTTTGTAATTATGAATTCAGTCATATGTAAATTGTTATATTTATTTGTGTATGCATGCCTCTGTACTTTCTTGAACTTTTCTTTTTCTTTTGTCTTTTTTGGTTTTTTGAGACATGGTTTCTCTGTGAAGCCCTGGCTGTCCTGGAACTCACTTTGTAGATCAGACTAGCCTCAAACTCAGAGATCTACCGGCCTTTGCCTCCCTGAGTACTGGGATTAAAGACATGCACCATCATGCCTGGGCCTCTTGAACTTCTAAAATAAATCTAAATATTTTTATTTTTAAATTTTATTTATTTTATGTATATTGAGTTTTTTGTCTGCATGTATACACATCAGAAAAGGACATTGGATCCCAGGAGACTACAGTCATAGGTCACTGTGAGCCACCATGTGAATGCTAGGAATTGAACTTAGGTCCCTTGGAAGAGCAAGCAGCCAGTGAGCACTGAGCTCAATCTAAACATTCTGAAGTCCTTTCTTGTATCTTTGGTTGCTTCTGACTAGGCCAGATGATATGTGTATTGTGGGGCTAAGTTCACTTTTTTTTTTTGAGACAGGTTTCTCTGTGTAGCCTTGGCTGTCGTGGAATCACAGTGTAGACCACTGGCCACGAATTCACAGAGATCTGCCTGCCTCTGCCTCCTGAGTGCTGGGACTAAAGTTGTGCACCTTAGTGTGGCCTTAGTGTTCACTTTTTAACAGGAAAAACTTTTGTTTTGTCTTGGTCATAATTCACTTCTTAGTCCCTCTTCCAGCTCCCCAAGTCACCGAAATAATTTTTCCTGATATAATTGTATATTCATGTATTAACTGTCTTAACAATTTATTGTCCCTTGGGAATTCTTAACGAGTTTGAGAGGGATTTTAACTATGATTAATTTTTTTAAAGTTTTTATTTAGGAAATAACTATTTGCTTAATTTTTGAGCTGTAGTCCTACTAACTGCTTTAAATTAAGATGGTTCTGGGTTTTCAATATATTTCATAATCTTTGAGAGGTGTGGCCTGACAGTCACTGTTACCTAGTGATATTCCTGAGTTGAGCACCCTCCTTTGCAAAACTGGCAGCAGAGCTCTGCAGAGTAAGAGTGCTGCGTGCAAGGTTTTAGTGCCTTTCCCCCCTGTCTTCTGAGCTTAACCTTGAAAGTGAACGTACAGTGTACAGGCAATCCACCAAGAAGATGGGAAACTACGGCATGCATGAGAGGGGCTTAAGTGAAGAGTGTCTTTATCAGCGCTGGCTCTTGGCATTTGTACAGTGTAGTTACTGCTGAGAGATGGAGAGAGATGGGAGGAAGGCAGAGGAAGAGAGGAGAGAATGATTGATTCTCCAAGAAGAAGGCTGCTTGCGCCAGAGCTGATTAGCAGGAAAAAGCAGAGAAAGAATCCTCCCGTGTGGACTTCTCAGAGACTGTAATGCTTAAGGCAAGAATTTGGCAGTAAAACAATGAGTCGGTCATCTCCAGGAGGTAGCTGGCTACTGACCAATATTTAAAGCCAGACCTGATTTATAAACAATGTGAAATGTGCTATCCAGTGACTTCTGAGCGTTTCCTGCAATATGGCGCCAAGATGAGGGACTCAGGGAGTGAAAGCACAGTTACAGCGCTCACCAGAGTTGTAGAGGCAACAGGGCTGAGAAAACAGGATGCGCCCTGGCACGGAGAACAACTGTGAACATGGGGGATGACACATACAAGAAAGATGCTTATGAGTAAAAATAGGACTGGCTATGATTATTTGATAAGCTGGAGAGCAAGTAGACTTTTTAATAAAATGGCTGAGCAAGCCATAGTGGAGAAAATATTTTTGTGTCATTGAAATCATAGGTAACAAAAGATTTTATTAAGGAACAATTTTGAAATATTGTGAATTGCTCTCTGTGTAGCAGTTGAACTGTGTAGGAGGACAAGGTAGAACACTATTTGGACTAGTACAGGTACTTCCTCTGGCATTTTCCTCAAAACAAACAAACAAACAAACAACCCCAAATTGTTGTTAAGATTAGGATGACAGAGAAGTGCTAGGAAATGGAGCTTTTTTATTTGTGGTGCTCTTAATAACAGAGTAGGGAATAAAACATTCATAAAGTAGTTATGATATGCGAGCCAGCACTTAGTACCCTAGAACCTTCTCTGGGTTTCCTTCAGAGGAGCTGATACCCACATCCCCTGTACCTTCTACTGATGAAGCCAGTGTGAGCTCTACCTAGTCTGTTCAGGGCAGTAGTTCTTGGGAAAGGAGGACTGTTGTCTACAGGTGGGCTCTGTGTGGTCAGATGACCCCTAGGCTAGTTTAGGACACTGCTCTAATGATGAAAGGCCGCAGAGACCATGGGAGAGGTGCACAGGCTAGAGGAAAAGATGGCGGCAGTTTTGGTAGTGTTTCTTTGGTAGCATTAGTGGTTTGGCCCCTCCCTCCCTCTCATCCTTCTTTTACTTTTTTTTGATTGTTATATTTTTATTTTATGTATATGACTGCTTTACCTGTGTGTGTGTCTGTGTACCATGTTGGTGCAGTGTCCACAGAGGCCATCAACTCCTCTGGAACTGTAGTTACAGGTGGTTATGAGCTACCATCTGGGTACTGGGAGTCAAACCCAGGTCCTCTGGATGAGCAGCCACTGAGCCATCTCTCAAGCAGAGCATAGTATTTTCAAGTGGGAGCAGTTACATGGCTAGACATGAACATCAGGAATAGCATGTGTTTTGTGTGTGTTTTCTTTTAAAATTACAAATTTCAGAGCCTTTGTTTTAAAACTTAAAACTTTTCTCACTAGTGTTAGCTGATTTTGAATCTCAGTGTTCAAAGCAGTTATTCAGCATTTATGGTCTCAAAAAAAGCCTCTTGTTAACGCCAAAGTATTGTTTAATCAGTTTGTAGGTTTTGGCTCTCAGAAATCACCAGTTCTCCAGGTTGAGCAAGCCTATCTCATGGCTTGCTGAGGGGGGCGGGGTGGGGAGCTGGGGACTGGACTTGTCTGCAGAGCCAATGATATAAGGGTCTGTGCTGTGTTTATACAGGGTGAGCACTGACTGCTGCGGTGTTTACACCTCTATTTTTGGATTCTAAGATTTAATATCAACAGTCTTCACTTTGGGATTCACTGCTACATTTCCAATTTTGGAGAGAATGCAGTATAGTCATCTCTGTGTGAATTTCCCTGTGATGTTTTTGTGTGGGGATCACAGTCTAGATAATTAATTCAACATCTGTATAGCCATTTCATCAGGTGAAAAGATGCCCAGTGTTTTGAACAAAGTTTAATCTTGAAAAAGGAGCCGACTGCAGTAGAGGGCTTGTGGTTGGCTTGTGGGTAATAGAATCAGGGGTGGGTCTAGATCACAGAGAGAGATTGTAACAAGCTGGGAAGACAGGCGTGGGCAGGAGACAGTGGGCAAGAGGTCACGGTACTCCTGAACAGTCTGAGAAATAGAATTATGTTCTTCCTTTTCCTTTTCCAGTCTCTGTAGATCTTTGCTCTGGAGGATGAGGCAAGCAGTTTAGCACTTGATGGCGCCTAGTGGAGTTCTCTGTTATCAGATGGGTGCAGAAAGGAAATGGGGAAGAATATCTGTGAAAAATGTCTTCATTTGTTTATGCCCATCACAGAAAACCATTATTTAAATTTGAGTACTCATCACATTTTTTAAGAAACCAATTTATCTCAGTCTTTATTTTTCCCTTTAAAATCTCAAATTTAAACATAACATTTTAGGCAGTGAAAGTTTGATGAATTTAATAATTTTATAAAACCAGGAACACCTCCAAAGTGCCAGAAGACTAGCACCCCATTGGAAAAGTAAAAAAGTAGGTGCGGCACCAGTTTAAGTGGGGGCCCAGTGAGGCAATTTGGTTCTGAGCGGGCTCAGTTTGAAATGGCGTCAGAGCTGTTCTGGACTAGAAATGGAGTAACTAAGGATTCCCAAATGCCAAGGTGGAAATGGTGACTGAAAGCTGAGAGCAGCTTACTGAGGAGGAAGCCTTTTCTACCTTGAGTTCTGGTGCTGACTTTCCCCTCAAGGTTTGCGAACCCTTTCATTATGAGAGCATGGCTTGGATCCATTCATTCGAATTCTGTGTTCGTCTCCAGGCCCTGAATGCACTTTAGTGTTCTACTTTGCTTCATACTGTGATCGGTGCACTTGGCAGGCAGGAGGCTCATGTGGGTCTTTCACTTTGCTTTGACTAAGATTAAAGCAGCTGTCATTTGGTTTTCTTGCTGTTTCATTGGATTCTTTCCCAATAAAAAGGGATTGAGGTATTTGTATAAAGAAATTAAATTATTGAATTAGCAGAAGCTATTAGAGGTTAGAAGTAATATTTAGTAGGAAATTAGTTGCTTACTCTTTGGTAAATAGATTGAACATGTACAAATGTTTATTTCCTTTACTACTTAAAATCTCACTATATTTATGAAATAAGATAACAGCATTTTGGAAGCCAGATAGCTGATGCAGTTGCTTTTATTGCCTTGATTGATGAGAGGAAAGTGGGTCTAAAGCCATGGGAAAGGTATCACACCCCACACAAGTTGCACAAATGCATCTCAAAGAAAGGATTCCTGGGGGCAAAACAGGCATTTTTGGAGCAAAGTTTATGTAAGGAGTCATAATTCCTGGTTCGAGCTCACTCTTTCTAAACCAGGTAGTGGAAGTGATTTCCCCCAAACAGGATTTCGTCCCCAGAGATGCTAGAACTGGGGGCTGAAGGCAGTGCTGAGAGAAGTGGGTGTCTTCTAGGGATTACTTTGAATGAGAAGGTCCTTAAGCATCTTTTCCAGCTTCCAGATTGCCCTGTTCTTCTCTGGAGCGTCAGTCAGCGCAAGAGAAAGATCCAGAGGTATTGGTAATGGTGGAAAGGAATCAGCCCAGCCAGTTTCAGTCTAGACAAACCTACTATCTCTTCAGAGGACTTGTTTAAAGTAGGACTATATGTGGTACAGAGAGGGTTAGACACAGCTATGGATCTTGACAGTTACACCACTACTTAGTTTTACATAGTTTCCAACTTTAAATGGTATCAAGTACTACATATGCATGTATGTACTTTTATATGTTTCTGCATACCAGCATATATATACACATACATACATGTGTGTATCTATGTGTATATGTATATGTATATCTACATACATACACACATACATGTGCACACTCATTGGTGGGTTCACTTTCTTTCAATGTGCAAATAACATGCATCTAAGTTCTTAAGAATAGCTGTAGATTTTTCAGTTTCATGGGAGTATTTCATCATTACATGTTATAATTTTTCTTTTTTACTGTTTATACTCCAGTCCAAATTTGTGTACATGTTTCCCCACCCTGTAGATTTTCTACTATTGAGTAAACAGTTGGGTTGTTTGCATTTCTGCTATATGAATACTCCGTCTGTGGACTTTGATATTCTAGGTGCCATTGAAAATGACTGCACAAGGACAAGGTCATGCCTAAATGTCATCTCTTCTTTCTTTCCCTTATAATCTCATTGTCTCTTTACCCATCTTAGGGGTGTCTCTCTTTTCTAATTAGCATGTAACAAAACAAGTCAAGGCCAGTGGAGCAAAAACACTTGTTGCCTTTGATCAGTTTCTCCTGTTGGTCTTTTATAATGAAATGTTTCCATGTTTTTCAGAACTACCTTTGTACCTTCATCTGACATGTATATTGAGGTTTCAGCTTTCTGCTCTTGATCTCCCAGGACAGGTTCCTTTTTGTTTGTAATTGACAGGGCTCTCATCTTTCTGAAACACAGAATAGAGAGGGGCTAAATTGTTTGCAGAAATAATAATCGTATGCTTAATCTAATGGCACTAGTTCACCATAAGAATTCTGAACTACACATTTCCAGAAGGAACAGTAACAATGAAAACACATTTTTGTTTCTTTTTAAATTTTATATAAATATGTACAACACATATCCAATATAGTCAGAAATAACCTTTAAAGATATTATTTTGAAGATAGGGGCTCACTGTAGTCCAGGCTATCTGTGTTCTAGATACCTGGCTAAATGAAACAGTTGACAACAAAAATATAAGTAAAAATGATTTCTTCCTTGTAAGCTGGGAAAATAGGATATACCTAAGTGGTTTTTTTTTCTTTTTTCTTTTCTTTTTAATCTCTCTCATACTGCCTTTTGAAAATGTACACATTAAAATTTTTGGATGAGGCAATATTTTTTTTAAGTTTTAAATTTAAATTGTTATTTTCTTTCATCAGTTGTGTCTTGAGTTTTCTTTAAAAAAGAAACATTATAGGATATTCTTTCTGCCTCTTCAGAAGGGTGATGGACTAGTGCTGTGTCAGAAAGCCTGAACGTTAGATGTGAAGTGTGATGACCAGTGTGCCACAAGACTGATCTTTAGAAGTCTTCTTAGTCCACTTACAGATTGGTGGTGTTGTAAAAGGTCTCACAGTTTTTATGAGTGCATACCTCTTTGCTACATAAGCCAGGCAATGTCCTTAGCCAGAGAAGGTTTATTCAGAGACATAGAACCTTGCCCACAAATGCAGTTTTATGCTAAAAACTGTTGTGTGACCACGCCTACATTCATAGTGTTTCTGATTGTCCTCTGTGCTGGTGAAACTTGAACTTGGGATAAACAAGGGCATTGGTAGAGATCTTTTAATTTAGCGTCCCATTTGATGCAAGTTAACATGGTTCCAATACCAACTCCTTCAAATTCTTGAAAGTTAAAAGTATATTGGTAACATTACTTAACATTGATATTATAATCTCTAACTGTTTCTGATAATTCTTTAAACAGCATCGTATCATGCTATGCTTTGGGATTTATTTTGTCCTTGTCTTTATTATTTATCCATAATCAATTAAAAGAGCAGAACTCAAAAGCAGTTTTATCATTATTATTGAGCCATTACCAGTTCTTAAGTTTGGTATTACTATAAGCTACTTGACACTTTATCTTTTCATATATTTTTGTGTAATATATTTAAATATGCACATATATATTTATTATTTAAATGTTAGAAAATTTATTAATTTTAATTCTTAGTTTAATATTAGTATAAGTTTTAATATGTTTGAAAATAGTTTTATAGGTTCAGATAAATTTGATGTAGAGACTTAAGTACTGTTTATATTATTATTATTATTACTATTATTATTATTATTTGCTTTTGATGTAACTACTTTTTAAAATGACATCTATGGGAAATGCTGATGAACTGTTTACAAAATTTCTCCATTTTCTGCCTGGTGATGGTGCACTTCAGAGGCAGAGAGAGGTGGATCTCTGTGAATTTGAGGTCAGCCTGGTCTACAGAGCAAGTTCCAGGACAGTCAGGGCTACATAAAGAAACCTTGTCTTTTTTTTTTTTTTTTTCTCTCCTCCCAAGGCAGAGTTTCTCTGTTGCCTTGGGTGTCCTAGACTTGCTTTGTAGACCAGGCTGGCCTCGAACTCACAGCGATCCACCTGCCTCTGCCTCCTGAGAACTGGGATTAAAGGCGTACGCCACCACGCCTGGCTAAAGAAACCTCGTCTTGGAAAAGATTTTCCAAACTTCTTTCTAGATATTACTGTATTTTTTGGGGTTCATCATTGTTGATGCGAGGTTGTATGAAAATAATGTGTTAGTTTAGCTTCAACATTGTATTTACTGGGTTCTCATTAGGATTGTGAATGCTTGACTAAATAACTCTTTTAGTGTCTTTTCAATACATGTTGGATTATTGGATAATCAAGTAAGTGAATAAGCTAGGTGAAAAAAAACCTCAAGGATGTTGAAATGGTTACTTGTATGGGCCTTACTGTATATTATGCTTTTAATTGAATGGATATTCTGTAGATGACACCATTTGCATGGGGTTTCTGTTTGAAAATTGTTATTTTTTAGATGTAATCTCAGGAATTCACTTTCTGCGTAATGGCATTAGTTTTGCTTTTATAGTTGATATGCTTGAGTTTTGCATGGTTGTTTGAAATGGTAGCCTTGCAGATTAAAGGGGGAAGAACGTTGCTGAGGTCAACCAGCTCATCTGCTTGTATTCAGTTATGATGCAGGAAACACATTGTAGAGCACAGCGATGATGATTTAGGTCAGTTTATTATAATGTGATACAGGGAGGTCTCCAGATCACATCGCCTGCCTCGTTTACCATAACCATAAATATTAATGGTGCTAAGAGACAGGTAACTCAAAGAAATCAAAGTATTCACTCTTTCTAAAAGATGAACTATTAATATGCATTGTCCTTCCCTTATGTTCTGTTCTCTGTTTATCTTGGTGAATGATTAGAGGCAGTTACTTCCTGCCAGTCACAATATTCTTTATAATGTGTAAGACACAAAAACAAGAAAATATCAACCAAAACCACATAGTAAAATTAGAAGTTTCTGTGGTGATTAAAGGGTGATGGCAGTGGGGATATGGGGGTAAACAATAATTTGAATAACTTTAACCAGTAACAGTTGTCTTTTGCTATTATAGGTCCCAAATAATAGATTATTTAATCAAAAATTGATTTTAAAATGCCAAGACACTTTTTTGTTTGGTAATCAGGACATAAACAGTAATTTTGTAGTCTTCTTTTTCACATTTGGCCATGACTATGAAATGTACTTGGCTCACAGTGGTGAGCAGTAGCCTTAAGTTTCAGAAGAACTAACAGAGAGGCCAGCTCACAACAGGCACTAGGCCTGAGGTGCCATCTGCGGCAGTTCTCTTTTGCACGCACAGGCTCTTACTAGCATCAGTACAATTTTAGGTTTGTCAGACTTAGTAAATACAAATACAGGGCATCTAGTTAAGTTTGAATTTCAGATAAAATCCCCACCTCCCCCCCCCCCCTTTTTTTTTTTTGGAGTCAGGGTTTCTCTGTGTAGCCTTGGCTGTCCTGGACTTGCTTTGTAGACCAAGGCGGCCTCGAACTCACAGTGATCCACCTGCCACTGCCTCCCAAGTGCTGAGATTAAAGGTGTGCGCCACCACCACGCCTGGCGTGCAAATTTTTTTTTTTTTTTTTAAACAAGACTGTCCCAAATGTTACATGGAGTCAACTTAAAAATGTCTTCTTTATATGAGATTTAGATTGAGCTAAATGCCCTGTTTCTGTTTGTCAAACCTAGTTTATTTTCATTCATTAGGTACCAAGCATTCAGAAACTGGAAAGGAGTCCTTGAGAGGCTCAACATGTGAGGAGGAGAGCAAACAAGGGATTTAAGGAAGGCAACATTACAATGGAGAGGCCTTGAGATGCTTGATGCAAGAATCTGAGCCAGGAGTAGGGACTTCAGGCAGGGATCCTAGTGCCAGTGAGTGGTACTGACAGGCCAGGAAACCAAGAAGGAGCTAGATGATGGACAGGTGAGATGGGGAAAGGAGGCAGTAAGGAGGGTGAGAAAATGTAGCAGAGGCAGAAGAGGTTAGAGGAAAAGGACCGGAAGAAGCTAGGCCCATCGCTGGTCTCCGGGGGTGGGTGGGTGTGGTGGCCTGGGAGTTGGGGAGGGGAGGGTGTCAGGGAAGGAACCCTAAGAACTGTGATGTGCTCTAGACTCTTGTTCCCTCCACAACGTCCATGCTCAGCTCACTCACTCAGTGTCCATCTTGTAAAGGGAAGAGTCTGGGTAAGGAATGCTGATGTTTGGATTTCACAAGCTCTGCAATTTTATCCTTGTTTCCCACTCCCTTTCAGAGGATTGTACAGGTTTTTCCACGGCTTCCTTCCATTCCTCAGCCTTGCTCTCCTGTCCTTATGGCTACTCTTTGGAGGTTGGAGGTCAGGCCAGTGTTTTCAAGCCTATAGTTGGATTACAATTATTCAGTACTTAGTACGTCTTTGGGATGAAAATGAGGTAGACTTCTTCAATGACATCTTATATTTTTCCTTCATACTAATCCTAGCATAAGTTAAAATAAAATAGCTGCGAATGTCTAGCATACTTTGACTTGATTATTTTATTTTATATGTGATTTTGTCTGCATGCATATTCTATGCTCTCAGAAGCTAGAAGAAGGCACCAGAACCTGTAGAATTGGAGTTGTGAATGATTATGAGCCACCATGTGGTTGCCACAGTTCCTCTCATGAGCAAGTGCTCTAAACCATTGTAGCCATTTTTCCAGCCTCCTCATATACATGGAGAGCTTCTGCTGCTCATTTTTGATAATTCATTCCTGAATTAGTAAAATAGAGGGCCTATTAGTACCTCTAAGGCTTCATATGTTTTACTATAGAGGGAGCTTGTTTTAAACTTTGGAAATACATAAGTACATTTTCATTTGGCCACAGGTGCTCATTGTAGAACTGCGTTGTGGTTGAGCACGGTCCTGTGGTTGCTGGAGGTCATGGTCTGCTTGTGCACACCTGTAGCGACTGTCAGCTGGAGTGTAAGCCAGTCACTGCCAATGATGACGAATACTTTCATGGGAGCAAGTCTATGATGTAGAGTAGGGGGCTTCAACCTTTTTGTGGTCGAGGTGGGGCCTGTCAGGTGCTCTTTCCCCATATTGGGCCCCACATACTAACTGTTGCAGATAAACCAAGTGATTTAAAGGTGACCTCTGACCTCTGCTCACCATCCAGAAATGACTTGACTTCATGTTCAGTAGTTGTGGGACTCAACTGTACACTTAAGCTCATCTACTCATCAAGTCTCGAAGTTGTTCACTTATGACCTGTGGCTTTGCTTTTTTACTCTCTTGATGACCTGTTTCTGTTCTTGGAGCTACAGTCAGTTAGCATGAGGTACTCAACTAAGTCCTCATTAGGAACAAGGGTTGAATTGGATGGGGAAGGGTAGATGTAGTAGGCAATCAGTGCCCTGCTTAGCATCGTATGCCCATTCGGATGGCTCTGAATGTGCCAACGGTGCCACCACTCTGCATCATGGTTTTCCCAATGCCGCCCATCAGCTCCCGACCCCGCATTCCGATCCTGAGACAGGAGAAGGTGCCGAACAGCGCCGAGGCTGCCATGCCCACAGCACAACCCACGACAAAGCCTATCTTCACGCGGTTGAAGCAGCTGGGCTGGGACTGCCCGTAGGGACCCACGGCCACCAGCATCTCGTGCACAGCCGCGGTCGCTCAGCTCTACGTCTCAGATGGAAAGCTTAGGCGGAGGGCCGCCCCTTCTTTATGTGTTACTATAGCCACCGTATTTAAGGTTTCACAGTATTCCCAAAATTGATGTATGTTTCTAATTAACTGGGAAGAAAATTTATCTCCAATTTTATGCTTTGGAGAATGTTGTAGATGAAAGCTTGATGTAGCCCTTTCAGCCTAGTCTTAGATTGGCTTCTTAGACTCCACGGCATCTTGTTAATACATACCGAATTCCAGGTTGGGCCAAAAGCTTGGCCGTTCGTTGCTCCTCTTCCCCTTTGCTGGAGAGCTACTTCCTCAGACATGGGACTCCCCGGGGGAGAGTGAAGAGGTGAACTAATGAGCACTGAAGAAACGGCTACGCACACTGGTGCTCTCTGATGTGGTAGCCGAAAACGAGACTTTGGCCAAACCAGAGGCTTTGAACATTACACAGCCATAGAGCGCTCGTCTAAAGAACCGCATGTATTCAGGTCACCTAGGAACCTTCAGATGAAATGTGGTTAAAGTAAAGCCATGTCCTATAACTTTATAAGTACAGTATTGTAATATGCATAGCAGGATATACACGTAGTGGGTCCTCTTCGTCCTCCAGCAGTTTCCAGCCTTACAGCGGCTTTAACATTCAGCATTTAATTTAGATATTGCCTATATCAAACAGATGGTGAGTTTGTAGAGACTTAGACATAGATACAGCTTATCTTGGTCTTCCATAGTAATTAGTACAGCATTTTGGGCAAGATTAGGAGTTATTTTAAAGGATGTTAGGAAGGTTCTTAAATTTCTTTGCCTTTTTGTTGTTGTTGTTAATGAATGCCAGAAATGAATTCAACAGTAAATGTGTAAATTGTGGATGAGCCAGGGAAAGAAAGTGCTTGTAGCCATTAGTAGTTATTTGTGTATTAGTGTAAATGGACCTGTTAGAAACACACTTGACTGGTAAGTAACGAAGCACCAGGCTCTGATGGGACATGCCGAGTCACAGGGGTTGGCTGGGGGATGTCAGCAAGAACAAGAAGTCCTTTCTGGAGACTGCCAGATGCCATCCAGGGCTTCCCCAGCCTTGCTTCCAGGTGGTCCCAGCCCAGGGCCTGTGGAATGAGGTCCCTTTTTTCCAGTTCAGTGGCATTCTCTAATGCACTGTGTCCCCAGAACACCTGCTGGAGGTACTTGGAGCTGATTGCTGCTTGTTTATTTTTAGGTATCTTGCAATATATTCAGAACTCTCCCTCCTAGTGACAGCAATGAATTCGACCCAGAAGAAGATGAACCTACCCTCGAGGCATCATGGCCCCACTTACAGGTACTTTGACTTTTCATTTATGTTATAAAAGAAAAGTCCATTAATTCTTCTTGGTTTGCATGGGGATTCCTTGAAGGAAGAGGCCAAATTAGAGTACACAGTGGCAACCTGTTTGGTTCTCTTAGCATGCCAGAAGAGGGGAACAGTGAGTTTCGGTGCGATACTTTTGCATGACACCCAGGTCCTTGTGTTGCAGGTCCAGCCTGTAAACCCTATACCTTTATCAGAATCTTTCTGTTGTCCTGTCCAGTGGAATTTCAAACAGGAACAGAACTGTTTTCACATTAGTATTAGTTGGATGTGATTAGGTCACAGAGTACATACCTTGTTTTTTAGCAATGTGCCTGGGGACTCTGTATGCCTGTCTTTACAATAATAACGGTACGTGAGTTTCCTTAGTTTCCTGGAAGGGCCAAGCCAAAGTGCAGTGAGAGAGAAATAGCAGAGAAAGCGGCTGAAGGCCTGTTCTCTCCTGCGCTGAGACTGCTGCCTTGTGCCAGGCCTGGTCAGGGCCACCAGTGCCAGGCCCTCCTTAGTTTACTTACACATTAGCCCCTTATTCTTTTGTGTCCTAGCTTGAGGCCAGCATGCCTCAAAAGAAGAGTACAGGGAAGCTAGAAATGGTGACCCCCTACAGCCATCTTTCCATTGAGTTGGAATGTCTTCAGAGGCCAGTGATAAATAACAGGAAGGAAAGGGAGGGGTGGAAGAGAAGGAACATAGCCTTGCCCATCCTCACCCTGGGCAGAAGCCACTGAGTCTTTGTGGTTGCTCACTCACTGACGTTTTGGGGAGTGTGATGAAAAGCCCCAGAGGTATGTTTTTCCCACTTGAGAGTTTTTGATATAGAGTTGTACCTTGGCCTGTCCTTTTTAGGCAACTCTGCGTTACTATGGGTACGGTGTATGTTGTTCTGGTTACAGGGCTCTTTCCAGGGCTATTTTTTCAATGTATCTTCAGGCTTGTGATACTGTGTGGTCCTCTTAGATGCGCCAAGGTTGGGTAAATTACATTAGTTTAAGCACTATTTGATTTCTTAGGTTAGATGCTTTTATTCTCTAATTGCCTGGTGAATTATCTGTACTGTAAGAGTTTTGTAAGCCTGTTGTGCTTTTCATATGTATTTTCTAAATGACATAAAACTTAGAACAAATCAAATCCTCTTTAAATGGTGCAATTCTTGTCATATTTTTTTTTTTTCAAATACTTTTAAATGACTTCTTGCATGAGCATAGCAAACTTTGGTCATTTCTTCTCATCCTCTCACTCCCTCCTTCTATCACTGAAACTTTTATTTTCAGCAGGTCTGTATCCTACTCTGACTTTATTTTAAATTTCTTTTCAGTTTTTAAAAAATTCATTTTACAACCTGATTGCAGCCCCCCTCCCTCTTCTCCTCCCAGTCCCATCCTCAGAAAAGGGGAGGCCCCCCCATAGGTACAACCCACCCTGGTACATCAAGTCACAGCAAAAACAGACACATCCTCTCCCACTGAGGCCAGGCACAGCAGCCCAGCTATGTGAAAAGAATCCAAAGGCAGGCAACAGTCAGAGACAGTCCCACCCTAATTGTTAGGGGACCCACATGAAGAACAAGCTGCACGTCTGCTACATATGTGTGGGGGCCCAGGTCCAGCCCATGCACGCTCTTCAGTTGGTGGTTCAGTCTCTGTGAGCCCCCATGGGCCCAGGCTAGTTTACTTCTGTAGGTCTTCTTGTGGTGTCCTTGATCCTTCCGGCACTTCAATCATTCTCCCTAGTCTTCCACAAGACTCCCCAAGTTTCGCCTATCGTTTAACCGTGGGTCTCTGCATTTGTTTCCACCAGCTGCTAGATGAAGCCTCTCAGAAGACAGTTAGTTATGCTAGGTTTCTGGCTGCAAGCATAGCAGAGGTTCATTAATAGTGATAAGGATTAGTTGTCTCCCCTGGGGTGGGTCTCAAGTTGGGCTGGTCATTGGTTGGCCACTCCCTCAATTCCTGCTCCGTCTTTATTCCTGCACTACTAGTAGGCAGAACAAATTGTGAGTCGAAGGTCTTGTGAGTAGGTTGGTGTCCCCCTCCCTCCACTGGACGTCCCACCTGGCTATAGGAGGTGGCCTCTTTATCCCTCGCTGGTAAAAGTCTCAGCTAGGCTCACTCCTTTATTTGCTCCTCCTCATCCTCACCCCTTTTCCCTTCCTATAACTCTCCAACTTACTATGTAGCCCAGAGACCTTTCTGGCTTTGTTTCCTGAATGCTGGGAGTAAGGCATGTGGCACCATGCCTGGCTTGTTTTTTTTTTTTTTTTTTTTTTTTTCTTTTGTTTTTTGTTTTTTTTTTTCTTTTTTTTTTTTTTTTAAAGTCTGCTGAGTTGAATTAAGGTTGCTTGCATGAGCGCCGGTCAGGAGATGTTTACTGGGGCAAGGGCAGCTTATCAATGGCTACATACTGAAATAAATGTCGTGTCTTATTTGTAATGTTTGGTACTAGCACTTAGATTGAAATTTAGTCTGAGAGAAAATACACAATTTTTTTAAAGTTAATTTCTTTCAGAATGGCCTACATCTTGTGGTGTACATCCCAGTGAAGAGACAGGCCGTTCTTGTCATTCAGAAAGCATTTCCAGCACTCTCAGACATAAAATTCCCCTAAAACCCAAGAACGACTTACTCAATATTTCAATTTATCTTCCTGAACCTAAAAAGTTGTTAACCTAAAGAACTTGCAAATGACAGTGTATGCACTGATAGAAAATAGAAGGCTCAATTAGTTCCCTGAGCTGTTGCACTAACATGCACGTGCTAGCTTCACTGACCTTACTGTGGGAATATTAACTGCTGCTTCATAGGAAGCCACGGCAGCAGTGACGGCTGATGATGAGACTTTTGCCCTTTTAGATATAAAGTCAGAAATGTTTATAAAATGGGCTGGCTTTATGTGTGCTGCCATCTTGTTCAAGCTTGTAATCCTTACAGTCCTTCTTAGCTCTGAGGGAAGTACATCTGACTAAGGTTGGATCAAATAAAGGAAAATCACAGAAATAAGAGACATTGTCCTTGCAATCCATCCCAGCTCTTGGGAGAGAGAGGCCGGGCAACCAGGAGCTCAAAGTCATACTCAGCTGTGTAATATGTTCAGTGCCAGTTAAGGCTGTGTGAGATACTGTCTCAAAAGATAAAACAACAGCCAAAAGCAAACACTACGAGGTAAAACTCACATCACCCCCCTCCTAGGAGAGGTAAGGCTTGAAACAGCGCACTTGCTTGGCTTCGTTCTCTGCTGCTATTGTGGGTCGTTGGTTCCTTTTGGGTAGCCTCACTGTATAAAGTAAATTAGTCACCTTTCCATTTCTCAAGAAGGTGGCTTTAACTGACAAGATTATTCAGGAAGTCTCTTGAGGCCAAGCATGATGGGGCACATCTATAATCCTAGCACTTGGGAGGCAGAGACAGGCGGATCTCTGTGAGTTCCAGTCCAGTCTGGTCATCAGAGCAAGTTCCAGACAGCCAGGGCTTGTTACACAGAGAAAGCCTGTCTCAAAAAGCAAAACAAAACAACAGGAATGAGGGACTGGAGAGAAGGCTCAGAGGTAAAAAGCACTGGCTGCTCTTCCAGAGGTCCTGAGTTCAATTCCCAGCAACCATATGTGTAGTGAGATGAGAAGTGTATATAATTCATATTACCGCAGGCTGCAACACAGTGGTGGTCCTATGGAAGTGTGCTGTGTGATTGCTTTGAGTGGCAGGCCATAATAGGTGCTTTTTCATGAGACATCATTTGTACTTGACAAAACAGCAAACTGGCAATTAAGACCTAGGTATTTGGCAGATATTTCTCTAAAACAACCAAGGCCAGTTGATTTTACACACACATACACACACTCTCGCTTGCGCATACACACACACACACACACACACACACACACACACACACACACAGAGAGAGAGAGAGAGAGAGAGAGAGAGAGAGAGAAAGAGAGAATTTGAACTTTACAAAGTCTGCATTTGTCTTATAGTGTATATCTGTTATGTAGCATATATCTGTTATATACCAAGCTTTTTTTTTTTTTTTTTTCCTTTCCCTTTCTTTCTGGGTTTTTCGAGACAGAGTTTCTCTGTGTAGCCTTGGCTGTCCTGGACTCAATTTGTAGACCAGGCTGGCCTCGAACTCACAGCGATCTGCTTGCCTCTGCCTCCCAAGTACTGGAATTAAAGGCTTGCACCACCACTCCTGGCTTTATACCAAGCTTTTTAGCCTCCCAAAATTTAAAGACTCTTCTTGGGAGAAAATAAAAATGGAATTTTTTTTTTTTTTTTAAGATACTGGTCCCTTAGCAAGGAGAGAGGGGTCTGTCTCTGACAAGGACTTTCTTGCGTGCTTTTTAATCACTTCCCCTGTCGAGGCTCCTTGCCAGGCCACCATGGTAAAGGATGTACTCAGTCCTGATGCGACTTGACATGCTGGGATGGGTAGATGGGGGAGGGGCTCTTCTGAGGGGTAGATATGAGGTACTGTGAGATGGAATGTGTCAATATTTGACAAGTCTATGTGAGTCAGTGAACCAATATTTCCCAACTTGGAAATAACTCATGTTGGGAACACACAGGATCAAGGTCCATCCAGACTGTGGGATAGTTGGATAGTTCATTGGTATCATTTCAGATTCTGCATTACAACCGTTCTTTTCCAACTTCTTGTGTTTTCTTTCTGTGTGTGTGTGTGTGTGTGTGTGTGTGTATGTGTGTACACACACGTATGTATGTATGTATGTATGTATGTATGTATGTATGTACGTACGTACGTATGTACATACAAGTGCATATGGAATCCTGAGCTGAAAATCGAGAATCATCCTCCATTGTTCTTTAACCTTATCCTTATCCTTATCCTTAACCTTATCCTTTGAGGCAGGGCTCCTGTCTCTTTTGTACAAAGAGAATAAACATGAATCCTGCACTGTTTATCTGAACAGTTATTTGAGATTAACTCTGTCCATGAGACTGTGCTGCTTCCAAATGAGAATATTGCATCACACATATGTAGTGCTTAGAGGATGTGAGCTGACATACACTTTCTTAAAGAAAATCTGACAATGCTTATGGATAGTCCAGAGTGTTTGGGAAGCATTTGATGTGACAAGTCCACTTTTAAAAATATTTACTCATGAGGTAATGGAAGAAGTGTATGCTCTGTAGGATACGAACTGAGCAGTGCTTTGCTAAAGAAACACTATTGAAACTCCTTAAGTATCTACATAGGATGTTGCTTAGTTATGAACAGTGGACTTTGCTATAAATTATGGGTAATGGTTTATTTACTAAAAATGTTGGTTTGGATACTGTTGACACAGATTATTCATAATGTATTGTTTGAATGGCAAAAGTATCAAGATATGCAAAGATTTATATATAGTACAGGTGTGTGTTTCAGAGGGAGGGGTGGACGTCAAATGTTAACTGTGGGCCAGCAAGATAACTTCAGCGGGGTCAAGGTTTATTTACCTCGAGGTGACCTCAGAGACAGAGACAGAGACACAGAATTTTAACTGTGGTGTTCTCTATAAATGGTGAGAATATAGATTTTTATTTGCTTTGTTTGCTTGTAATTCTTGCTTTTAATTCTAAAAGTTAAAAATTGTAACAATAACCGTGAGTCACAAGAAAGGCCAACACAACTCATGGATTGATATAATTAAACCTAATGTCCTAAACCCTGCAGGGTTAGTACATGTGTTTTTAATAGTTTTCAATGTTCTTAATGAATCCTAATTTGAAGTTAACTATAATCTTTTCGTTACAGCTTGTATATGAATTTTTCATACGATTTTTGGAAAGCCAAGAGTTTCAACCCAGCATTGCCAAAAAATACATAGATCAGAAATTTGTATTACAGGTAAGCAATTTTTTTGTAGTCCTATGCATGTAATGTACTCGTTAACTCTTTATCTCATTTTCTTGGATATTGTAAACAACACCACTCTTGCTGATAAGATTGTTGTTACAGCCTCCTAAATAAACAGGTTTATATGAGGTAGTAGTTTCTGCTATTGCGCATTAAAATTACAGTGCCTTTTATAACTATTTGTGATGGAATTTAATTCTATAAACATCAAGAATGCTCCTTCCTAGATCCTTCTAAATGTTCTTTTCTTAAAGTTTAATTCTAGAAGATGTAATTTATTTGGCTGGTGTGTACACACCTTTAAAGAAACCACACTTATTTATTTTGTGTGTATGGATATGAGTGTCACAACTCTAGTGTAGAGGTCCACAAACGACAACCCCTCTGGAGTCATTTCTCTCTTTGCCTTGTGGGTTCTGTGACTTGAACTCAGTCCATCAGGCTTGGCAGCAGGTGCCTTTACTGCTAAGTCATCTTTCAGGTCCAGGGTGTGAATCTTGTTATTGCTCTAAGACTGTCTTGGAAGGTTTCTTAAAGCACCTCAGGATTTCTGTTAAAAGTGAGCAAGTAAGCTCGTGGATGCAGAGCACAGGCAATGAAAGTGTGAGGACTGTAGCTGTCTTGCTGGGAAGTGGCTCAGCCTAGCACTTGAACATTTTCCTGCAAGGATTAAGTCCAGCCTGTCTTTCTGGGGCATCCTAAGGATCCTGTTTTTCCTGGTTTCTCATCTTACATCTTGAAACTGTTAGACTAAATCTTTCTTTCTGCCTGAGAGTTGGGATAGTTTACTGAAACTGAATTTTAAGTAACATCTCCTTGCTCCTGTTGTATTTATTCATGTATTAAAGTGGACACTGGCGCCAGAGTGCTGTTTGTTTGATTGACATATGGGATGTCTCATGTAGGAAGACAACATCTAACTCCCACTGACACGTTCATATAAGCAGAACTCATGTGCCTTCACAGGGTAACTGACTTTCACGATGGGCTCATGCCCTGCCCTAATATATTGAGTTCAGAGTTTAGGATATCCACATTGACACAGCCAGAGTTAGCAGGTCAGAGAATCTAATGGAGCAGCAGGCAGGAGCAGGCTGTCTGCTGAGAGCTCAGGCTCTGTGGCTGCTGCTGGGTGCCCTAAGATTCCCGCTGAGAGCTGGGAAGGCGGGCTGACTTGGCTCTGAAAATGGGCCTTCTATAGTCCTTGCACACCTCTTTCCCTGGGAACACAGGCAGCCATTCAGTTTTGCTGTGCATATAAGAGTCCACTGAGGATTGGCCCACCAGCTATACGTGTGCATTCTGGGTGATGGGTTGAGTCCTTATATCTGCCAACCCTTTCTCATTTTTCAGAGTTTGAATCCTTCAGTAGATATTAGAAGTCCTTTTGTCTTCAAGTATGAGTTACACCTATGAACACTGTCTGGAATTTGTTCAGGCCAATTCAGCTTGGTGTTTCATTAAATCTCAATACATTTCTTGAGGTTGGATGATTTTCCTCGCTCAGGTTGAACTTCTGTTCTTCACTGACTTTAATAGACTGCAGGCGTGCTCCCGGAAAGCCTTGTTCTGTTGTTGTTGTATAACTTGCAGTCTAATTGTGAAACTTGTCAGGTGTTTTCTGTGGAGTGTCGTTTCTCTCCAGTCTTTGGAGATCTTTCTAGATCTTTATTGTTGTCACCTTATTCACAGTCTTGCATCTTTATGACATTTGTGACCTTCTTAACTACACTGACTTTTGATCTCTCTTAAGTCATTGACTAGAATTGAGATAGTTGACAAAGCTAATAGAGGCCTGTTACAGGTTTTTAGAAGTTTCCCTGTCTTAGCAGATTTGTGCATCAGTAATCACTGAAAAATCAGTTTTATTTCTAACGAACAGAGAGACTGGGTTAGATGCCTTGTGCTTATAGCACTCTCCTCATCATTGGAAGACATGCCATGCTGGGTATAATGGTGCACATCTGTGGCCTCAGCTCATGAGAGGCTCTTCTCAGGCTCAGGTACGGTAATCGGAATGAGACATTTCCCCTGTGGCCTCTGGTGTTTGACCACCTGGTTCCCAGTTGGGGGAGTTTTGGGAGGTGTGGCTTTGATGGAGGAAGTAGGTCACCAGAGGCAGGCTTTGAGATTATATAACCTCCCCAATTTGCAGTTTGTTCTAGCTTGCAGTTTGCAATGGGCTCCCTCAGCTCCCTGCTTGTGCTTCTCCCTCCTTGCCACTTGTAGCACACCCCTCCCCGCCGTGGTGGAAATGGATCCCTCTGGAACTATAAGCCAAAACAGGCTCTTTCTTCCATAAGTAGCTTTTGGTCATGGTGTTTTATCACAGCAGCAAAAAAGTAATGGATGCCAGCCACACAAGGAGAGAGGCTGACTCAAGGAAGAAGCGGGGAGTTGGGAGAGTGCCTTAACCACGTGGCATACTAGTAAAATTGTGGGGCTGCAGTTTGATCCTGACCTTTGGTGCTTGTAGACTATGGGCTTGGGCAACCTCCTTGGGTAATTCCCTAGACAAAGGATGAAGTACAAATAATGAGTCTTTCAGTATCTGGTATGCTTTTGGCCACCTCATTTTTCTGGCTTTTGCCACCCTCATCTTCTCTCTTGCCTTTTCTCCAGTATGCTGAGAGCACAGCTTTCTACTTCTGAGCCTATTTCTGAGCTCTTTTTCTGGGTGGCTTGGTCCCAACTTGGGCTCTGCTTGGGTACATAAGCCACTGGGGCCTGAGGAGCTCCCTCTGATAATTGCTGTTACTCAAGGCCAGCCGCACCCCTCTTGCCCTGCTACGCCTGAACTGTCCCTCAATGGGCAGGTGCTTCCCACTTCTGATTAATACCAAGTCTTTTCTCCACCCTCTGTTCCTGCTTATTTTTCTCACACCCAGACTATATCTAGCCTTTCTGTGTTTTGTGCCTGAGATCATGGAAAAGTCTCAGACTTTTATTTTTCACAAACAAAATAACATTTTTCTTGTATGTTTTCTTTGAGCAAACTTTTTATTTTCTGTAGAATAATTAAAACTTACTCTAGCTACGATATTTAAACCGATTCTGTTGCAGCTAAATGCACTTACTTTTTCTTTTCTTTGCTCCTTTCCCATCAGTGAATATAAACAGCAAAATAAGCATGGAGCTGCCACTGGCACTGTGGCGCACACCTTTAATCTCAGCGCTTGGGGAGGCAGAAGCAGTCTATCTCTGTGAGTTTGAGGCCAGCCTGGTCTACAAAGTGAGACCAGGACAGTCTTAAGAGCTGAGAACAAGGCTCTTGTACTGACTCACAGCGTGACTGCCAGCAAGTTTGGTTCCTAAACCCAAGTTTACTCATTCACACTGTGGAGATAGCAGGGTCAACAGGCTAGTAGTAGGCAAAGCAAGAGACAAACTCACGTGGAGTTGCTCAAGCGGCTTTGTTCATTTGGCAGTATGGGAGGCAGAGGCAGGCAGATCTTTGTGAGTTCAAGGCCAGCCTAGTCTACAAAGTGAGTCTAGGACAGCCAGGGAGACACAGAGAAACCCTGTCATTAAACAGAACAAAACAAAACACAACCAAAAACCAACAAAAACAAAAAAGAAAGAAAATAATGTGAACAGTGGTACATATGGTCTGTTTTGAAATGATATGTGCATATTACAGAACTCCATAGCTTTTGAGTTTGGTCTGTTATTTTAGGGGAAAGGTATGCCTGTGTTGTTGTTGTTGTTTTGTTTTGTTTTGTTTTTTTCCTAGTCCATTCTAGAGACCTTCTTTCCTGTTTGTGAGAGATGTACTTCAAGCTTCCAGTGGATGCTTGAAGACATAGACAGCACTGACTCTGTATCCAAACACTGCGGTGCAGTGATAGGCAGTAGGTGGCCACCGTCTGACCCACATGGATACAGGCTAGGGTAGGATACAGTGAGATACTGAGACTTTCTTATGCTACTCAGAATAACAGCAGAAACTTTGGAATCATTTCTGGAATTTTCCATTGCTTTTGGATCATGGTGCAAAACTGAGAGCTGATTTGTAGTTGAGGCAGAAACTTCTTTACTTGAGACTGGACACTCTCTAAAGAACAGAAACCCCCTCCTCACAAATCTGGAGATCAGACAATCCAAACTCCATGTGCTGACATCTGGCGAGGATCCTATCGCTGTGTCCTCTCATATGGCTAGGGTGTAAGATAAAGTGTGCGAGTGAACAGGATGCTCCTGAGGTCACTGTTCCATCATGGTGTGACTTCATTCATGGCTACTGTTGTGGTCTGAACACCTCCCAAATGATTCCACCTCTGTGTTATTACGGAACAGGTTTCCAAAACATGAGCTTGAGGGACATGATTAAACTATAGGATTATGCATTAACACTTTGGAAAGAAATATACCAGGTTGTTTGTAATTGTGGGGAGGATGTGATTGTCCTCTTCCTGTTTTTTCATCTGTCTACTCTGTTTTTCTTTTAAAAGAATCGTATATGCCATAACAAACATAAAGAGGCTTCTGGTGTAAGTGCATTCTCATTTTGATTTGCATTTTTCATAAGCCTCAGCTCATTTGCACATTAGCCTTCCTGAGACTATATTTTTGTAGTCCTTTTATGACCAGTATTTATTGTATTTCCTTCCTTCCAGCATCTGAGTATACCCCTTTAAAATCTGGGGTTTGCTTCCTGTGGTGTCGCAGGTGCCTTTTCAGCACTTGACTTCTTTCCCAGGACGAAGCAGGGTGGGTTGGTGGTTAGTGTAAAGGCCGGTTTGAGTTGAGGCTGACTTATTGTTTATTTGTTTTAGTGTAGAGCCTCACTATGTCACCCTGGCTGGCTTGGAACTTGCTCTGTAGACCAGGGTGGCCTCAAACTGTTACCATCCTCCTCTCTCTATCTCCTGAGCGCTGAAAATACACACATATGTCACCAAGCCCAGCTCTACCAGTTTTCATTGTATGGCCTTGGACAAGTTACACAACTACCCTGTCTGTCACTTTCCTCAAGGAAAGTACCTTGTGATGCGATTAGGATGTGATCACCGAATGTTGTATTGTCGTTGCTCAGGACAGCTCCCAACAGGCAGTAGACACTTCGCTTATTTGTTTTGAGAGCATTTTTACATTGTTTTTTTCTTGAATGCCTTTAGTTTGTAAAGTTATCCATTATTAGCTTGTCATATTTGCCAAGCATGTTATAATTGTTTGACCTTTGAATTTGACTCTAAAATTCTTAGGTACCCTATGGCTTAGATGGCTCTACTTAGCCTGTCTTCTTTTAGATGTTACATGTAGTTTATCTGTAAATTCTTTATCAGTTTAACTTTGACAACTGATTTCTTCTGACCAGTGTTGTATTTGAATGTGTGTTTGGACCAGGAACAGGTGTTTAGATGTTTACAGAGAACAGGCAAGCAACACAGAGGTGGTGTGGATGCTCTAACTTCTCTGCTGCGGTCCACTCCTACCAGTCTGCATCATCTCAGCTAGACCGTGAGCCAGTCACTTGTCCTGGCTCCTACGGCTTTTAAAGAGAAGCTGGAGGTCTGGATTGTGAGTGGGTTTCCAGACAGAATAGTTCGCCCTGTGGTTTTGTTCCAGCGTTTTGAATGTTTCCATTTGAAGGACTTTGCTATTCATCCAGGAAAATTCTGACTGCACTACTTGAGCAACATTGTGACTTTTATGAAGTTAAAATTTAAAGAACCTATATCATTTTTTTGATTGTACTCATCTGCATCTTTGTCAAAGATGGCTACTGTGTAGTGTATCATATGTATGGCCATGATGCTTCTAGATTTATATAAGCTGCAGGCCTGCTTCAGCTCATGGAACAGCATCTGTTATCAATAAAGATCATTTTCCTTTCTTAAGGGGCCTTGGGAAGTGATTTCTTCTAACTGCTGCTTCTCTTGTCCCCCCCACCCCCCATCCCCTCCCTTTTAGAAACAGACTGTTTGCCAACCTTGGATTGTTTCATTGGGTGAATCACTATGGCTCTTTAGCAGCATGTTTCTAAAGATGCCTTCAACCACACTCCAAATCCGAAACAGTCAGTGGTTGCTAAGAGACACACAAGTCAAGTATCCCTGCAACATACCTACTGCTAGAAATAGCTGTTTAGTAATTGTACTTCACATTTGCAGTTATATTTAGACCAAAGTGGCATAATTATCAAGCAAATTATGCAAATCATTAAATTTGGCCTCAAAAGTGACTTTTTGATATTATGTACTTAAAAACCTCAAGATAAAACTGGACATGGCCCAAACCAGACTGTGAACGATTTTTAGCTTCTCATGTGAAGTGAGTTCCATGAAGCCTTGAATCTCCACTGTAACACAACGACATTTTACAAACAAGTTCCCTGAAAATGTCAGAATGTTTACATTTGTCTCCCAGAGCCTACAGCAAATAAAACCTCAGAAAAATCATTTCTGCCTCAGGTGTTAGCCTCGTCAGCTAATAGTAGTAGAATACCTCATTTGAATCCTCATCATCTGTAGTCCAACATTTCTCTGAAAGGGGCCAGTGAAGTCTGCCATCAAGTTTGAGCCCACATGGTAGAAGAAGACAGCTTTCTGCACAGAAGTGTCCTCTGTGCACACTGGCATGCGCCCCCTTCCTATCATAGACATACAGTAATAATAAAATTAGTTTGTAAGTGTATATTTTTAAATTTTCGTGTGTGTGTGTGTGTGTGTCTGTGTGTGTGTGTCTGTGTGTGTGTGTGTGTCTGTGTGTAGGTACTGGAGTAAGCCAGTTTTTGAATTCCCCCTGGGAACTGGACATTCAGGCAGATGAGCTGTTCAGGTGGGTGCTAGAATTGAACTGTGGTCTCCTGGAAGAGCATGGTGCTCCAGCCGCCCTTCCAGCCCTAGCACAGTATTTTTAAAGCCTTATTTTAAAGGGCCTTGGGCTTTGCTGCTTAGCTGCTGCCTGCAGAGCAGCTTCCTGGGCAGGCTGGGTGTTGCAGGTATGCTGCCTCCCTGAGAGCCTACTGATTGGTTTCTCTTAGAATTCTTAATTCCCCATCATCCATCATTGTTGTGACTGCGCCCCGTGAACTATGTAGCCATTTCCTGTCCCATCTCCCAGTGCCTCGGCGTCCAGTACAGGTTCTGTTTTCAAATGCTGCTCAAATGGGCTGTCTGAAAATGTAGTCCTAAGGTTTTCTTTAGTCAGATAGAAAACATGAGGGGGGAAATGGGCTTCTCTCTTTTGTGGATAGACTGACTGACTGGCTTTAGGAGGAAAATGCAATTTGGGGAGCTTCATACGTGTGTGACTGGAACCTAGGGGTCTGTGTGTGCCCTTATGCTTTCTCTTGCCTGTGGCTCACCTCACTCCTTACAGCACGCAGATTTACATGTTCCCTGTCCCCAGGCGGCTCTTCACTTGTTTCTGGCTGTTTTCTCTGTGTGCTGCATCACGTGGTCTAGGTGAAGCTTCCAAGGGGCTCAGCTTTTCATTTTAGAATAGCTGTTGCCCACAGAGCTAAAAACATGGCCTTGACTTCTAGTGCTCTGTCAGTTCGGAAAAAGACAGTTAGCACATCAGTTTTACTCATTATCTGCTTGAACATGCTTTAAAATATTTTGTAGAAAACCCTTGTTTAGTTTGTGTGTGCACATGTGTGGTGCTTAGTGGTCGGAGGATAACTTGTAGCAATCGGTTTTCTCCTTCTACAAGACAGATCCCGGCAATTGAATTCCAGTTTTAGGCTCAGCAGCAAGCACATTTACCCACTGAGCCATCTTCCATGCAACTAACTCTCCACTCCCACCCCACTCCACCTCGCCTTTTCCCTTGACCTTGGACCTACTTGCCTTTACCTCCCTAGTACTAGAATTATAGAACCTACACCATTACACTCAGATTTCTTGAATGTTTCTGGTGTTCTAAAAAAATGTTCCTTTACATGGAGAAGTAACTTTTCTCCTCTCTCAGGTCCATTGTAGTTTTAACATAAAATAGAATTAAATTAAAGCACACTGTTTGCATTTATATGAGTGTATGTGGCCAAGGTACAGTAACTGCCTTTTATTGTGGAGTTTGGTTTGTTGTGTTTTTGGGGGGGGGGGAGATTAACTTTGTGTGTGTGTTACAGGTCTCAGTCTGGAGGCCTGTATGTATGGCCTGGAACTCGCTATATAGATCCACCTGCCTCTGCCTCCCCAGTGCTGGGATTAAAGGCGTGTGCCACTACACCCAGCTCATGTTTTTTTTTTTTTTTTAAATTAGTTTATTGAGAATTCCTTTTGTGCTTTGATTATATTCACACTCTAGTTCCTCTCAGACTCCTTCCTCAACCACCGGTCTTTGTATTTCTCTAAAAATATTTAAAATAATTTTAAAATACAGATTATTTATGTATGTACATGTACGTATGTGACTGTTTGTGGGTGCCTGCATAGGCCAGTAGAGGACCCGAGATGCCCCATATAGATGTTAGGATCAAATTTGTATCCTCTAGAAGAGTGCAGGCTCTTAACCACTAAGCCATCTCTCCAGCCCCATGCCCTACCTTTTAGCCCATAAAGACCAATTTGTGCTGCCCACATATTTTTGGATGTATAATCTTCCACCAAAACTTGGGCGATCCCGTTTTAGAGAAAACTAACTTCCTCTTCCAGCATGGAGCTTTTTTTAACCCTAAGATTAACAGTTGCCGGGTGTTTTACCTGGTTGCTTCCTTTGTGTTGGTCACTTGTTCCTCACTTAATTCTCCCAGGGTCCCCCCCCCCCCCCCACACACACACGCACCAAGCTGTCTGTACCTCTTCTGTGGAGGCCTTCTTCCTTGAGCTCATCCCTATCCCATTCTGATCTGTACTGGTTGCGTCCCCAGCTGTGTGCACAGTCCTCACTAAGACTGCCTTTTGCCAGTCTTTGGGGACATGTGTTTGTTCACATAACTCTCTCTCATTTGCTAGACCTTACCTTCTTGATAGTTTCTTGAAAGCGTGAATGAGATGAAAATCTTTTAAGATTTTCTATCTGAAGATACCTGTCTGATAACTTAAAAAAACAAAACAAACAAAACAAAAAACTATTCACATACCTTTTGGCTAGGTATAGGCTTACATTGTTTTGGTAATCCATCCTGAGGTATTTAAGGAATCGCTTCATTGACTTCTGGCTTCCAGGGTTGGTGCTGAGAAAAACAAGCACAGCGCAGTCGGTTGTCTTTTCTAGAGACCCGGAAGCTCTTGAGGTCTATATTTTGTCTTCTACTTCAGAGATTTCAGAGTGGTGTATCTCTGTTTCCTGTGCATGACATTTCATGAGCTGCATTTATAGACGAACACATGCCTTCCCCATCTCACAATCCCTTGGGGAAATTGCAGCAAGTTCTTTCCCAGATAATTTGCCTGGTTTGCGTTGTTTTCCTTCCTCACATCTTTCTGGGTTGATTGGTTGCCTCCTAGTCCCTGCCTCTGCTTCTGGCCCTCCCCCTTCCCTCCATGTGCTCCTGCTCAGTCGCCACTCTTCTCTCCACCCCCCCCGCCCCCAGAAAGACAGGGCTTCTCTGCGTAGCCATGGCTATCCTGGACTTACTTTGTAGACCAGGCTATGTAGACTGTGGCCTTGAACTCACAGAGATCTGCCTGCCTCTGCCTCTCCTGAGTCCTGAGATTAAAGGCATGTGACACTGCGCCTGGCTTACTTGCCATTCTGAATCTTATGGTCCTTCTGCCAAAATAATATATTTTCATCACAGTTTGAGTTTCCGAAAGCTCTTTTTCAAAAAAAAAAAAAATTGTGATTATTCATCTGTTATATCATTCTTTTTTGTTTAAGAATCTAATATAGTTGTATCTCTGGGAATGTTGATTTTTTTTTTTTTTGCTAATTTTTCCTAATTTTTGTATTTTTGGCTTTTGCTTTTTTCTTCTGAGTTGTTCATTTTGGCAGACTGATTCTTCATAATAATCATCATTACCTGTTCATCTACCAAAACCCACTTAATGCTGTCCTTGCAGGCTGTATGCCTGTGTGTGTGCTGTATCTGCAGCTGTGATACTCTGCAGATGGTGGCTCACAGTAGGACAATTGAGCAGGACCGTGCCAGCCCACCGAGAACCCATAGATATTATTACTCCTGTAGGTCTCTCTTCAGGATCCGAATGTCCCCCCCAAAAGAGACCTCCTGACCTTCTTGCCTCACCCAAAACTGGGAGATTAGAGAAGACCATGGAAGTATGGAGGGTTTTAATTAATCCTATTACTTCAATAAAGCTTTGTTGAGCTGTATTTAATAACTGAGACTGGACATTCACTCATGTTCTCTAACCTTAGCTGGTCTTTTAGAACACTGAGACACAGGGTGCAGAGGGCATTGATACCTACAAACTTTGAATCTGCCCAGGCAGGTGCTGTTTGTACTTGTGCCATCAAATGTAGCACATGCCTTCCTTCCATTCCGGAGCCTCTGAAGCTTTCTGTTGGGAACTGGCACCCTGTTAGAATTCATCCCTGCTGGGAGGGTGGAAGGAGCAGAGGAGACTCAGGAACTGTCCTTTTTGTCCATTTCTCCTGTTGGAAAACCCACACAAACCTGACAGTCTGATCTGGTCTCCAGACTCCTCTGCTGGGGTTTGGGGTGGGGTAGATAAGGTGGGGGGGTGCAGGAGGTGTTTATATTTTATTCTTCACCATCATTGTGGGGAAGTTTTAAGAAAGAGGGCCAGTCCTCCATGTCTGGCTGGAAGGCATGCCTTCTTTGTTTCACTGTCAGTTTATTTTTATGGTTCAAAGGAGCACCTTCAGTTAAATCCACACAGTTTATCTGTGCTGATCTCAGGGAAGCCTTCTTTTAAAGCTTAGACTCAGCATATTGATGTCTGCATTTGCTTTGTAATCAGTTAGGAAACGCTAGGTTTTCTTTGACAAGTTGTCTGTGATACTGTGGATGACATAATCTATGGATGTGGATGGAATCTGGTGTTTTAGACACCAGAACTCATTCTACTCCTCCCAGTTTGGGCCCACATGCTATTATCCTTTTGTTTTTGCCTCCCTCATCATAATGTTGTCAGAAGCGTGTTGTACTGGCCAGCAGGAAGCAACCGAATAGCGAGGCTCCTCTTTCTTTGTTGCAGAGGCCGGCGCATTTAACAGGACTCTGCAGAGGTCCTCACTGAGAGAGTTGTTTCGATTTTGTTTTTGTTTTTTGTTTTATTTTTTTGAGAGTCTAATGAAATATTTAGTTAAGTGATCTTTATTTAATTGTACAGCTGTTAAACTCTTTAGATTAACAATACAGAAGCACAATCAATTCAAGTTTTGCTAACATTCCACCCCCACAAACCTCTTATGTTGGTTGCATATTACTCATTAAGCCCTTCCACTTAAAGTAGAAGCCAGATTAAAAAGTAGAATATAAAAAGGTTAATAATTTCCACAAACAAGGACTGGAATGCAATAGATGGGTCTTGTGTAATTTTGAGTATCTCTTGCATAAAGAGATAGATAACGAGTCTATCAGAGATGCACATACCCCTCCCTCTCCTTTCTGACCTGTTAAAGCCACATTTTTTTTTTTTTTTGTTTTGTTTTGTTTTTGTTTTTAAAGACTGCTTTCCTGTGCAAGTAAATTGTTAACTCACTGGTTGCCTCCCATAGTTAGCTGGAGTTTGTCCAGCACTCTGTGTGCCCAGCAGCAAGGGCATCCATGGCATGAGGAAAGATCTCAGTATATACTTGTTTATTTTATTGCTAAATGGGGAGAGAGATGACAGTTATTGCTAGTGCTAACAGTGTCATCTGTCAGGTAGGCAGCTGCCTTCCCTACCCACATCCCTTGGGAAAATTGCACTGGTTTGGGTATGATTTAAGTGACCCCACCCCCTGCCAAGGGTCTTTTCCATTTGGATGCTTGGTACTCAGGATGACAGTTTGGAGAAGTGATGTGGAACCTTTGAGGTGTGGGGACTAGTGGAAGGTCCCTAGGTCATTGGGGGCACACTCTTGGAAGGGCTTATAAGACACCAGTGTCTGTCTCTTTCGGTTCCTGGTTGGAGCTGTAATGGAATCACTTCCTTGTTGTGGTGTAATTGATCACAACCTTATCAGTGTGGTCACTGGGGTAGCCCTGGCTGTGGAGTTATGTATGCTATGCCATTTGGGCATTCAGCCTTCAAAATTGAGATGGAAAAAACAAAAAAACAAAAAATAAAAACCCTCAACATTCTTTTTTTTTGTAAGTAGTTTGTATTAAATGTTTTGTTATAATGACAAAGAGCTGATTAATACAAACACTTGTCCCTGTTCATGTGTGTGTGTGTGTGTGTGTGTGTGTGTGTGTGTGTGTGTGTGTAGGGGTGCCATCATGAATATCACTTTCCCTGGAAGCCTTCTTTGTTACAATACTTCTCCCAACTAGAGTAGATAGATCCATTATGTATTTGTCAGCATCTTGAAATATTCGTGCTATTTGTTTATTTTTATCCACCATTAGACTAGCGTCTGACTTGCATATCCCTGTATCCCTGGCACCTCCTTACCCATTTGCTAGCTCTTAATGTACACCAGTAAATATTTACTCAAAAGACTCAGTTTAGAACAAACAGAGCAGATGATGGATGACAAGCATTGCGAAGCCAAGCTCGGATACTGTTTCACTGTCCATTTTAGGAGATTATTCCTTAATTTTTGCTTCCTACCATATTTGAATGTACTTTATTTTAGGTTAATTAATTTTGCCTAGAACTGTCTTTCTTCAAACAGAAACATAAAACAAAATCATGTTTATTAGATGATTACTGTCCCTTCTTTGCTGCCAGGCTCAGCCTTACATCTCCATTCCTTAGACTCAATTTATGTATAAATACATAATGTCACGAGTGCAGAAACACACACACACACACACACACACACACACACACACACACACACGCACATACACCCTGTTGTGAGAATGAAGGGAGGAAGCTTTCATTTGCATGCTGAGCTTTATTTTATTGCAATATGATGGACATATTAAGAATTAATAACATTCAGGGGTGCTTCCAAATTTGTTCTTCACCCAGAGAAACTTTTCCAATATCATTTTTACAAAGTAGCAGATCGCTGTAACATAATGTTACCCTTTTGAAGTTTACAATTCAGTAGTCTGCATCTATGCGTCTAAATGTATGTATGGAAGATCAGGTATGTGTATCCATGTATGTGCATGCATGTGGAGGCCAGTAATCAATCAGTCCTTGGCTGCCATTCACCTTTGAGACAGTACTTGTCACTGGCCTGCGACTCACTGGTTGGTTGGCCAGTGAGCCCTGTGCATCATTCTGTCCCCTTCTCCCAGTGCTGGGGTCACGAGCATGTACCACCTGGGTTTTTACAAGGGTCCTGGCAATTGACCTCAGGTCCTCCAATTCAGTAACTTTAAACATACTTGATGGACTATACAGCCATCCTCTCTGTATAGTTGCAGAATATTGTTTTATCTCCAGAGGAAATATAAACTTGTTCTCATACATGTTATATTTCTTGTAAATGGAATAATTGTGACTCTTACGCCCTTTCGTGTCTAATTTACTTGTCACGGTGGTTGGCAGTCTCATCTCTATTACGATAACCTGAGGACTCACAGTGCTTCACTCTCTCTGTGAGTAATGTTTGTCCTTCATCTATTAATGGTCACTGTGCTCTTTTTTTTCAAGACAGAGTTTCTCTGTGGTGTCCTGGACTTTGTAGACTAGGCTGGCCTCGAACTCACAGCAGTCCACCTGCCTCTGCCTCCCAAGAGCTGGGATTAAAGGCGTGACCACCACGGTCAGCTGGCATTGTGCTTTATACTTTGTGTTTTTAGTATTGTGTCTGTGAACAACAAGTATGTGCAGTTTTTGTGTGACTATTGCTTTCTGCACCATCAGTCGCTAGTCTGGATGTGTGCTTTCTGCACTATCAGTCGTTAGTCTGGATGTGTGCTTCTGCACTATCAGTCGTTAGTCTGGATGTGTGCTTCTGCACCATCAGTCGTTAGTCTGGATGTGTGCTTTTGCACTATCAGTCGTTAGTCTGGATGTGTGCTTCTGCACTTGGGAATGAAGTGGTTTAGAGGTATGGACCTATGGAACTACCAGACTGTCCTCCAGACAGCACCATTTTACATTCTTGCCAACAATAAATGAAGGCCACCACTCTCTTCTGTAGATTTGCTTTTTCATGATGACTGGCTTGGAGCACTTCTGCATGTGTTCACTTGCCATGCTCTGCCTTCTTTGCAACCATCCTTTGCCGAGTTTCAAAATTGACTAACTTAAAGTTGAGTTGTTTTCATTCTCAGAAAATTTAAAAATTTTTATTAACATAGAGTATTTAAATACAATAATGGATTTCATTATGACATGTTCATACACTTACATAATGTATCTTCTCAACCAGCCTCCCTTTTTCATGCCTTTTTTTGTGTGGGGGTAGCGCAGGTGGGTTTAATTAGGACTGCTTGCAGGAACTATATCATTGAAGAAAATATCTCTGCTTCTCCCAGCAACTATCCACTGCCTTACATCCTCAAGGAGTGCTGGGCGCCATGATCGCTCCTCTCTTTGCTGCTGTTATCTTTCCATTGGAATTGTGTTGTTATTGAGATGTAATAGTTCATTATATATTGTGGATACTACTAGCCTTTTATCACGTGTTCTACTTGTATTTTCTCTTATTATTATAAGTTATCTTTTTACTGTCTTTAAAGCACAAATGCTTTTAGTTTTGTTGTTGTTATTGTTGGCTGTGCATTTCTTGTTAGAGTTTTTTTTAAAAATACATTTGATTTCGAGTTGTGAAGATTATGCTTATGTTTTCTTCAATTTGTCATTTACTCTTGTCTTTAGGTTGGTTATCCGTTTTGAGCCCATTTGAATTTGTAGTAGGAGCTAGAGGTCTGACTTAGTGTTTTATATGCGGCGGTCTGGTTGTCCCAGCCCCTTTAGTTGGAGACCCTTTCATTTCCTACTGAAATGTCTTGGCATCCCATGGTACCAACCGACTATGAATTTGAGCATTTGTTTTTGGACTCTTAAGTCTATTCTGCTAACATGTATATTTATCACGTCAGTAGTAGATTCTTGATTACTGTCTTTATATTGAATTTTAAAACTGAGCAATGGGAATCCTGAGTCCTCTTACTACCAAATTGCTTTGGCTCTTCTAGGTGACTTGTATTTCCATACAAATCTTAGAATCAACTAATTTTGTTGTTGTTGGTTGTTTGATAGCAGGTTTTATGTAGCTATCCTTAGCTCAACTCTAAGGTCTCCTAGCCTTAGCCTCCTGAGTGCTGGGGCTAGAGGTATGCTCAGCATGCTGGCAACACCCCGCATCACCCCACCTCTGTTGGAGTGTGAGCACAGTACTTTGTGCGTAGTACGCTGCCACTGAGCTTTGTTCTTACCTCTTCAACTAGTCTTAATGTGTTGAAAAGCAAGAACCCTGGGATTTCTTACAGGGGTTGGGTTGAAACCATAGTGGCTCCTGTCACTTGGCCTAAGATTCTCTTTTATGGCAGGAGACTAGAGACCATGTTATCAGAGTTCTGCTGAAATTGTAAATGATTGAAGACCTAAATCATGCCATCCACATATACAGGCATAGACCATGTTTATGCTTTGCTGAGACTTCCACCCTGAGCACACTTGGGTAACAACTCAGACTAACATCATTGCTGGGATCGTTGGCAATTCTAGTGTCTGCTTTGGGTTAGTTTGTTTCGCCTTCTTGGGCTTCTGGTAGAGCTGAGGGGCTTAACTGGAACTTACATTTCTTTTCATACTGAAAAGCCCAGGAGTTAGTGACATACAGCATTGAAGGCTGAGGACTTTAGGCACCCCCAGTCGGGGTTCAAATCCCAGTGCTAACACTTCTCACTATGACATCACCAGCAAGTTATTTAAACTTTCTATGCTCCGGTTTACGCATCTGTCAGGCAAAGATAAAACCACCTCACAGACCAAGGCTACACAGAGAAACCCTGTCTCAGAAACAAATCAAAACAAAACAAAAAAAAACAAAACAAAACAAAAACTACCTCACAGAAGAACTGGCCTATGTAGATTGCTTAGAAAATGGTCTGCTGGATTTGGGCCCAGGGGTCCCGCTCAAACTAAGGCACCAGCCAAGGACAATACAGGTGGTAAACTTTAAACCCCTACCCAGATCTAGCCAATGGACAGAACAGTCTCCACAGTTGAGTGGAGAGGGGGGTCTGACTTTCACACGAACTCTGGTGCCTCATATTTGACCATGTCCCCTGGAGGGGGAGACCTGGTGGCACTCAGAGGAAGGATAGCAGGTTACCAAGAAGAGACTTGATACCCTATGAGCATATACAGGGGGAGGAAATTCCCCTCAGGAACAGTCATAGAGGAGGGGAAAAAGGGGAAAATGGGAGGGAGGGAAGAATGGGAGGATACAAGGGATGGGATAACCATTGAGATGTAACAAGAATAAATTAATAAAAAATTAAAAAAATACAGAAATTAAAAAAAAAAGAAAATGGTCTGCTGATCTCGTGAGCACTGCATTGGCTGTTACTGTTACTGCTGTTGTAGCATGGTCTCTTCCTGGATATAAAGCCTTTGACCAGTGTGTAGCTGGCTTCCTGAAGACCACAATGACTCCTGTACTGGGTGTAATGGTTATCTGAAGAAGGAAGAAGGGAACAGAAGGATTATAACTAATGAACGATAGACTTTCTAAACTTCACCAAAACTGTCGCTGACAGTCTTTATTCTCCTTCTATTTACAACAGCTTTTGGAGCTATTTGACAGTGAAGACCCTCGGGAACGGGACTATTTAAAAACAGTCTTGCATAGGATTTATGGCAAGTTTCTTGGGCTTAGAGCATTTATTCGAAAACAAATTAACAATATTTTTCTAAGGTGAGTGGATGGTGGGCACACAAGAGAGCAAAGTTGCTGTTTTTGCAAAAGTGTTAAGTAGACCTCCAATAGTTGAAAGTGATGTGCTAAACTTCTTCTCTCCCGCACCCCCCTCTCGTCCTTCTTGTCTTAGGTTCGTTTATGAAACAGAACACTTCAATGGTGTAGCTGAACTGCTGGAAATATTAGGAAGGTAAGTATTTGCTATTATTACTTGGTGATTTTAGGAGAGCCTCGTTCTGAAGGTCAAGTTGAGGTGCAGAAAGGAATGCTGACCTGGATCTCCTGTTCCAAGTACCTTGGGTCCCTCTCATGTGTGCTTACCTGTTTCCCAAGTGACTCCAAAGGGCTAACTTTGTTCCTTTGTTCCATAATTACAAATCGTTAACTCCCCCATAATGAGCAGAAGGGAGCTCACAGCTTACTCAGAGATGGAATCTGATTGGGTGGCAGACCAGTAACACCAAAGCACCTCATTCTCCAGGCCTAGCTTGTAGGCCACCTGCCCTTTCATGTCTGTTGAAAGCAGGTTTATAATGAATTGAGACGACTGCATACTCAGGTATGCAGTTCTGAACAGCTGCTGCCCTCAGAGGTGGAACAAAGCAGGAGGAGGCAGCTGTTGTGTGGGTTTGGGAACTGACGTACCCAGGCAGGGTGATTGCTTAGTCTTTCCTTTTAATAGGCGAAAAGGAGGCGGAGTCTCCCTGCTTCATCTCAGTGATTTCCCAAGGCTGGGCAGAGGTTTCCAGAATGAAAAGAAATGGTGTTTGGAGATGGCAAGGGTGTTGAAAGAGCAGGCCTGCAGGGGCTCTAGAGGGGGAAGTTAGCAGGGAGGGCGGCTGTGCAGAGGAGCAGAGCGAGGACAAACATGGGTTTGATAAAAAGCTTTGGGGTACCATCTGCCTATATGTTGAATGCTCATCATCAAATTTACTTCTGTTAAATTTCCTGCTTAATAAATGACCTTTGTTGAAGTAACTAAAAAGTGGCGAATGTCAGTGGTGGGAGGAGTCGCTGTGATCTTTGGATGACTATGAACTATGACAACAGCTTGTCTGGGTTCAGTGTGGGGGTGACATTGCTAACCCTGTCTTTTTTTCCCCCCTAGTATTATCAATGGCTTTGCTCTACCGCTTAAGGCAGAACACAAACAGTTTCTAGTGAAAGTGTTGATCCCGTTGCACACCGTCAGGAGTTTATCGCTCTTCCATGCCCAGGTAGAACTTTAAATTAAAACTTTTCTGAGACAAAGACTTCCTTTGTCACAGGGCTGGCTGTGAACTTGTAGTCCTCTAGTCTTCCTCCTAAGTGCTGGGATTCTAAGGGTAAGCCACCTCGCCTAGCCTAAAGTACAGCCTTTGAAACAAAATGAAACGTTTGTGCACTTAGTGTTCTCAGGATATTGTTTTTTCTTTCATTTATTTATTTTTTAAAGGAAAAGTATGTTAAAAGTTAAAAATATTCTCCAAGGAAAATTAAATTAAGTATGCTTTTTGTTCCCACACACACAATAGAATCATGCAACTATTTTTAAGGTAGGGATGGGCTTTGTTGTGTGTTATATCACAGCAGACTTCCATGCTCAAAGGCTACCTGCGAAGATTGCCCACCATAGAACATATGTAAATGTAAAGCAGTGAGAATGTAGTAGAGCCGGGCGTGGTGGCGCACGCCATCAATCCTAGCTCTAGGGAGGCAGAGGCAGAGGCAGGAGGATCACTGTGAGTTCCAGGACAGCCTGGTCTACAAAGTGAGTCCAGGACAGCCAAGGCTACACAGAGAGACCCTGTCTCAAAAGGGGGTGGGGGAGACTGTAGTAGAGGGAGGCAGATGTGGGCCTTGCCTAATGAACTGAGTTAATAAATACTTGGTCCTGTCTCTCTTTGCTCTGGGCTGACAGTTGCCTTTTGCCCTCTTCTGCTCACTTTGCATACACAGTAGACACTTTCAGAAGTAAGCAAATCTATCACTATTTTCACATCTTCCTTTTTATAAATCCTTCATTACTTTAAAAAATCAGATCTTGCAGGGTGTGGTTACTGGCACCTGTAGTCTTGGCACTTAGAGGTTGAGGCAGGAGGGTTGCCTTCGCTGTATACTGAGTTGTCTTGGAACAAACAGATACATACATAAAAGGAGTAGTTAGTGAGCTATCATGTCCTGTGCTGTCCTCACTGTGGCTTCTGCACTGAGCACTGCACTCACTGCATGGTAAGCATGGCACTGGAGGGCACAATTGATCCCATGATATTTTTAAATTTAGTGTTTTAAGCCTCTGGCTCCCTTCTCTTTTGAGTTTGCATTAAAATGTAACACATTTTTCTAAGCAGTGTTGCTCTTAAATGTGAAACTCTGTTTTGAGGGAAAAAATTAGTCCATATGTTCTAGATTTAGCATACCATCAAAATGTTGGTTTTTAAAGAGGGTAGGTTTCCTGTTCAGCCATCTTCCTGAGCCCTTTAGAAAGTGTCTCTTTAGTCTGTGCACAGGCTGTAACATTTCATGGTTATTTGAAAGAATTCCTGTTATGACTGGGAACATTACCCAGATGCTGGCTTTGGCAAGTGTAACCTTTGACTTTTTCAGAGAACCATGTTTTTAGGATCCCTCGTGAAAGCCCAGAGCTTGAGAGGCAGCCGGAACTTGAATGTCCTGTGAGATCCCTTCAGGCTGCACTGACTGAGATGTTCCAGCCCCACTTTTCAGTAACTTCAGAAATCTTGTCTCAGTGCTCTTTAAGAACAAAATTCCTCTGGAGCCTTGCTACTTTGTCACTGACTTGAAAAACATAGCTTGTAGCTGTAGTCCCTGCTACTCAGGAAGCTGAGGCAGGAGAATGATGTTGAGATCAGGAGTTCAAGGCTAGCCTGGGCATCATAGCTGGATCCCAATTGTAAATACATAAATTAAAACAAAAACACCTTACTTTCTGTGAGGGTTTACATGAAGTGGTGATGAAGTTATGCTTTTGAGATGTGTTGGTGCTGTGTGCTTTTAGATTTTATTGTGTAGAAATAACACTCTATCTTTTCCTCTTCCTTCCTGTTCAGCTGGCGTATTGTATAGTACAGTTTCTGGAGAAAGACCCTTCACTTACAGAACCTGTAAGCTATTTTTATTCTTTCTATAATGTGAAAGAAAAATTAAGAAAAAAAATCTTTATTAAAATCATGTCAAACGTTAAATGTCTTGTTTTTCTCCTTTCTTTTCCTTTTAGGTTATTAGGGGGTTAATGAAATTTTGGCCTAAAACATGCAGTCAAAAAGAGGTAAGTACTTACACCAGAGACCACAGCACTGCAAGGAGTACTCTGCCTGTGCACTCACCGTGGGCTAAGCTCGCACGCATGCCTCCTCCAAGCCCAGTTTTGTCCCTCGGTGGCAGTCAGTGCTCTCATTTTCACTAGTGATAAAATCCAAGCTTTGAGAGCTTAGCTAGCACACCCAAGCACACTAAGTGAGAGCGTGCCAATGGGCTAGAACCTGCCTCCTGAACTTTGAACCCTGGGCCTCTTGCCACTGCAGACTCTGGCCAAGCTGCACTGGGTCGTTATTTGCCTCCGTTGCCGTCACTTTTGTAGTGACTCTGCATAGCAAGGAAGGATTACTGTCCCTCCAGATGGACTCCTGAGCAGCCTGTCCCTGTAGCCCCCATGTTAAACCATAGTGTGGGTGAAGGCTTACTGTGTATAGTCTCATAATACACAGCAGAACGTTAACTTGACATGCCTGGGAATGAGGCCATATAGTCACGTAAGCAGGCGTGTCCTGCATGCGTGTTTGTAGGGAGGCCCCAAGCAGTAGCTTCAGTGGAGCCTAACTGTCTCCACCCCAGATCTGAAGCCCTTTCCTTCTGGCCTGGAAACAGAGGTCACCTGTTAGCTTTATGTCCCAAGAGAGTGTATGTGTCTTGACAAAGGCCTGGGTGTATAGGAAGAGCCTCTTTCTCACATCAGCTGGGATCCTAGCCCTACTCCATCCAGCTTCAGCAAGTTACCTCATTTCTTACCAGCATGAGCTAAAGGGAATCTGCGCTGCTGCTCTTTGCACCTCAGGATACAAAAGAAGCCTCGTTCTTGATATTTGAGTTGCCTTCTTAGCTTTTCCCAATGTTATTTTTCATGGGTAAATAGGTAACTGGTATTTATTTATTATTTTTCCATTCTATTTATACAACTGTCTAGATCTATTTATCTCGCTCCATTGTGTGATCTTCAAGCTTTTTTTGCATGCAGCCCTGAGGCCATGAGATTCACTGTGCTTTAGAGAGAGGGGAGAGGGAGAGAGTGTGTGCACGTGTGCACATGTAAACATAGAAAGCAGGTTAGTGTGTGCTGATGTGGTTGGTGTGGTACCTTAACATGGGTGAATTTGCAGAATGACAGCTGCCTGTCGAGTTCTATTGTGGTGTTGTGGACTAATACGCATTTGTTCAGGAGTGTCAACCATTATTTTTAAAAGTAGGGTTGTGTGGGGGTGTTAAATGTCTGGATTGCTAGCCGTGGGTAGAGACCCAAAGACCTGAAGAGGCAACGGCCAGTCATTTACTTTAAAAGAAAGCCCTGTGCTGAGTTCTTTGTGAAGTGAGTATGTTCTTTGTGTGAGTGGGGAAGGGTGGAGTTTGCATATGTAGGCCAGAGACGGACTCTTGACACAGTAACGTGTCATAGTACTTGGAGGTAGGCTGGCAGGCAGCAAACCCTGAAATCCTCCTGTCTCAGCACCCCATAGCACTGGAGTTGCAGGCCATATGGCTTGGCCTGTTTTCTTATGTGGGGCCTGGGGATTTGAACTCATGTCCTCATGATTTTATAGCAAGCACTCTTACCCACTGAGCCATCCTCCCAGGCCAAAGTAAATAGAATAATGTCTGGTTCATTAGTTAGTTGGTTTGTTTGCTTTGCTTTGCTTTGCTTTATGTGTACATTTTTCTTAAAATAGTGACTAAAATTGATCATGTGGAATTTTTAGTAGTGAATCTCATATTTTATATTGTTTCTATTTATAGGTCATGTTCCTTGGAGAGCTGGAAGAAATCTTGGATGTGATTGAACCATCACAATTTGTTAAAATCCAAGAACCTTTGTTTAAACAAATTGCCAAGTGTGTTTCTAGCCCCCATTTTCAGGTTAGTAGTAAAAGAGAAGACAAGCCAGAGTGGTGAGTGTGTGTGAACTCACTTGGCTACCTTCATTCGTACTGGGGAAAACATCATGGACACTAGCCACTTTCTTTTTTTTTTTTTTAAGATTTAGTTTTTAATTTTTAGTTATGTATATGTATGTGTCTGTACTGGGCATGAGTACATGATGCAGTGCCCACAGAAGCCAGACATACCTCAGATCCCCCTGGAGCTGGAGTTACAGGTAGTTGTGAGCTGGCTGATGTGGGTGCAGGGAACCGAACTTGGGGCTTCTGTAAGAGGCAGTCAGAGGTTTCTCAAGCCCCTGGTACAAGTAGTCACCTGATGCTGAGCATCTGCTCCCAACAGGCTCTGTCTCTTAACTTTAATTCCCGCACTACCCTGCAAGAAGGCATGAGGTGAGTGCCAAAGCTGGTAGCCATAAAAGCACTTAACTGGTTAAAGCTCATTTAAAAGGAGCTGCTGGGGCTTCTCCACAGTGTGTGAGTAGTCAGCAATGCTTGGGAGGGAACAGAGAAAATGAAGATTAAACTACCAAGCTCTTTCCCACTGCTTTGATAAGGCTCTGCATGCCTCGCTCAGGGTTCCAAGTTAAGAAGGGGGTATAGATGAATTTTCATTTAAGTGTGGCTTCTTGCTAAAATGGCTGAAGTCCATGACCTTCCCACAGCCTGCTCTGCCTCCTTGTGGATGTTAGAGGACAGCACAAGGAAGGTGCACTGGGATTTGAGTTTTCATGGAGGTCTTAGCTGTAGTGCTGTGGAGCCCATGTCTGAGAGCCTGGGACCAGTTGGTCACAGTGCTTTATTTTACCTGTGGCTGTGTCACCAGAAGTCTGTATTACAAACCTAGCAGGCTCACCCTCCCGCCTGCCATTAAAGATACTGTTCAGCAGCACAAAAGCACACTTGTAGTTTGATGGTAGAGGCCCTGTTTCTATTTTTAAATCTAAAGACATGCTAGTGTATCAAGCTTGTGCTTATACCACACAAAAGGGGAAAGTAGATAGAACACTGCTCTGTGAAGTATCCACACTGGGTGCAGATAGAAAAGTTCAGAACAGGGCATAGAGATTGTGTACAGTCCACTAAACTATTGGAGCTCAAACATATGGACTGTTTGTTTTTCTGTTTTCACCAGGCTCTTTGGTATAGTGGAGGCCAAGGTCTTTAAAAAAAAAAAAAATGACAGGGAAGCTTACATAGTACTCAAAGCTGAGAAAGAAAGATAATTTGTTAAACTGGGCATGAAGTTCACTAGTTGAGCATTGCCTAGCACCTGCAAAGCCCTGGGTTTGACTTAACAAAAAAGGAAGGAGGAGTGGGAAAAGAGTATATGGTTCACTCAAGTTGCTGTAACAGAGTTCTCCAGACCAAATAGCCTAAAGAGCAGAGATTTACTTACCCACCGTTCTGGGAGCCAAGAGTCTGGAGTCTGGTTGGTTTCTAATGTGCACACTGAAGACTGTTTCGCAGTGCTCAGGGACCAGTAGCTGTCAGCAGTGTGTGAACCTGCCGCGTGCTGTAGCTAGACAGGCCTCAGTCTCTCAGGCTGTCAGTGGGTGTAACCGTGTGCTACTTTCATTCTAAATCATGATTTCTTAGGCACCAGCCAGTGGTGGTTCATGCCTTTAATCCCAGCACTCGGGAGGCAGAGGCAGGCGATTGCTGTGAGTTCGAGGCCAGCCTGGTCTACAAACCGAGTCCAGGACAGCCAAAAAAACAAAAACAAAACAAAACAAAAAAAGATTTCTTCATTCTAAATAAAAGACGTTCATCAAGTCCAAGATGAGTAACTCAAGCCCAGCAGATGAAATTAGAGCATGGCAGCATTGTGGGCAGAGGATGGGCCAGTGCAAGAAGCAAAGGGCACTCGCTTCTGGCCAGACCCCACCCCAGGAGCTCCCACAGCGGGCATAAGCCTGTGGGGACATTTGAGACTCAAAGTACAGCAAGACTTAAGCCAGGCAAGGAATTCTGAAGGCCAAGCTGGACGAGGGCGTGGAGGGTAAGGATGTGTGGGAACTGTGCAGGGAAGAGTGGAAATAGATGAGAAGTGTAGACTTGAAGGAGAAGATAAGCTACCAGTCAGGGAAAAACAAAACAAAAATCCTTTCCTCCCCAAACTGATGAACCACCTGGCAACTTCGGCGAGATCATAAATCTTCACAAAATGTAAAGAGTTATTAATGTTTAATTATACTTTTGATTGAATAATTTAAAAATAGCTTTTTAAAATACTTCTGTTTGAGAAGACTCCAGTTTGCCTTACCATTGCTCTTTTCCTTTCTAAGGTGGCGGAAAGGGCACTCTACTATTGGAATAATGAGTACATCATGAGCTTGATAGAAGAGAACTCGAACGTCATCCTCCCCATCATGTTCTCCAGCCTTTACAGGATCTCCAAGGAGCACTGGAATCCGTATGTTCTCAGCTGCCTGCCACCCTCCCCTCCCCTCCCCTCTCCCTCTCCCTCTCCCTGCCCCTTTGGCCTTCTGTCTCTTCCCCATTCCTCTTTTCATTAGTAAAATGTCTCACAGCTCACTGTGCACCAGATGCTGTGGCCATTGCTAAAGGCGCACAGTAACAAGATTAAAAAAAAAAAGAAATCCCTCCTGGAAATTTGCTGGTTGGGGGACTGAAAAGCCAACAACATAGCCCTGCCGTTGAGGAGAGGCTTTCTGACCCATCTGAAGGTAGCCAGATGTGTTTTGGGAATGTGCCGGGGCCTCAAAGGATGCACATCAACTGGCAGGGCTCAAATTTAATGTGTTAAGTTCAAAGCAAGATTTTACTGTACAGGCCATACTGACCTCAAACTCATGATCCTCCTGCCTCAGCCTCCTGAGTGCTGGAGAATGGCCATACTTGGCTTCTGTTCAAATGTTAATGGAGTTTGGTAGATGGCAGTGATAGAGAAAGGCCCTTCAGAGAGGGATCATCTACCATACAAAAGGCACACAGGTGTAACTGTGCCTGACAAGTTCTGAGACCCCTGGGCTTGGGAGGGCAAAGGCATGAGGCCTTTGGGTGAATGAACGCTGCTAGAGACAAGGCTGCAGAAGGAGCGAGGCCCACAAGAGCCTTCACCATGGGCAGCATCAGGAGACACTGAGGGGCTGTGAAGAGGGGCTCTGAAGAGATTGGCATTTTACAGAACTATCCACTTCCCAACTAGAGTAGGGCACACACAATTAAAAATCTTAAAGGGCAAGTTTAGTTTAGCTCTAGGAGAGCTAAAGTATTCTATATCAAGATGCCCTTGCATGCTTTTCTATGCAATAAAGGAAAGGTTTATGTGGCATTGAAGAATTAATAAGGACAGGTCAATCTATCTGTCTTAATGCATGGAGTTGTAAAGTAACAGTCTTTCCATTTTTTAACTATAATATTTTCTACATTAATAAAACTTTGAGAAAGAACTGTTAAGCTTCATTGTACAGCCGGGAGGTCTGGAGAGCAGCTCTAGTTAGTGTTGGTAACTGCTCAAGACCCCAGCTTCTCCAGTGCTGCCATTCTTGAGACTTAGCTACGATCCCTTCTTTGGGCAGAAGCCATGCAGCAGACATCAGACCTCCCACTAACACATGGCCTCATATTTTTTTTAAGTTTTGTTTTGTTTTGTTCCATTTCTGTCCATTGGTCTGAGAGATTGCATGCACTGAATCCGGGCTTCAAGATCCTTGTGATTAGCCATAGGGGACACTGGGAACTGAACTCAGGTTGTTGGGTTCTCTTCTATAAAATACATGCTCTGCACCATATCTTCAGCCCGTGGCCTCATTTTTCAGAGATCCATTCTTAGTAAGATGGGAGTTTGTTGCAAAGTGGAAGCAACTTTGTATAGTTTTAAAAAGGGAAATGCCATTTTTGCCTAGTCTGAAGCTTTCGAGTCTGTCACGCTACAGTCCTCCCATGGTCTAAGAGTGCACTCTGCTTGATAAGCATAGTCCTGCAGCCTGCCTTCTGAATGTGTAGTGCTCCATGGCCAAGAGCACCCAGCATTGGCTTCACAGTTCTCAGCATGAGCGCTGTGCCAGGAGAAGGGGTGAGCAGGAACAGGCGGAATAGTGCAGCAACACTGGAAAAGCAGCTGGTAGGGGCTTGGCAGCCTGTCTTCCAGCATGGTGAGTTACGTGCTCCTTTCTGCAGGGACAGCTTCTGATTCTAAATTAGGTATATTATTACTTTGAAAGTAGTATTTTTTAACCACTGATACTTGTTTTTAGGATATGAATGCTCTGTCTATCTTTGTTGTTTCTTTGCTTTAAGATGGTCTCTGTATGTGGTCCACAGTGACCTTGAACTCTCCATGCTCTTAACCTCTTCCTCCCAAGTGCTGGGATTACAGGTAGACACCACCAAACTCATGAGGTGGTTTTATTTTGTGTGCGTGTGTATGCGTGTGCTAGCATATCTGCTTGCCTGAGCTATCTCCCCAAACCCTGAAACTGCTTTATTTTATATCTGTTATGCATCCCATATGTTATGCAGGTCATAAGCATGTCTGCTCTGGGTACCACTAATTTGGAAGGGCAAAGTTAGGTTTTAATTCTGCCATCTTTTAGGACTCAAATCTTGGGGCTGGAGAGATGTCTCAGAGGTTAAGAGCACTGACTGCTCTTCTAGAGGTCCTGAGTTCAATTCCCAGCAACCACGTGATGGCTCACTACCATCTATAATGTGATCTGATGCCCTCTTCTGGCATGCAGGTAGAACACTGTATACATAATAATAAATAAATAAATCTTTAAAAAAAAACCTTCAAGTCTCTTATGTGGAAATGAACTGTATAAAAGAAAACAGGATTCCAGATGAGGTAATACATGCCCATAATCTCAGCAGTAGACAGGCAGAGGCAGGAGGATCAAGAGTTCAGAGTCACCCTCAGCTACACACTGAGTTGGAGGCTGGCCTGTGCTACATGAGCGTGGGGAAGAGATTTGTAGGCAGCAGTAAGGCTAGAAGGGTTAAGACGAGCAGAATGCACTTTGTAAGTAAAGGAACTTGTCAAAGAAAAATTGAGTACAAGGGTTTATGTATGTACAATAGAGGAGACACTGACTCGTGTGAGTTATTCTTTCGCTTTTCTGTTCAACACCCCATTGTGAACGACTAACCAGTGTGTTCTCCTTCTCTGCTTCACAGGGCTATTGTGGCGTTGGTGTACAACGTGTTGAAGGCCTTTATGGAAATGAACAGCACTATGTTTGATGAGCTGACAGCCACGTACAAGTCAGATCGTCAGCGGTAACTTTTTAAAGCTCTTTTTGTCTGCTGTGCATAAAGCTGTTGAGTCCTTTCTGAACTCTGCTGAAGTTGGCCTGGTTACACATCGGGTCATAAATAGCAGTGTATTTATGCACGCATCCCACTTCTGCATGCTCCTTAGCCGTGTCCTCACTAGTGGACCCCTGAGTAAGATGGTTTTTTAATGGGATGGTTTTGATGAAGCCTGCTGTCTTTCTCCCCTTATTTCTGTCCTCCACAGAGTAAAGGAGCCTAGCATGTAACTGGTCTTCACACTCACTTCCAGGAACTATTAGTAGTTAGTCCTCTGTACGGACTCCTGTTGCTAACCCACTGACACTAAAATTGGTGTACTTTACTCCAATGCAGGCACTCCAGACCAGGCATTGTTTGTCCAGATCTTACTTTCTAGTCTAGAAGCCAACAAACAACTTAAAAGAGCAGAGAAAAGAATATAAACTTCAATTTGAAGTCTATTTGAAAGTAGTCCCTATGAACATATACAGGGGGAGGAGGTCCCCTCAGTCACAGTCATAGGGGAGGGGAGTAGGGAGAAAATGGGAGGGAGGGAGGAATGGGAGAATATAAGGGATGGGATAACAATTGAGATGTAATATGAATAAATTAATAAAAAATATATATAATTAAAGAAAGAAAGTAATGATGGGCTTAAGACTAGAATGATGCCAACAGCCTTTCTTGATTTTATTTACATGATTCTTCCATTTTACTTTTATTATATAATAACTATTATTATTTTGCTGGTTTTGTTTTTTCAAGACAGGGTTTCTCTGTGTATCCCTGGCTGTCTCAGAACATATTTTGCCCATCAGGATGGCCTCAAACTCAGAGATCTGCTTGCCTCTGCCTTCTGAGTGTTGTGATTAAAGATGTGAGCCTCCATGTCTGGCCCAAGTTTTATTTTTTTCCAGTATATTCAACTTTCAAAAAAAATGTTGTCTTACTTAGAGTTTTTGTTGCTGTGCAGAGACAACATGACCAAGGCACAGCTTATAAAGGGAGACATTTCACTGGGGCTGGCTTATAGTTTTAGAAATTTAGTCCATTATCATCCTGGCAGGAGCATGGCAGCACACAGGCAGACATGGCACTGGAGAGTTCTACATCAGGATTCCCAAGTGAGAATGTGACACTGGGCTTAGTTTGAGCATTTGAAATTTCAAAACCCATTCCCAACAAGGCCACACCCCCTAATAGTGCCCTTCCGTGGTGACCAAGGGAACAGCACTTTTCAAATCTATGAGCCTGTGGAGCCATCCCTATTCCATCCACTGCAGATGCAATGGGGAGATGAAGGAGAGCACAAAAGAGCTCTTAGTGGTCATTCTCTGGCTTGACTCTGATCACATGCATGCAGAATGTGTTAGCTGTGTGGTACTGCGGAAAAGAGCCATGAATGGGAAAGTTTGGCCCCAGAGGGCCAAGGACCATTGACAGAGATTGTTTTTAAGTTACAGGGGAAAGAGCTTAACCATGGAATATAGTATTAATTACAATATTGAGATAGTCGGTTCTGTATCATACTTGAAACCTATATAACGGTTAATTCATGATATTATTAATTGTTTAAAAATTGCTAAATTTAACTGGTCGTGGTGATGCACACTTTTAATCCCAGCACTTGGGGCAGTGGCAAGGCAGACTGATGTGAGTTGGAGGCCAGCCTGGTCTAAAAAGTGAGTCCAGGATAGCCAAGGCTATACAGAGAAACCCTGTCTCAAAAACTAAAACAAACAAACAACTACATTTGTAATACCCCTCCTCTCCCTACAGTTAAGTCAAATATTTTGAAACAAATCTATTTTTTAAAGGACTAAGGGGACTGGAAAGATGGCTCAACTGTTAAGGGTACTTGCTGCTCTTCCAGAGAACCCAGATCCAAGGTCGGCACCCACAGTAGTTTCTAGAAGTTGTAACTCCAGTTCCTAAGGGTTGGATATGCACTTTTGGCCTCCTTCAAGGTCAGCCATGCACACAATGCATAGCCATACAAACAGGCAAAAAATTACCCATACACATTAAAAACCAACACGACTTTTAAAAAGGCCTATTGGAACACTATGGTGCAATATTGAACAGTGTACAGTGCATAGACTGTGTCTGAAAGGCAACAAAATGTTGTGTAATTGTTACTATTGTAGTCAAACAAGGATGAAGCCTGTGTAAAATCTCACCAAGAACATTGAAGGAGCTTCCGTGTGACTAAGTGCTGGGCTGTGCGTGCCTGGTGCACGTAAAGGCCTTGTGCTCAGTTCCCAGGATCACTGTGTGTGCGTGGGTGGGGGGTGGGAGTGTGTGTGCGCACGTGCGTGTGCGCAGAGGCCTTATTTCAAATTAATTCATCTCTAATGAAATCCACAGTGAACTTATTTTTGTAATCTTTTATTAACTAAGCTAAATAGATAATCACTTGAGAAGAAATGGGATTAACTAAAGGGACTCGGAATAGAGAGAGCTGTGAGGTTGAGAGGATATGCTAGAGTGTGAAGGTGGTTAATAGTGAATGGACTGCCTTAATGAAAGTTGTTTTGTGTTTATTTTGTTGTTGTTGTTTTGGTTTGTTTTTATGAAACAAGGATGATTCTTTGCCAAATAAGCAAAAATAGAAGGTCGTACTGAGCAGATACAAGTATTGGTTTCTCCATAGAAGTGATAATAACACTTGATTAGTCATTAAATATGGATGTTTGGGGCTGTTATGAAAGAGCCAAATATAAGATTTTACTAGTTAGTGACAGGAAGCTGATGGTTCCAGTTCAAGGCAGATTTTTTTAAGCATTACAAATCAGAATGGTGGGTGGATTAAGCTTTTACCACTGTCAGATACGGCTGCCAACAGTAGTGCTCTGTGACATGAAATGGGAGGAGAATTTGACAAGATTCTCAGCATTACAGTGTGCTGAAGTCTTAAAATTCCCACCGGCACAGAGAGAAACTGGGGGAACTGAGGGTGCTACTAAATGCATCAGTGATTTTTAGATGTTTTAGGAGCCAGGACAGCATCTGCACTCCAGCACTTGGGAGGTAGAAGCAGAGGAGCAGGAGCTCAGGGGCGTCATCCGTTAGCGAACTCAGGACGCTGTCTCAAAAAAGCAACAACAAAAGAGAAATATTTAGATTTTTTTCTGTATATAATTCCATTTATGTGAAAGGCCAATAAAGGAAAACTCATAAAAAGAGCAGACCAGTGATTGCTAGAGGCTGGAAGAAGATGGAGTGGGCAGCATGATTTCTTTGGGGATGAGTATGTCCTGAGCTAAGACTGTAAAGTTTAAAAATAAAGTTGTCAGCATGAAAACAGTGTGGTAACTCGGCATGCACTCATCTGGAGAAAGAAAGGACACACTGGATAAATGACATTGCACACTGTAGAGCTGATGACTGGAGCGAGCAGCATCAGTAGGAAGATGATGACGTCATGATGCCAGCTGCTAACGAGGCCATGTGAACTGCCATAGGAGGAGCTGAGTTTTAGTTGATAAAAGTTCCAGACCCTTTCTTTCCTCTCTGAAACCAGAGAAGTCATTAAAATTCTGCATGAGCCATAGAATTTATGTCGTGTAACTCATTTTTCTCTGAGAGCATTTATTTAGACTAATATTATCTCCATATTACACTGTCACACAAACAAGTGATAATTGCTTGCTTACAGCCTAGACTCTAGAAGCTAGCAACTCGCTTTCTGGAAGCCCATACCCGCTCTAGGCTGTGTCGCTCGTCAGTCTCTATCTCTTCCAGACTTAATCTTTATTAAAACTTTAGTTTGGCTTTTTGCCTTTTGGGGGTTAAGGTCTCGCTCTGTAGCTTAGGCTAGCCTTGACCTTCAAGTGATCCTCCTGCCCAGGTGTACGAGTATGGGGTAGCATGCCAGAATATATATTTAATTTTAATTTTTATGTACACGAATGTTTCCCTGCATGTGTATATATGCATACATGTGTGTCTGGTGCCTGCAGAGGCCAGAGGAGGACTTTGGAGCCCCCTGGAACTGGAGTTACAGACATTTGTGAGCCACTGTGTGGGTCGTAGGAACTGAACCCTGGTCCTTGGGAAGAGCAGTACTAGGGCCATCTACAGAGCTATCTCTCTAGCACGTAAAATATTTTTTCTGAATAAATTCCAGTTTTATTTTTTAAAAATAAAAAATAATCTGTAATGATAAAAGACTTTTATAATCTTGACCCTTATGCTCTTAAATGCAGTTTGTTTTAGGCCAAAATTATTGCATAAGTAAATGTTTGAAAATCATTATGCTTGCTAAAGTTCACACTACAGATTACATTTAAATAGCCAACATAGTAAACAAGGCCCAGCGTGCCAAGATATTCATTATAATAAGAAGCTGAAGATGACCACGTTGTGTGATCCCACATCCCTGCATCTGCAGTGGGAGTGTCAGGTTACTTGGGTTTCTTTATTTTATTTTAATTCAAGGAGGATGAGAATTACTTTATTGGTTTGGGGTTTTCTTTTTAAAAGTTTATTTATTTTTCGTTTATGTGTATAGGTGTTTGTCTGCTTGTATGCATGTGTGCTTCATGCCTACAGGGGAGAGAAGAGGGTGTCCTGGAGCTGGAGTTCAGATGCCTGTGAGCCACCATGTGGTGCTGGGAACTGAACCTGCAGTGTTCTTAGCTGCTGCGCCATCGCTCCAGCCCTGCCTTCTGTTGTTAGAGATGTGATGTGACTTTGCAGAGTATTGGTGTTTAGCACTGGAATTCCACGCAGAGTTTACATTATCCTTATGACTTTCTCTGTGTTTCTCTGTGTAAAGAATACACTGTTGCTGAGGTGAGGTATGCAAGGATCAGTGCTTCAAGCTGAGGTGACAGAACTCTTAGGAACTGTTTGGATTTGTGAATTCAGAATGTTATCTAGCTCTGCTTTTCACCAGTTTGTTGCAGTAAGCTAGAGGTAATGAAGTGAATTATGTTAGTAGATGTGAATTCATGTGATGAACTATGGTTTTAAAGATTTATTTATTTATTATATATACAGTGCTCTGCCTGCATGTACACCTGCAGGCCAGAAGAGGGCACCAGATCTCATTGTGGATGATTGTGAGCCACCATGTGGTTGCTGGGAATTGAACTCAGGACCTCTAGAAGAACAACCAGTGCTCTTAACCTCTGAGCCATCTCTCCAGCCCCATAAGGAAATATTTCTAATAAGTGTGAATGTGTTTAATTTATAATACATTTTTGTGTTCTTTGATATGTCCTTCCTACTTGATTGATATTAAAACATTTGTTTTTTTAAAATACAGGGATTTCAAAATGTCTCTGGCAAATTTAAATTGTTGAGCCTGTTTTGGCTTATCCAATTGTGGTAAACTTTCCCAGGCAGTGCAATCTGAAATTCTAGACATCACTTGTAAATTGGTATTTACACAACTTTGAAGGCTTGTTCAATTAAAAATTCAATACATGGTAGTACTAGTGTCCACAAATTTCATGCAGATCATCAATCTATTCTTATAATATATAAATGTAATATATAATATAAACATACTTAGATCATATGTTTTCAGAAATGACCAGTTTCGGAATGCATGGTATGGGGCAAGTAGAATGTGTTTTCTTGATCTTGTCCGTTTTCAGTCAATGTCATTCTCAGCATCTCTTTTGAGAATTTATTTGGGAACAAATGAAGGAAGGTTGGTTTCTAACAAGGCGCTGAGCACGTGGTGTTAAGATGTATGGTACTAAAAATCATCTCCAGTTTTCTTTCTCAGTAATTGTACACTGTATTGGAATTTATACTCTCTCTGTAGATAAAGAGATGTTAATGTAAACCTTAAAGTAGCCTTGTTTTCTGCTGTTCATTAGTATTGCTTCTGTGTCAGTGAGAGGGTCAGATAGAACCCCATGAGGGACAGACCTAAAAGGAAAGTGCAAGAAGCTTGCTGCCCAGTGCTCTAGAGCCACTTCCAGGCATCGACGAGGGAAGGGCTGTTTCTGTTGGTAGTCTCAGCAAACCCTCTCAGTTGTTGACATTGTTTTTTGTTTCTTCCCAGTGAGAAAAAGAAAGAAAAAGAGCGTGAAGAACTGTGGAAAAAATTAGAGGATCTGGAGTTAAAGAGAGGTCTTAGACGTGATGGGATAATCCCAACTTAACAACAACCTGACAGCGACATCACTACCCGCGGGGTCACGCGCTTCTGTAGTAGAAGATGGAGCAACAGTTTTCTGTATTGTGCAACTTTGCAGTAGATTTCACATTTGTCTCATTATTACAGCAGCACTGTATATACCTGTCTCTAAGTAAAGGAACACATAAGGACTTCAATCCAAAGTGTGGACAGTAGATGGACTTCTCAGAACTTTGCAAACATAATCATTGTTCTAACCCTCTTTAAAAAACAAACAAACAAAAGGTCTTCAGAGATCTGTTGGTGAAATTGCTATGTTAAAATTCCATTATCAGGAGTTCCTTATTTATCACTACCAGAGAGTATGATAAAATTTTCAAATGTGAACAATCTTAAATTTAGCTTGTCTTTCTGCTAAGCTGTTACATGTATTTATAGTAAAGGAAGAAAAGATTGTCCTTTCTTATAAGTTTGTATCACACCCTCCTCTGGACAACTTGACTGTAATTTGACACTCTTTCCTTTTGCACATCTTCATGAGTCGAATGTCCACGTGGAACGGGGCTATGAATTACAGAGGTCCCTGGTGAAAGTTTGTCTGCTGCGTGAATATCTTCCCAGCAGCCAGGTGTTGCTGGTACTCCTTTAGTTTCAGATTAGGAGTAAAAAAAGAAGAGGTGATAAGCATGGTAGTGGAGGGAGCGTTGGGCTTTGTATCAGATATGATGAGTCCAAATCAGTGTCTTGAATCCTTTGAAAACAGGCAGTGGGACACGCAGGCTTCAGCATCTGCAGTACTAGCTGCAGACATCATTGTGTATCCAGACCAGAGACAATTTAAAAATGTCAGAGAAACATCCTTTCGGATCCTATGAAGTGAGAAAGACAGAACACTAAGTGATATAACCATGACGTTGAGCACCAGGACTGCGCATCCAATTGGGAACCGAGTTGAGCAAACAGCACGAACTGTTTGGAGTTGTTGCCTTACTTTCTAATATGTACTTAAAAAGTATTTCAGCAAGAGAGGATGCAGCCTCTGGGAGAAACAAAACATGTTCCAGTGTTTTTGTAGATTCTCGTTCAATAGCTCATCAAGCGCCAGCCCTGTTGTCAGCCAGAAAGGATTCAGGATCAACATTATGCGTTCTGAATTGGATGCATACTCCTAACTACTGTATTTGTTACCAAAAGTGGTTCTACAAATGCTACTGAAAAAAAAAATCTGGAAATTCCTAATGTCCTGAGTATTAATAATAAAGTTTAAAAAATGCTTTTATATCAAAGGTGCATCGTGACCAAATTGTTTAAGGAAAAACAAAAAACAAAAACTAGGGCTGTCCTCTAGATGTATCTTATTGGCTTTCTGCTCTGCATTAAAGGAAGACTCCTACTGGGTAGGTAAGCTGCTGGTGTGCTGGTTTGCAGTATGTATTTACCCGATGTGGTTGCATTGCTGTATACTGGCAAATGTGTGTTGTGGGCTTTGTTTCCAGGAAGCTTTTGCTTGCTAGAGACAGTGATGAGCCTGTAACCCCAAACCATCACATCCAGTACTGTTCATGGCTTAGAGCCAATTCTTTTTTCATTTGTTGAGTTGTGTTCATAGCTAACATGAACACATGAGCTCTTATTGCTCGTAGTAGAAATACAGTATAAATATGGGCTTGTATATTTTCTTCCTTCCTTTTAAATATAAAGTAGAATATATACAGCTTTGTTGTTTCCAAGGAAAAGGAGGGGAAAAGCCACTGACCTTCCTCACTTATGAAGTGTTTCCAGATTGTCAGTCACAGTGTGTACATAAAAGTAAGCTAATTATGGACATTTTCCTCTAGGTACCTTGAGTTTTTTGTTTTGTTTTGTTTTTTAAGGTGTGTATACCACCAAGTACAAGATGGTTCAGTGGAATGAGTTTGGTTCTGTATGAATACCTGGAAGGTGTTGGAGCAGAGGTGCAAGTTCACCTAGTGATGCTAAGAAATTAACCCACAGCACGTCTTCTCCTTTAGCTCTATTTTAGCCATTACTTTCGGTTTTCATTACACGTATCTTTGATAGTGTAAACTTTGCTTGCTGTGTTCCCACCTGGGGATGAAATGTGTACCGTGTCCTGTCCTCAGAGCTAAGGGCAAACAGCACCGGCACCCTCCCTGTCAGTTTTGTCTGTTGATCATTCCCAACTGAGAAGAATAAAGCTAAGCTTTAGAGTATTTAAAGATGTGATTAGAGCTGTCTGTCTAAACTCACAGGGCAACTTCTGAGAAGAAACATTCATTTCCCCTTCCAACCGAAAGTGACAATGTGACATCTGTCATGTTGTGTGTGATGATGAGAACCTAGCCTAGGTAACCTGATTGTTGCACTATGTGACATATTTAAGGACGTACTTGCTGCATTTACAGCAGCCCCCTGTCTGACCCTCCCTGGGCAGTCCTGCTGTCGCCCATTGTGAGTTAACTGTGACAAACTCAGCTCTGTTATATTTTGTTTGCCTCATAGTTTCCAGAACTATATATGAATATATTTTTCAATAGCAAATATTATAGCTAGTGAGTAGAACCACTCAAACCTTATCCCTACCATATTGGTTTCAGGGATGGGACTACGAGTGTCCTTGGAAGAAAATAAAATTGAAATATAATCCTGTAATTTAGAGTGATGGCGAGGCTGCAGGCTGCAGGCTGTGTGAGCGAAGTGACCGTCTCCTCCGGATCAAGCATACGCTCCTCATTGTGCTGGTGTCCCCGTGTCCTCCGTCAGTGTTTAGTTATATTGTCCTTTGCAATTTTGATTATGTTTTGCTCTTCCTGACATTGTTTTTTTTTTTTAAATAAAATAAAATATATATGAAAGAAATAATCCCCGGAATATGACTGGGTGCAGGAGCAGGGATAAGCTCCTCCTCTTTGGGCTCTTTGCCTAAGTGGCAGCAGCATGCCAGTTCTGTACCTTGTGATTTTGCCCCTCCTAGGCGTGGGACAGTCCAGGATGCAGACCTAGGGAGTGCTTACAATCACACCTGCTGTACTCAACACACAGCCCTAGGCTCCATCACACTATGGAATGGGAAATAGCTTTGAAAGCAGTTGTGTGGGAGTTGGGGAGTGGCATGTGGCTGGGAGGCTGGCATCAGCATTACTAAGTATTCCGAAGGTCATCGTCTTCTGGCTTTGCTTTCCCTCTTAACTGAATGCACTGAACTGGCCCAGGACATGAAGAGCTTCTGTCCTTTGATGTCACTACTGATGTTTCCACCAAGTGACGGTCACCTGTTTCAGAAAGGTGGCAGCAGATATGATCGGTGACATTTTATTTGCACATGAATATCTTTATTTTTGTATTCTGGTTCAGCTGCTTCTCTGTGTGGAGTTAGGGAGTGAGCTGTAAAGGACTTTTGTAATAAGTATATTGGCAATGCAGTTTATATTCCTCCACATTTAGTTTGAGAACCCGAAAGAAGGATTGCGTGTCTCGAGAGGAGGATGAACAGAGCTTGAGCTAGGGGAATGTTCATTTGTGCTGCTGCCTGTGCACAATGGCGGCACAGCATCTCTCCTGGAAACGAACACCCCGTACTACGATGTCTACAAACACAGGTTTCCTTTCCTCCTCTCTTCCTCTCCTCATTTTCTTTCTTACTCAGCCCATCCCACTTCTTTTTTAAATCACTTACTGTAAATAAGTTGTAATCTAAACCTCAAACCTCATGTATCAATGGGGAACTTTCAAATATAAATATTACCAATTCATTTTCTTGTTGTCTGATTTTTTGATTGGAGTGTGTGACAGGATGATGACCTGTCCATTCCCTTTGCCTTGAGGGTTTTGTTTCGGCTTCAGCCTCTCCTATTCCTCATTTCGTTGTTGTGGCAGGAGAGGGCAGCAAACATTCATTTTCCCTGCTGGGAAGCTGCTGTTCTTGGCGGGTTTTGGTCTTAGCTGTGAGTGTGTTGTTCTTTTTTTTTTTTTTTTTTTTTAAACATCTGTTTGTGGATGTAAAAGTGAAATATTAATATGAAAAGTTGCATATGAAAATTATAGATTGGTTCAATCAGGCAGTGACTTCTGATCCACTTAAAGGTCAAAATGATCCCAAATGCTTCCAGGCCCTGTTGAACCATTCTTCCTTTTCCGGCAGCAGAATGCAAGCAGAGGCTTACATACTTGTAATTAAATGTTCATCTTTGAAAATGATTTACTCTCTCAGAAGTGGTTACAGACTAAGCAAAAGTGCTCCCCAAAGCAATGTTATCTTTCCTTTCATGGCTGTATGAGAGATTCTGTACTGTGGGTGTCCCTAATAAGCAGTGAAGGGTGCAGGAGCCTGCCTGGTTTTCTTTATTGTCAGTCCTGTGGCCCTTTGGAGTCATACTAATACGTTTAACTGAGGTGTGTAGGGGGAATGGCGGGGCGGGGGTCGTGTTAGCAGGTCTTAGTTTTGAGAAAGCATGTCTAGGGGTGCACAACTTTGCGGAGTGGCCCAGTGGCTATCACTGTAACAATGTTCCATCTATTCTGTCCTCCAGTCTGCAGCCTGGGACAAGATTGGTGGGAACATACCATCTGATCCTCTAGTGTCACTTGGGATACCGCAGGGAGACAGATTCAGGTCAGCAGGGCTGGCAAGGCTTCTGCTGGCCTTAGCCCAGAGTGCAGCCTGCTGTCCCGTTTCTTCCTCACAGGACTTCCTTGTTGGACCTCCATATGGCAGCTGGAAGAGGAAACTACCCATCCTTTGAGGCCTGGCTCCAGAAACTTACAGCATCCCATTCCTCATGTCCCGCTGTCAAGCAGTCGCAGAGATTGCTCAAAAGACTGGGAAGTAGTTTGTTTTCCTCCTAAAGCTGCTGGGGACTCCTTTCTTTGCAAAGCATTTGCATTCTGTGGGATCTGCTCTTGTGGCTAACAGTTCATGTCACATTTCGGAATCATCTGGAACCAGGATGTTTCATATGTAGTTGATTTGAGTTGAAGAAGCCAGAAGTCTTACAGCTCTTGTAGGTTTGTGTTTTGAGGTGCAGTGTTTGTAGCATCTGAAGACGAATCTTTTAGTAAGAACCAACACATGAAAGACTTGGGGGTCCATTGAGATTTAAGAGACAGTTTCAATGTAATGTCTAGTTATCTGTATACTGTCTGCTCCCTGTAATTATTTGTCAGAATGGAGGCCATATGCAGTAACCCCACTTCCAGCTTTGTAGAGACAGTATGCCCTGGGGGCTCAAGTGAGGGTAGCAAAGGGAAGTTGTTTTACCTTTTATGGCTGTGATACATGTTCATTACAGGCTACACGTCCTTGAAAAGGAAGGGGTTTTGCTTTTTACATACAGTCTTACCATGTAGCCCTGGCTAGCCTGAATGTTATGTAGATCAGGCTGGCACGGAACTCAGATCTGTCTGCCTCTGCTTCCCGAATGCTGGGAATAAATGTCTGTGTCAACAACATAGCAAGGCAGTTGTTTTTTTTTTTTTTTTTTTTTTTCTTGTAGTCTAATCATTCTTTCCCGTTCTATCTCAAGCTCTCCCTTCTCCCCCCAAATAAGTCCTCTTCATAGCTTTATTATCTTAGCACCTCCATTTAGGCTCACAGTTCACTTCGGGTTATTTTCTTGTGTCAGTTTTTAAGTGAGAATCCAGATTCATTGTTTTCCACTGTGAGCTTCTAGTTACTGCAACAGTGTTATGACAGTCTCGCCTTAAGAAGGTGCCACAAAAAGGTGGCTTTAAATCTCCATTCTCTCTTCTCCAGTGCCTGCTATGTTGCTCTTTATCCTGTAGCCAAACAGCCATGACGCCCAGAGCTTTAGGATGGTCTCGTCAATGCCTTTCACTTTGGTGTTTTTTTTTTGTAAGGGATTCAGTATGGAAGACCCTTTGTATTTCCACACAAAACAGAGGCATGTCAGGAGGCTTTTAAAAGCTAGGGACTGTTGATGGTTTGTGATGGGAATATACAGAGTCAGTAACTTTGGAAGAATCATTGCTTGGATATTACCAAGTCTTTGGATATGGTTTGAGTGTGCGTCCCCCTAAACTTGTTGGAAATGTAATCTCCAATAGCATTTGGAGGTGGTGCCCCATAGATGATGAGGCCACGAGGGTCTGACAGGCATGGGAATGGTGCTGTCACAGCTCCAGTGGGTTGACTATGGAAGGGCGAGTCCGGGCCTGGCCTTTTTCTCTCTTACCCTGTCTCTTACTCTGTGGTCTTCCACCATGAGCCAATGCAGCAAGGAGTCCCTGCCAAACGCTAGCATCCCCCAGTCTCCAGAACTGTGAGAGAAATTCCTCTTTATAAATCAGTGTAGGCATACTGTGACAGTAGCACAAACAGCATAAGATGCAGTTCGGAAACCCAGGCTCTGCTGTCCTCCTGTGTCCTTTTCTCCTCCCTGAGAACATGGCTGTTCTCAATCTCCATGCTCTCTCTGCACACGTCACACACGCAGAGCAGAACCATGCAAGGTGTAGCCCTTCAGGTCTGGCTTTTTTCACTTAGCATGATATTTAAATTTTCTCATATGTATGAGTGTTTTGTTTGCATGTGTGTCTAGGAACCATATGTGTGCCTGGTGTCCTCAGAGGCCAGAGGATGCTGCATCTCCTAGCACAGGACTTGGAGATGGCTGTGGGCCATTATGTAGGTACCAGGAATTAAACCTGGGTCCTCTGGAAAATCAATTAGTGCCCTTAACCATATTGAACAATTGGGGGACTCTTGTCTTGTTATCGTGAATATTACATGATGAGACCTCTGGGTTGGTTTATATTCCTCTGAAGAATATTGATTTCTTTTCAAGCGGATATTTAACTTGGAGGAATTTAGACTCAAGTCCTGAGGCAGTGGTACCAACCTTTCTTCACTTCCCTAATCTTCCCTGCTGGCCCACACCTAAGATGTATTGCTCCTTTTTGCTCTTCTCTGGGCTATGCCTTGGTTTCCAGAAGCTGTGCATATCCTGGCCTCTCTTCCAGGTTTTTCTCTTGGTGTCTCACTTTAAGTGGTAGTTACCTTCAGCCTAGAAACCCACAACATTTTGAGACTACACCCAAGGGTTGAGTTCCCTCTAGTACTTTCCACTTGAGTTTCCGGGTGCTTCTCACCGAGCCTTCAATGCTAACGTCTTCTGCCACTGCTGGACACTAGACCCAGAGCTGTAGCGCCCCTTCCTGTTTCAGTAGTCTTTGCCTATTTTGAAGGAACCCCCTTTCCTTCCGGAAGCCAACTCAGACTTCAAAATTGCTTCCTTAGTTTTCTTCGAACCTAGGAGCATTCCACCTTTGAACATTTCTAGCCAGTTGCTTTTTAGAAGGTGTCGAATTGGGTGTTTCTGCTATTTTCCTCCGATTAGACTGAATTGTGTGGTATTTGGAGAATGATCTCAGGTGACGTGCATGATATGGGGAACTTCTGGCTTCCTGTTCCCACTGCAGGCATTTTTATACGAGATAAACATTGTATAAATGTTGGCCTTCTAGCTGTTTACAAGGACGCAATGGTTTTTTTTTTTTTTTTTGGTTTTTTTTTTTTTTTAAGCACTGCTAGCTGTAAGCCAGGGGACCAGCCTGACCCGGGACAGGGGGTTTTAGAGGAGACAGGCTAAAACATGACAATTGACCAGTAGAATTTACAAACTGGTTATTTCATTTTTACGAGACAGCCTCCTGTACCCAGGATGGCCTTGAACTCACTTGGTAGCTGGTGATCACATTGGATTTATGATCTTCTTGCCTCTACCTCCTAAGGGCTGTGCATCACCACACCTAGTTCATATGGTGTTGAGGATTGGACCTAGGATGCATGCTAGGCCAGCACTCCACAAACTGAGCTATATCTCCAACCACAAAGCAGATTTGAGATTGAGATTGTCTAGGCACTCATCAAAATGAAAGAGTCTCATCAAAATACATGGGCAATGCTCACAGCATGATAAGTACAGAGCAGACATTCTGATTTTGCAGTGTGTTCAAAACAGATTTGAAGGCTCAAACATCAGAGTGACATTGATTTCCTCAAAAGGAACACTGGGTGAAAAGGTAGTGGGGTCAGACGCTTTTAAAATTAGTAGGCCGATGAGATGGCTTATTGGAAAAAGTGCTTGCCATGCAAGCTTAGTACCCTAAATTTAGTACCCAGAACCTATATAGTGGTGGCAGGGGAGAATTGACGTCATGACGTGTGTGTGTGTGTGTGTGTGTGTGTGTGTGTCTACATACATACAACTTTTAAAAATGTAGGAAAGGATTTTCAACTTAGAATTCTACATACTTTCAGTTCACTTTTCATGCATCTTACTCAGGCTTCAAAGCTTCCTGAGGCTAGACTTCAGCAAAACAAGAAAAGCAAAGCAAGAAGGCAGAGGACACAGGAGCCATGAATCAATGATGTTCCCTAGGAAGGGGAAATAAAACGATGGAGTGGGTAGCAGGCCAAAGAGGAGCCAATGCAGAGCAGGGGGAAAGCTCTGGAAGCCAGGAAAACAAGGAGAGGAACTTGAAGAAGGAAAAACAAAAACAAAACTGGTGTGACATTTGAAAGAGATTGATGCAATGGAGATGACAGATGAGGTGTGAGAGAAACGGAGCTGATTAGCGACTCCTGGAAAAACAGAAGCCCGCCCATACATAGCACATCCCCAGACTGGTGGGAGAGATTCACACGGTCACACCACAAGCTCTGACCGCTGTTTAATAAAAGGGGTGATTGCTGTTAGCATGGGAAGGGAGGGGTGTCAGAGGAACAAGAGAGCTACATCCTTAGGAAATAATGTCTGCTGAATGGCAACATCAAGAAATATCAGAATAAGTAAATTGGAAATGTGGAAGTAATTGCTATCCACTTAAGTTAAAATTAGTTTAGAAGTAGTCAAAAGAAGAGCGAGCTCATACATGTGTGCATCTGCACGTGGAGGGCAGCCATCAACCTCAGCTGTTATTCCTCAGGAACTGCCGTCCGTGTTGTGTGGCAGAGGGACTCTTACATGGGTTCACCAATTAGGCTGGATGACCATCAAGCCCCAGGGATCTGCCTGTCTCTGCCTCCCTGGTGTTGGGATTGCTGGAGGGGCCAGGAAGCACTATTGATATTGAACCAAGGTATCAATATCAAATCACTATGTGTGTTCTGTAGCTGTTTGGCCCCTTGTAGGGTCCAGCTTGACTCAAGGCCAGCCAGCCTACGCTGAGGGTCCAGCTGTATAAAAATAATGAGGGTCCAGCTTGACTCAAAGCCAGCCAGCCTTTGCTGAGGGTCCAGCTTGACTCAAGGCCAGCCAGCCTTTGCTGAGGGTCCAGCTGTATCTAAAATATTCCACTACCCCTACCACTGGAATGTACTTACCCCTCCTAGCTAGCCTGCTAAATTCTGCTTTAACAAAAAAGATATAAAAAGCACTTGTGCCTGCTTTCAGGGGTCGGCAGCTTGAAAGAGCTTGTCAGACTTCGATGCGCATTGACTCAATAAAATTCCTGTGTGTATTGCATCGACATCGGACTCTGTTTCTCTCTGGGGACTCCAGGTACAGACTAGAGCCCAGACTAGAGGTCTCAGTCTTACATTGCCAGCGCATGCCACCATGCCAAGCCTTTTTATGTGGGTTCTGGGGATTGAACTTGCGTCTTCCTGCTTGGTTGGCAAGCAGTTTATCAGTTGAGCTATTTCCCCAGCCCCGCAACTTAGGAGGGTTTTGGGTTTTTTTTTCCCCACCCCAGCTTTCTTCCGTGATGAGGATTTGGACTGTCTAAAGGTCTCTATGCCTTTCAACCCACATGGCCATGTTTTTGTGGTAGCTTTTTCAAAATCTGTGAAAGCATTTCATGGATTTCATATCATTTAACAAAAGCCATACCTTCAGGTCTATTAGAGATTAAATTCTCCTCAGTCTTGGCTCCTGCTGATGTGCCTGAGTCCCAGATCTCCTGTTGGTCCTTTCACTTGATTGTGAGGCTCTGTGAGGCACAACAGGAACGTCTCCAAAGGATGTAGGTGAAGAAAGAGCTATTTAGTAGCAGCTGTCTTTTGAGGGTGCTGGTGCTGTCCTGACCTTGTTATCCCACTGCTGTGGACACACTGCTCTGAATGGCTCTGTGCCTTTGGGGTTCAGTGTCGCTGCTGAATAATGAGGATCGAATCTCTGGAAGCCGTGGTTATAGATTATAGGGCATCTGGAAAATACTAGCCTGTAATCGGCTTAATTGTCTCTTTTTTCTTTTGGGGGTGAAGAGGACACAGGGTTTCCAGCATAACTTTTAGCTAATGTGAGGATGCAGTTGGGTAAGAGGCGGGTAGGGATGGGACATGTGGAGGTGGCTTCCTGCTTCATGATCCTAACCCAGATGGAAATGGACTCCCCAGCAGCCCCTTGGACCACTGCCCACATGCTTCTCCCAGCAGTCTGACCTTCAAGTAGAATGAGTTGTTCCCAAGATGAGTGTCCCCTGTAGTGGCTTCTAGGGCACATAACCATTCAGACACATGATAAAGACATTTGAGGCTAGAAAGCCCTTATGGCAACCCAGTTCTTCTTCCAAGAAGCTGGGCTGTCGTTGGAATACCATGGCCTTTGTCCATTCCCGGGGACACATCTTGAAGATGAGCCTGGGGACTCTGGCCTCAGGGCTTCTCACGGCTCAGTAGTGTTGTGCAACATTTATCATTGGTCCCTTAGTCTGGAATGTTTTTCTATAGCAAATATCAAAATGGCAAATCTATAGACATTTATGTTCCCTAAGGATCATGCCTATCTGACTTAATATGTGTCTCAGGAGCTTAATTTAACATGATGCCATGAACACCAGCAGCATGACCTTATAGCTCGGTGTCCTTCCCTCTCAGTTGACTGACCGGATCATTCTCTGCACCGGGCACTGCCGCTGAATCAGTAGTGTAATAGTTACTCATTGGTGTGACAAAGCACTCAGTAAAATCAGTGGGAGGGAGGAAGGGAAGGGAGGAGGAAGGAGGGAGGGGGAGAGAGGGAATTCATAATTCCAGGGAGTAGTTCGTCATGATGGGCAAGTCATGGTGGAAAGGTCTAAAGGCAGCTGGTCACATTGCACCTGCAGTCAGGAAGCAGAGGAAGATAAATGCCTGTGCTCAGTCCGCTTTCTCTTTTTATTCAAACTGGCACCACAGCCCATGGGATGGTGCCACCTGATCAAGATAGCCCCTCACAGGCATGCCCAAGGTCTGTCTCCCAGGCGATTCCAGAGCAGTCGATACAGATCGCTAATGACCACAATACTGTGGAGGTGCATGTGCATTTGTGTGTGGGGGCACCTGAAGGCCATACAACCTTGGCTGTTCCCATTTCTTTCTTTTTAAAGCTAAAGTCTCTCACAGGCCTAGTCTGGCTGGACAAGGAGACCAGAGATCTACAGCATTGGGGTTACAAGTACGTGCCCCGTGCCCAGCTTTCTCTCTTTCTCTCTTTCTTTCTTTTTTCAAATTTATTTACATTGGTGTTCTGCCTCCGTGTATGTCTGTGTGAGGATATCAGCTCTCCTGGAACTGGAATTACAGACAGTTGTCAGCTACCATGCGGGTGCTGGGATTTGAACCTGGGTCATTTGGAAGAGCAGCCAATGCTCTTAACTGCTGAGCCATCTCTCCAGCCCCCATGCCCAGCTTTCTCTACATATGGGTTCTGAGGACTGAACTCGGGTCCTCACTCTGGCAAGGCTAGCAGTTCACTGGCTGAGCTACCTCCTCAGCCTCTCTTCTCCAGTGTTGTTAGAAAGGCTCTTCCCAGAGGTCGTTACTTCATTGGAGTTATTGTTGAAAGTGTGTCTGACTTCCTCATCAACTGTCTCCTTTTGAGGAAACAGGTCTCAGAGACAAGACGAGGTCCTAGGGTAACAATATTCTCAGCTCCGGTGAGGGCAGGTCATCCTCAAGCATCTGGCTAAGCAGAAGATGCCAATTCTTTACCGAAAGACTGAAACAACTATTTTGTCTTTAGGAGATTTATTTTCTGTTAATTTTATGCCCATTCGTCTCTGATCGTTATGCCTGGAGTGCAGATTGCTGAGCTATCGAGGCAGGTTGGTTGGCAGAGCAAACTGTTTCTTTGTCTCTGCCTGTCCCGTCTTATGAGAGCTGGTGTCTTCTCCATCCTCTCAGAGAGGGATTGCTCGAGTGTAACCTCTCCCTTCAGAGGTCCACAAAGTATCAGCGAACGTGCCCTTTAGAGTGTTAGTCATCTTGAGATGAGCTCATCCTGTTTTTAGATTGGCTTAGATGCAAGAATAGGTGTCTTTGTAAGAGAGGAGATAGAAACACACAGAGTGGAGTTATCCAGCTCTTAAGTCAAATGAGGCTTGTCAGGAACGAGACACTGGAAGTGGGGCATGGAATGGATCTCCACCCAGGCTTCGTGGAGAACCCTCCCTGCTGACACTCTTGAGTTTGGATTTATATCCCTCAGATCTGTAAAAAACAAACAAACAAACAAACAAAAACAGACTGTAGTTTGGTGATTGCCCACCACCAGCTCTAGGAAACTCAGGCAGCAGGACATAGGAGCCACTGCAGGACTGGATACGCTGGGAGGAAACATGAAGTGCTGGCATCATGGGCCCAGGATGGGTAGTTCAAGGTCTTTGAAACCAAAGGCAGGTAAGGCAGGACACTGGCCTGGAAGCTGCCTCAGCATTTATTTGGCCTGAAGAAAATGTGAGTGTCCACATCCCTCCGGAGAGGCCAGTCTGAGATGTCTCTATGAAAAGCCAACACCTGCTGGGACAAGATTAATTTGTGCTTGGGTGCTTTTGAGAAAACATGACCACAGTTATTGCCAGTGCGGAGACAGGGCTGGGATGGGAACCAGAGCTGGGGCATATACCTCCTGCCTGGAGCCATCTGAGATCTGTGACTGAAAATGCCCATTAGCATCTTCTCTATACAGATGCTTTCCCAGACAGAAAGAGGGGTGGGAGCTTTGAGTCTTATGCTTCATGGAGTGAGGGGTGGAGGTCCCTGGGAACAAGAGAGGTTACCTTTGTGGATGTGGCAGTTCAGATGGAAACTCCCCAGCTGGAGAGAGATTTCTGCTCCTGCCTGCTGCTCAGAAAAGGTGCCCTGGCCACCTGGCGTTGGCAGTGGTTACTTTGGCTACTGAGAAAGTGCTTGGGTTAAGAAATGGTGATCTATACATTGGGGGGGGGGGGAAGTACTGATTTATTTTAAAGTGCGTTTTAAATTGAAACTGAATCACATCATTCTCCCCCTCCTCCCTCCTGCCCCTCCCATGTTCCTTCCCCCAGTCTCAAGCTGGTAGCCTTCTTTTCTTTCAGTATTACTGTTAAGAGTGTGCACTTGTGTGCATGTGTGTGTGTGTGTGTGTGTGGCTATGATTTCAGAGCTGACCACTCTGCACTAGGCAGCCAGGAAGGGGCTCACACTTGGGAGAGCTGTTTGTAGTTCTTACCTAGGGATGCAACTCTGGAAAGTTCCCCCTCCTCCTTATCATGCCCATTGGTATTGCCATTAGTCTAGGTCTTGTTTATGCAGCCATTTCTATGAGAGACTGTCTCACCACATCTGTCTTCCTGATATCCTGGCTCTTAAAATCTTTCTGCCCCTTCTTCCACCATGTTCCCTGAGCCACAGACGCAGAAGCTGTGACGTGGATGTATCTGCTGTGGTGGGGGGCGGGGGTGGGGGTTCATGTCTGCATTATGTCCAGCTGTGGTCTTCTGGGATTGTCTCCCCTTTCTATGAAGAGTCCTCTTAGATGAAGGGCGGAAGCTGCGCTTACGCAGGAAAGGTGGCTAGTAGCGCTAGGAGTCCTGATAGTGGGTGGCGGTGGCAGCGGCCCTTTTTAGCCTGGAGTTTCCACAAGTTTAAGAGATAGAAGCTGAGAGCTCTCCAAGAATCTGATTTTTCTATAGATTTTCAGGCCTGCCCGAAGGCCCGGGCGACCCATGGTCTACAAAGGCACAAGTTGCCAGCTGTTGTCTCTACAGAGACAGAGCAGAGAAGTCCAGGTTCAGGGCTCCAACACTGCCTGTGCCTCTGATTTCTTTGGTGCATACTTATTAGGGTTACAGAAACCTCACACCTGACTCACCTTCCGGCCCCTGGGAAGCGGTGTTGTCTCCATTCTGGGAGGCAGGACTCACCTCATTGGGCCACAGTGGGGCTTCTTCCAGGAGTGCCTGTCAGCAGCTGGTGCTGTGGGGTTCTGATTGGTAGGACTGACTAGTGTCACCCTGGCTAATGTCCAATGGTTTAGTCCTGCCCCCCCCCCTTGTTTTTCTTGAGCATAACAAAGTAAAGCTTTTCTCGTTTGTACAACTGTCATTCTGCGTAAGTTAGAATTGAAAGCGAAACTTTGTGGAGTTCTAGGATGACAGATTCGAAGCTGAAGGGGAGAAGGGACAGGCTAGGGGTGTAGAAAACGGCGGGGGTGGGGTGGGGTGGGGCGGGGGGGGGGGGGGGGATGGGTGCCTGCACTCACACCTCCCTCCCTCCCAGTCAGTGGAGGTGGAAGGCTAGAGCGGTGTGGTACGATTTGACACCACAGGAGAAGACCAGCCTGCCATATTACTGACGTTCACACGCAATGGGTATATTGTTGTTTGAAAATGCACCAATGGCTTAGTGTTGAAAAACAATTTCCGAATGTTAGTTTGTGCCATAGTAAACACTGAGAGACAGAATTCTCTTGGAGTCCTCACTAACTTTTTAGCAGGATCAAGGAGCCACAGAACAAAGCCTGTGCTCACGAGTGTGATTACTGTAGCGCTCCGTGCTGTGATCATTTCAAACTCATTTCACGTAAAGCACTGATACGTTCATAGGACAGAGAACAGTGGCGACAAAGTTTACATGTCACTCTTTGCAATGATTTTATTAGCATATGCTAATTGTACATGATGGTTTCGTTATGACAGTTTCACGTGTGTACATAATGGATCGTCTTTGCCTTCTCCTGTCCCCTCCCACTTATGCTGATCCCTCTCCCTCTTTCCAACCAGTACCCTTCTGCCTTTGGGTTTTTTTTTTTCCCCATCCAAACTGTTAGTTTAGGCTTGCTTATAGGAGCATGGGTAAGGGTCAAGGGTCACTCTTGGTGGTTTCTTCTCTTCCTATTAACTGTGTGCTAATCGCCAGGCTCCAGGGCTTCTTACTGACATTAGATATTTGGGGAATGAGGGCACGACTTCACTCAACTCTTGATCCTTTCAATTACTTATCCAGTGGGTGCGTAGGTGTCTCTGATGTGCTGACTCAGCAGAGCCCTCTCTGGTGGCACTGATAGCTCCTGCCTATGTGCTGCATGACGTAGGGGTTGCATCGCAGTGTTCCCATACATCCATCTGCTGACACTCCCGCTCCACTCCCCTCCCCTGCTGGTCTCCCTCTTTCCCATAGTGGTTCCCACTGACTACCTCCTTTCCCCTTTACGGCCTCTTCCCCTTCACACTGCCCCCACACACATTTATACACTAAACATTAAATCTAGGATCCATATAAGACAAACAATTCAGTATTTGTGTCACCGAGTCTGAGTTACTTTGCTTATAATCATAATTTCCAGTTCTACCCATTTTCCTGAAAATGCTCTGATTTCTTATTTATTTATTTATTTATTTATTTTTGTGGCTGAGTAGAATTCCATTGTATCTGGGGATCATCTTTTCTTCTTTTTTGTCTGTGTGAATGGGCAAGTGTGTGTGTGCAGGTAGACACCAGGGGTCAACCCTAGGTATTGTCTCTCAGGAGCCATCCACCTGGATCACTGGCATCTGGGCAGGCAGGCTGGCTGGCCAGGAGGTTGCAGGGATCCACCTATCTCTGATTTCCCAGTGCTGGGATTTTTTGTTTTGTTTTGTTTTTCCAGACAAGGTTTCTCTGTGAAACAGCCCTGGCTGTCCTGGACTCACTTTGTAGACCAGGCTGGCCTCGAACTCACAGAGATCTGCTTGCCTCTGCCCCCCAGTGCTAGGATTAAAGGCGTGAGCCACCACATCCGACTCATGCCCGGCTCATGCCTGGAGTTTTAATGTGAGTACTGGGGATTGAACTCAGGTCCTCATGCTGTGTAGCAAGCATTTTTACCTGCTGAGCCATCTCCCTGGCTCTCCATGTCTTCCTTATACATTTATCGGTTGATAGACGTTGAGTCTGACTCCACTTCCTGACAACCGTGGATGGTACAGCAATAATGTGGACATGCAGGTATCTCCTGCGTATGTGGACTTAGGTTCCCCTGGTGTACATGCAAGAGTGGTTTGCCTGGGTCACATGGTAGCTATCTTTTTAGCACTTGAGAAAGTCTCCCTTAGATTTCTCTAGCTCTTTCTTCCTTCTTCATTTAGAGGAAATTTGTCTGTGGAGCATTTAGATTGTTTCCTTTTTTTAAACTTATTTTTATTACCATACAAATATTAGGCATTATTATGACATTTTCACTCAAGATTCCTTTTTGTAGATTCTCTTTTCCTCTCTTCTTCCACGTCCACCTTTGTCTCTTCCTGCTTCCATGTCATGTGACCTTTTGCCATGCCCCACTTCCTCAGCACCCCTTGCTCCTGCTCCTGGTTTTCCATCTATTTTCAGAGGTGGTATCCACTCCATACATCTGTATTTACACACACACACACACACACGTAGGTTTAGAATCCACATGTGAAAGAAAAGTGTGATTTTTCTGTTTCTGAGTCTGACTTATCTCAGTTAATATAGTGTTTTCCAGCTCCATCCATTTGGGGTATTTTTCTTAATGCTTCTTAAGTCCATAACTTAACATGTGAGTAACAACTATTGTTGCTGTTTTGGAATAAGCATGTTATGCAGCCTGCTGTGGGATATTTCTAAACAGCTAAATTGACAACTCTTAGTGACACTGGCTGTCCTAAAGCCATCCTGGAACCTTGGTGAAATTAAGGGACATGTTCCTAATTGCAAAGACCATGGACGTCTTTAGAGCCTTCAAAACCCACCTCTTCATCTCCCTTCTACTTGACAAACAATCCTTAAACCCCTTTACTGCCTCTTCCTTTCCATCCTTTTCAGACCTGCCTAATGCCCCTCTGGGCACAGTCTGGCTTCAGGATTTGGGAAGTCTGTACACTGCTGGGAATGGAAACCGGATAACACCATTTGCTGTTTGCCTTAGCTACCAGGGAAAGAGGCCCAGGGAGATAAGGCATGGTCATGAATAATAGAAATCTGAGTACTTGTTGAGTTGGCCCAATGCTCCGCTGAGTTAACAGGCCTGGCTCTATTGTCATGCTTTCCTCACAGAGATGCTGTTCAAAAAGCTTTGTATTTAGAAAATGTAAAACCCCTGCCTCCCCCGACTCCTTCTTTGCCCCACCTCAACCCCCACCCCTATTCTGTGTTTGCCCCAGTATGGATGGGGAGGTCAGAAGACAGACAACTCTCCCTTCTCCCTTCCACCTCTATTGGACCAGTGGCATGATAGACACATGCTTTCATGTCAGTCTTTGTATGGGTTCTGGGGCTGATACTCAAGTCTTCAGAACTCTGCTTTAAATCAGTGGTTCTCAGCCTATGGGTCTGATGGTCCCTTTGGCCATCAAATGACCCTTTCACAGAGGTCACCTAAGGCCATCAGAAAACACATATGATGGTTTATAGCAGTAGCAAAATTACACTTATGAGGTAGCAATGAAAATAGCTTTACAGTTGGGGGTCACTGCAACATGAGGAACTGTGAAAGGGTCGCAGCATTAGCAAGGTTGAGAACCATGGCATTTGATGAAGGAAGCTTGGAGGTAAAGAGCAGGTGTCAACTGTGTGCGGCAACTGTGTGAGGCAACACACGCCAGAAATGAGCAGGGACAATTTTGCAGCCAAAGGAGTCTGCCTGCCCCAGCCTAGACTCTGCATCTGAAGGCAGCTCAGCTCTGTCATTGGCTGGCTGAGTGCTAATTCACTCTCTTGGGTGGTGACACAAATTGAGCATCTCCAAGTCTTGAACTGTTGACTCTCATTTGGTGCCCGTCTTTCTTGGCATAATTTTATTTTAGAAGGTGCAGATGTGGGGAGCCATGCCAAATTTTGCCATGTCAGAAATCCTGTGCTTAGGCTGCACGCTGTGACCTTCGAGTTGCTGACCTTTGCAGGAGGAAGCCTTGCGTTCTAGGCTATCCTTGGACTATTTACCTTTGAAAGAAGTAGGGAAGTCCCAACTGGGAACCACTCAGAGGATCAAGGAAGTTCTTACAAGGAACTACTCAGAGAAATAGGAAGTTCCACAGGGAGCAATTCAGGCTATTGTGTTCTTCTTGCCTTGGGAGCTAGGGAGAGAAGGATCAGGATAGATCCTATTGACCTTACTATGTAAAGTCTTACTCATCCTCATTAAAGAGACTCTTGATCAGAAATTTCCAGACTTAACTCATTATTTCTCGCGTCTCTGTACCCCACTTTCAATCCCTACTCCCTCTTTCAGGTGAATCTTGTTTCAATTTGGCCCGTGGGTTGGGACACATCACATGAACGACTGCCCACTTGCCAAAGTCAAATCAAAACGCACCTTATACCCAGTAATTCTGTCCTCTGTTTCCCCCACCCTGTCCCAAGTTCAGGCAAATGCTGTTGGGACCAGGCTTCTACTCTGACATGAGTAAAGACAAAGAGAAGGCAGAGAGAAGAGACATGTTTTTGTTTGTTGTTTGTTTTTTAGAGAAAAATGCTTAAGTTGGGGTTCTGGAGAGACAGCCTCAGCAGTGAAGAACCCAGGTTCCATTCTAAGAACTCACGTAGCAGCTCATAACTGTCTGGAACTCCAGTTCCAGGGGGATCCTGTGTCCTCTTCTGGCCTTCTTGAGCACCATATGCAAATGGTGCACATGCACACATACATAGGTACATGAATGCAAACTCTTATACAGCACAGTTGTTTTCTCTGATCTCTCTGAGGTTACTCGCATGTTTACATGTGAGGGAACATCCCTACCTGAAGTCTGGTATTGTTCATGACCTGTGTGCAGTCCCCTCAGAGGCCAGAAGAGAGCACTGGATCCCTTGGAACGGGACAGTGGAGCAGGACATGGGTGCTGGGAATCGAACCCTGGTCCTCTAGAAGAGCAATCAGTCCTCGTAGCCATCGAACTGCCTCTCTAGTTCCTAAGTTTGGCATTGTTTACAAGTCAATGCGCAGTGAACCCACCTGCCCTCAATTCTAACCGCTCAGTTCTCTGGCCACTGCTGCAGACAGCTATCCACCTAGTTAGCAGAGCCAGGCTGACCCTCTAAGGCAGATCATAGTAAGTTAAACTCTCAATTAGATTTCAGCTATTATTTTTCCCAAGAGAATAAGTTAGAGCAAAGTATGGCATATTCTCTCTCTCTCTCTCTCTCTCTCTCTCTCTCTCTCTCTCTCTCTCTCTCTCTCTCTCCTCTCTGCTTTACTCATCTCTCCAAGTATTGTTACTCTGGGCCAAATATTTTCAACTCTTTTAAATAATTTTTCTTGTAATTTATTCCTTCATTTCCAAGCAATAGAGCTTTACTGTTACTTTTTGACTTGTGCATTTTAGATGGAAAATGAGAGAGTGTCACAAACCAGGGCACTGAGGTTTGACAGAACAACATCCAATTTCCTGTCACCGTCCATCAAATGCCATTACCCCTTGCCCTGGTTTGATAGAGTACTGAGAAGAAACACACGAAATTTGCAATTTCTGAGAGCTTATATGTCTGAATATTTCTCTATTATACTTTCGTGGTCGATTGAGGCTTTGGCTGTGTATAAAATTCTAAGATAAAAGCCATCTTTGTTGGACTTTTAAATGCATAGGCCCGTGTTCCTTAAAGAAGGATGGTGGGGGTGGTAAGTATTCTCTAAATCTAGTTTATAGTCTTAGAGATAAGGGCTAGGTTCACTGATTTCGAGATGTCTGCCATAGGCTCGTGTTTTGACTGTGCATTTCCCAGGTGACTGTTTTGGGAGGCCCATGGGAGGTGAGCTCTAGTTGGTCCAGGTGTCTTTGACGTTTAATAACTGTTCTTTGGTTCTAACTTGGCCGTTCCCTGGTTTGATGTGTTCCTACTGCCACGGACTACTCTGTTGTGCTTTCTTTACCATGGATAAAAATAAATAAATAAATAAGTAAATAAACCCTCTGATACCATGAGCCAAAATAAACATTTCTTTTTGTAAGATTTTTCCAACAGCCACCTTAGTCACAGCAATATAAGGTACCGCTTGTTTTTGTTAAAACAGAGGCATCAGAATAAGCTAAAGCCAGCAGAGCATGGGCAGGAGTTGTGGACCAGGCTTACACTGTGCAGCATGCTCTCTCTTTCCTTTCTGTGGCTGTCAGGACCACACCGTGAGGATAGATTCCCTCTCTCAGACTGCAAAGCCCTGCTTGCAGCTTCTGCCAACTATGAAGGCTACATTGTGCTACTTCAGGGCTGCTGTTAGCTGATCCTGGTGCATAAATCTCAAGCCAGTGGCTCCCTCTGGCTGGTCAGTAGCCTTGGCTGGTCTTAAACTAAAGCCAGCAATCCTCCTGCCTCAGCTTCCTGGATTATAGGCATGGGCCATGGCTGGCAAGTTCTGTTCCGTTCTGGCCCTCCCTCCCTGATAAACTGTTTCAAATGTGAAGATGGATGTGATGTCTATGGATGTTCCTGAGGAGGATGAGGGGGCGAGCTCTGGATGGAGAGCACTGAAAGCTAGGGTCAGTGGTCTGTGACCATAGGGTGTGCTTGAGAAACGGAAATGCCAGGAAGCCAGCCTTCTTTCCCTCCCTCCTTCTTTTCTATTTTAAACTTTAATTCTATTTATTTATGTATTTGGTTTTTTACTTTTTGGGTTTTTTGAGACAGGGTTTCTTTGTGGAGCCCTAGCTATCCTAGAATTTACTCTGTAGATCAGGCTGGCCTTGAACTCACAGAGATATGCCTGCCTCTGCCTCCTGAGTGCTGGGATTAAAGGTGTGTGACAACACCACTTGATTTTAACTTTAACTTTATGTGTGTGTGTGTATATATATATATGTGTGTGTGTGTGTGTGTACATATGGCAATGTGTGTGTGTGTGTGTGTGTGTGTGTGTGTGTGTGTTTGTGTAGAGAGGCCGCAAGAGGGCAACAGATATCCTGGAGCTGGAGTTGCAGAGTTGTGATCTGACTGATGTGGGTGCTGAGAACCCAACTCTTCAATGGCTCTTAATCTCTGAGTCATCTCTCCAGCCACCTATCTACCTCATCTGTCTGTCTGTCTGTCTATATATTAGATGGCAAATGTACTAGGGAACAGAGAGAAGAGGCTCATAATAGTCTATATCATAGTGTAGAGTAGAAATGTAAAAACAAACAAAAAGCAACATTAAAATATTATCAAAGCCAGAACACATAACGGTCAAGCGGTTAGGTTCGAGATACTGACCAGGTTCAAACTCTGGCTCCACCACTTTGGACTGTAAGCCCTTGGGCAGGTTATGTAACATCAGTTTCTTTATATATAAAATAGAACTAATACTATGTCAACATTATTGTGAAGAATGAAAGAGACAATGCTGCTTAATTGGCCTGTGTTGAAGATACAACAAGACTTTACATTTTTGAGCTGGTCATCATCATCATCGTCATCATCAATGGGTTAGATAGGCTGATGTTTGGCTGTGAAGAACTTGTTTTAAGCCCTGCTGATGCAAATGATAACTGTACTTTGTAGACACTAGATATTAGTTTCAATACAAACACGGAGGCAAAAATCCATTTAAGCACCTTGTTTAGTTTTCCTTAAAAATCTCATTTTCAGGGGACTATTCGTTTTCTTGTAAACCATTTCAGGACTCCCTTCGAGAACATGCTGGAGCTTATCCACCAGTTCTTATTTTTTCTAAGTTGATGTGCCTTGAAAGATCATTGTAATTTGCTGCTGTTGAGTCCTCAAGGCCGATGGGAGTCAGTGTGAATCAGCTGTCTCTGTCTCCTAATGAATCTTAGCTGCCGCACTTCAATCCCGTAGGCGGGGTTGGGGGGTTGGGGGGTTGGGGGTTGGGGGCTGGGGGGTTGGGGGCTGGGGCTGGGGAGTAGGGGGCTGGGAATTTGCGCACAGGCCAGACCCTGGGCTCTAGGGGCTGGGGGGGGGGGTCTCCAGGAACTTCCCATCCAGCCCTCTTGTCTTCCAGAGAATTTACCCAAGGCTCAGAGTGGGTGGCTGCTGGTTTCCTGCAGGTCAGCAGTGCCCTTCTGGCAGTGTTGTTGGTGTTTGGGGATGGTAAGTAATCAGGTCCATCCCTTACTCTGAGCTTAGAAACAATAGGAAAAGAAGATGCGAGGATCTGACAGGATGTGATGAAACACTGGCTTTCTAGTTACTGAGGGAAGCTAAATTAGATCGTACGCCTTGATAGGCAATCAAACAAATGGTTCTTGCCCGAATTGAACCCCTACACTACCTACCCAGCCTACTGGCTGTCTTCCCTACAGCTGTTCTGGCCTTTCTCTTCGGCCGGCAGATCTGATCAGCTGCTCTCAAGGAAGAAAATGCCTGTGTTGGGATTCTCAGAACCTCTCACAGCAGAACATGATCATGTGAGCGGGTAGTGGCCTAAGCAATTACAGAGGACGTCTGTAGTATCTTTTATCTTTAAAAAGAGATATACAGACACGGCTGGGGTTAGGGTGTACATTTTTTTTCTTTTTACTTTCTTTCTTTTTTGTTTTTGTTTTTGTTTTTTGTTTGTTTGGTTTTTTTTTTTTCGAGACAGGGTTTCTCTGTTTAGCCTTGCCTGTCCTGGACTCGCTGTGTAGACTAGGCTGGCCTCGAACTCACAGTGATCCGCTTGCCTCTGACTCCCAAGTGCTGGGATTGTGTACATGTTTAATCCCTGCACTCAGGAGGTAAAGGCAGGTGGCTATTTGTGGGTTCAAGGCCAGCCTGGTCTACAGAGCAATTTACAGGACAACTAAGGCTACACAGAGAAACTTTGTCTCAAACAACAACAACAACACCCCCAACAACAACAAAAAAAACACACACAGAGAAAGAGAGAGATGCATTTTTATCTGTACTGGCTATAGGAGAGTGTGAACGGGGAGAAAAGTTCTTTTTACCCCAGAACCCCGCCATAGCATTAAAGGGAAAGATTAGAACCTAAAAGGAAAAAAAAGTCTTAAGATTTTTAAAAACGGAGGTGTGAGATTCATAATTATATGTGATAAATGGAACTCAGCTCTGTGTGTATGTGTGTGCGTGTGTGCGTGTGCGCGCATGTGCATGCACGCACGAGTATGTGTGTGTGCACACGTACATTCTGATAATGTTTCTAAAGCTTTCATCCTTGGCTCAGTCTGCTGCAGGCCTCATCGATTTTCAAGACAATTTAGAAAGTAGAGCATCAACAGCGGCACTGGGCTTGCTTGAAATACACCTCTTATTTCCAGGGTCCTGGACACCAACAATGCTAAGAGGATGACGCCACTGATTAGATGTTGAGACACAGTAATTTCATTATGAAGTTTCCTTCTTGCCTTTGCCCCCAGGGGGAGAGGATTATTGCAATTATGTCACCATCTGTCAGGCTGTCAGGAAAGCCCAACTCCCCTTTCCCAAGCAGAGCTGGAGAAGAACAAAGTGATGGCAGCAAGTGGTGGGCTGCCAATCATAGTCTCCATATTTTCTGAAGAGGAAAATACTTCGTTTTTCTCCTCTTTAGGCAATTGATTATTCATAGAACCCAACTGCCCCACCGACTCACATGGGAAGATCCTGTTCAGACAGGAGGTTCAGTGTCATGTGATAGGGAGTTAGGGGATATGAGGCTGGCCCGGCTGCCCAGGCCAGTGCCTCCAGGGGTCTGGTTGCCTAGGTGTGTCTACCTCTCACACGTGGCCCGCTCAAAACTCTTGGCATTTGGTGAGGATGTCTCACCAACCCACCAAACTCTCATTTAGACATAGAGCCAAGTCCTGGTTGCCTGACCATTCCCTTTCCTGGAAATGTTTGTCAAACTCTCTGGCAAATGTTTAAGTTGGGAGAAGATGGGGATAAGTCCTCCACTAGTTTCCGACGCATCTTTGGGTACTTAACTCTCCACAGACACTGGAGATGCGAACGTGAACAGGAAATCTCGCACGGCCACTTGGAGCTAACTGTCTGGCAGGAGCTAGAGGTGCGTGGGTTGTTGGTGATGACAGGATGTGAAAGGACCCTGCAGGTGCGTGGCAGGAGAAGCCTGAAGGAAGAACGCATCAGCTTCACCCCTGCCCGGAGGAGGAGGAATGGAGGGCAAGGGTGGGGGCGGAGCAGCAGCCGCTGGGGCAAGGGAAGGACCAGGGACACCACCCCGGAGGGATGAGCTCAGGGAGGGGCAGGAGGAGCCCTGCTGTGGGGTATGTTTTATACTGAGCTATGGGAAACAGTGAAAACTTTCAACTAGAGCATACCAGTCAGGATGAGACTGGAAAAAGAAGTTTCTAGCTACAGTGAACCAAAAAGGAGGGGTCAGGCACCAGCAGGAAGGCCATCCAGGGTTCTGCACAAATTAGTCTGAGGGGTTTATGCGTGCTTTAGGGTTCTGAAGTAGGCAGTCTAAGGAGTGTGTGTGTGTGTGTGTGTGTGTGTGTGTGTGTGTGTGTGTGTGTGTGTGTGTGTGTGTGTAGGGATACACCACAGGTAGGTGTCTACAATGACTTTTCAGTGATGTTATTGACAGAGATGGGAAATGCAAGATGAAGCAAGCGGGATGGAGTCTGGAAGGAAAGATAATGCGACACCGAAGACTGGTGCTGGACACCACGTAGGGAGAAGATGGCGGTGAGGCCTCAGGTTCAGGCTGTTTCTGTTTGTGCTGTGTGTTCGGAACCTCTGCTGTTCTCTATTCTGCCTCATGATCTTGGATCAAAGGGCTTCGCTGTGCTCGGCTCTTGAGTCTACACCTCTAGTCTCAGGGCAGTGTTATGGGGCTCGGGTGGGTAGGGGATGGGTATTACAGATTCCAGAACCAGGAAGCCATCAGCTCAGACAGAAAGGTCTGCGTCATAAAACTCCTGCTGGCGAATGCGCTCCCAGCCGTCATCGTGCCTTCATGACCTTTTGCTGTGTTTTCCTACTCCTCAGCCCCGGCTGGCCCCAGGTGCTGAGTTTTTCCGCTCGGATGCTTCGTGATGAGATTTTCCCAATATTTTTGATTTTTATTAGTTTCTCTTCTCTGGAGTTGATTATTATTCTGGCTTCATCGTTCACTCAATGTCAGGGCTATCTTGACTGGAAGGCATTTTTCTCTCTCTGATTCAGTTTGACGCACTTTCTTCAGCGCTGATTCAGCCCGCCACCAAAGGCACATTTCCGAGCGGGAGCTTCTCGGATAAGCTCCGCAGATCAGAAGCCATGGTTCTGCGTAAATAGGCATTTTGATAAATCTTTTTAAAAAGTCTTTCTCATGGGCTTCTTGCTACCTTATACCTTTTTGTGTGCTATTGGCCTTGGCTCAGCTGGCAAGAACGTGGCTATTTGTCCTTTTTTTTTTTTTGGTTTTTTGAGACAGGGTTTCTATGTATAGCCTTGGCTATCCTTGAAGTAAGAGATCCGCCTACCTCTGCCTCCCAAGTGCTGGGATTAAAGGAGTGTGCCATCACGCCCAGCTTGAATTTTTTTTAATTAAAAAAAATTTGTTGACGGTTTCATGCATGCAAATTTAAATTTTAGTTGTTTTCACCCCCTCTTCTCTCCCCCTAACACCCCTTTTTAAAATAAATCTCCATCCTACTTTCAAATCATCTCCTTTTGTGTGATTCATTGAGTAGAATTAAGGATACTTACACAAATGTGAGTGGGGTACTATTAACTTGTCGGTGGTTACACCACTGAAGAAAACGATACCCTTTACCTCAGTAACCACTAGCTGCAGCCTTTCCCAGAGGGGCTCCCTCATGGTCTCCCTCATCCATGATGAAATCTTGGCAGGTCCAGTTTGATGTAGGTAGCCACAGCTATAGTGGATTTATAAGCGCCGTGGTCAGAAGGCATCTTTTGGTTGCATACGTCTTCTATCCTCTTCTGGCTCTTCAGTCCCCTCTCTTCTGTGATGTTCCCTGTACCGCGGAGGATGTGTCCCCAGTGTCCTGTTTAGGCTTGACCAACCCACCATCGCTTATTCTTGGGTTTTAAGTCAGTTATGAGTGTGTGCGTTGGCCTCAGCCAGCCCTACATTTCTCTGACCAGGCCCAATGCCCTGGTTATTTCTTTAAGGTGGATCCGGTGACACCCTCAGTGCGGGCTGTGGTTTCTCACCAGACAGGTGCCTACAGCTACCCATGATGCTCAAAGTCAGAGCAGGATCCTAGTTCTCTGCCTGTGTGGCTGGACGGCTGCAGCTAGTTCCTTTAATGTCTTTGGGCTTTGGTTTTCTTGAGAAGTTTGATATTAATACTTCATAGGCTGTTAGGAAAGCGAGTAGCTAGGTCATGGGAAGGGGATTTAGACAGGATTAAGATAAATGCTCTAGACGCTGTCCACCATGGTTGCCCCTCGGGTAGCTCTGAGCCCTTGCTTTATGGTGGATTTAAATGCGATGTTCTATAAACTACAGGGTCCCAGACACTTAGCATGAACCCCCTCCCCCCGAAAAAAACCTGACTCGACAAAGATTACCTATTGAAACATAAGCATGTTGGGCTAAGGAAATTCCATTTTTGTTTCTGGCACTTCAGTAACTTAGTCAGCTGCTGAAGTCAGTTTCCCCTCTTCACGTCACCTCCACAGCATGGCTGCTGGAAAGACCCACATGCCCCTGGTGCTTGAATTCGGTCTCTGTCAGTGTCTGGGCTCCATGGCGTATCCTGAATGGCGTTTACCAGCTGAAGCTGGAGATGAAGCCCCCTCTTCCTGCTGGCCCGGTTCCTCCCCTCGCTGTGCCCATCAGGGTCTCCTGCAGCACTTGTCCTCATCCGGCTTCTTCCCTGGCACACACTGTCCCAAGCTGTGAGGAACCAGAAACTCACCGTGCTCTCTGCCCTGCATTTAGTGATTCACTCAATGGATGGTTTTAGTAATTGATGTGATTGTCACCCAGGTAGTGTTGCAGTACCAGGAGAAGGCCCTCGTTTGCATGTACGGTCCTTTCCCTGAATGACTAGGCCCCTCTTCCCTGTGACCTCCCACAGCATCTTCTTCTTTTTTTAAGTCTTATTTTTATTTATGTATATTGTATGTGTATGTCCGTACACATATAACACATGTGGGGATGGCCATCGAGGCTAGAGAGGGTTAGATTATATATTAGAATCCAGATGACTAAATTTACTTATTTATTTATTTTTGGTTTTTCGAGACAGAGTTTCTCTGTGTAGCCTTGGCTGTCCAGGATTCGCTTTGTAGACTAGGCTGGCCTCGAACTCACAGCGATCCACCTGCCTCTGCCTCCTGAGTGCTGGGATTAAAGGTGTGTGCCACCACGCCCTGACCTAGATTCGTAATATAAAAATCTCCCAACAAATTGATATAAAAAAGTTAGAACATTAATAATCCTTTGCTATGCTTGAGAGGAGAGCTTAGCATAGCTATCCTCTGAGAGGCTCCATCCAACAGCAGATCAAAACAGACACTGAGACCCATAGGCAAACATTGGGCAGAGAGCAGGGAGTCTTGTGGAAAAGTGTGTATGTGTGTGTGGGGGGGGAGAGGGAATAGAAGCTTCAGAGGGAGACTAACAGAGCCAACTAACCAGGGCCCAGGGGTGCTTAGGGAGCACCAACCAAGGACCATGTAGGAACTGGACCTGGGCCCTCTATACAGAAGTAGCTAATGGGAAGCTTAGTTTTCATGTGGGTCCCCTAGGAAGGGGAGTGGTGGCTGTCTCCAACATGGATCTCTTGCCAGCTTTTTGATCACTTCTCCCTGGTGGGGCTGCCTCACAAGGTCACAGGGGAAGAGGACGCTCTCAGTCCTGATGTGACTTGATATGCTGGAGTGGATAGGTGGTGGTGGACTCCCCTTTTCTGAGGAGTAGGGGAGGGGGGAGGGGGAAGAGGGAGAGAGGGTGGGACCAGGAGGAGAGGAGGGAGGGGGCTATTATCGGGATGTAAAGTGAATTGAAAAAAAAAAAAAAAAAAAAGGTCAGGAGTGCTGCTGAAGAGTGAGAAAAGGACATAAGCCATGTGAGAAAAGGGAAATAGTTGGAAAGATACTAGGACTCCTTCATAAGAACTTACATTTAAACATCACTGATAAATAAATGAGATGAATCTGGAATAACAGATTCTCTTCCACGTGGAGGGTGAAGTGTGTAAAACTAAGCTAATACTGTGACAGTCCAACCAGTTGCGTTGTAATCCCACACGGCAGTTCCTGTTACTGGAATTTATTCATATGGGATCTGTGAAGGTAAATGATTCACGCTCAGTGCGTTTTATTGAAAACTTTATTGAAGGAAAGACTTGCCTCTAAGATTGCTTAATAACTGCAATCCAACCATTGCATGTATCACTGTGCATTCTTGCATTTCCTATACTAATCTCACCTGGGGAGAGGACTTGAGAGCCTTGTATGCGGTACCGGCTGCTTTTGTGTCAACTTGACACAAGCTAGGGTCATTTGACAGGCAGGAGCGTCAGTTGAGGAAATGCCTCCATGAGACCCAGCTGTAAGGCATTTTCTCAATTAGTGATCAGTGGGGGAGGACCTAGCCCATTGTGGGTGGTGCCATTTCTAGGCTGGTGGTCCTGGGTTCTATAAGAAGGCAGGCTGAGTGAACGAGAGCAAGCAAGCCAGTAAGCAGCACCCCTCCATGGCCTCTGCATCAGTACCTCCAGGCTCCTGCCCGGTTTGAGTTCTTGCTCTGATTTCCTTCAGTGATGAACAGCAACATGAAAGTGTAAGCTGAATAAACCCTTTCCTCCCCAACTTGGTTTTGGTCATGATGTTTTGTTGCAGCAATGACAACCTTAACAAAGACATATGCTTTGTAGGTTCCCTGAGTCTGTAAGGTTTCTCGTGAGTTTTATAAACCTGGCAGCCTCCCTGCTCCCTTCAGGAGGAAGTGTTTCAATCTCAAGGACCAACTGCATGTTACCAGGTTCCTGGAATTATTCATACCCACACCACATGTACTCATTGTAACTGTAGCACCCAGGGAGATGCTCAATAAAATATGGAAGAAATGAAGGAAAGAGGGTCTGGCACACAGTAGGCGCTCAGTTCATACCTGTGAACTGAGGAAGGGCAAAAGTGCCTGGCACATAGTAGGCACTCAATTCATGCCTGTGCACTGAGGAAGGGGGAAAGTGCCTGGCATGCAGTAGGTGCTCCATTCATACCTGTGAACTGAGAAAGTGCCCAGCACACAGTAGGCTCTTGATTCACACCTGTGAGGTGATATAATGTGTGCTGTGCAGAGTAGGCAGGCTCTCCTGTTTCCTCCTCCACACAGAGGCACATCTGGGAAGACTATGAGTCTTTTCTAAAATACAGTCACTATCTACCAAATAAAGTTCTATTGCTTCCAGTTGTGGCTAACAACAGCATTGGTATTGTCTGCGAGACTGCTTGTGGAATTACAGAAGAAGGGCTTAGGGGCCCAGAAGCCTTGAGGCCTCGTTCCAGGGAGAATACAGGACGCACTTGGCAATAAAGAATGTTTCTTTATGGCTCATTAAACTCCTTTCTGTTCCTCTTGGATAGATATGTGCCTGCCGTGCCCTGCACAGCCATGATATCCAGAAGTGGCAGAGTTGGGTGGAAATAAAAACAATTCACTTTAGCCCCTAAGTGACGTGCCCCTTAATTCAAAATAAATCTGTGGCAGTCAACAGATACTTCTTTCAGATCATTCTGGAGAAAGGCTTGACTTGTCCTAGCAAAGTCAGACAGAGGCTTCATTATTTTTAGTCTTGTTAAAAGAAGTTACCATAGCAACGACACCATCATCTAGGACAAATGTTATCTCTTTGAGTCAAATAACACTAAGAGCTGTCCCACAAATATCTAGCGTTGTCAAAAGAAGAATTGACTTTCCAATAAAATTAATTCCTTCTGAAAGTCTTCACTATTCATCTTCATTTGTGAGCCCAGAAGTTTCCTTCCTCACAAATAAGAGAGAGAAAAAGCAATCTACAGCTTTCTAAGGGCCAAGACTGACCTGGCTTGTATCTGTTTGCAGAAAGTGATTGATTCTGTTAGTTCCTTAAAACGTGTAATTTCATTTGTGGCTTTTAAATCACCCACAGGAGGCATAGCAATAATTAATTTGACCCTCGGGCAGGGTATGTGTATTGTGAGAGAACCTCAGGAGAGCCTCTTTGGAGGGCAGATGCTCCTGACCTCTTGGGATGTCTTTTTAGGTGACAGAGCAGTTACTGAGGAAGTGAGGCACCTTCAGTCACTTTCTGGCTGTTTGGGTTTCTTTGCCGCGTGAAGCACTTGCTCACGGCCTTCCTTTCTGTGACTTCCCCTTCATTTTGCACAGGAAGAAGCTGGCATTGATCTCTACCTCACAGGGGCAGCAGACATTGCTATAAAGCCGGGATGACCCACGAGTGCTCTGAAAGGAGCCAAGATGCTGTGGCGTGCTAGAGACCCACAAGAGATCACCATGTCACAAAATGCCATCAAAGCACTGCTCAAGAACAGAGTGAAACATGTGAAAGCATGCTGACAGTGCTGCCACATCACAGGATCACCCTGACTTTTTACATCTTAATTCAAAATATTTCAAGCATTTCATATGTGCGTACTGTATTTACACTGTTTCCCTTCTCCTCCTTCCCTTCCAAGTCCCCCCATATTCCCCTCGGCCAAATTCATGATCTCATCCCCTTTAATTATTTACTGTTAAATATATACACACATATGTATACATTACCTATGAGTCTGTTTAATGTTACTCCAATGTACCTGTGTTTAGGGATAACAGTCTGGGACCAAATGACCTATCAGGAAGCTCACCTGTGGGGAAAACTGATTTCTCTCTCTCAACATCCATTGACTTCTGTAGCTCCTCATGTAGGGGTGGGACCTCCGGAGTTTGCCTGCACTGGTGCTGGCATGTCCCATGGTTTGTCACTATGCAGATCTTGCTTAGACAACCATAGTGTTGAGATTTCCTAGGTTCAGCTTTCCTGTTATGTGTAGAAGACACTACCTTGCAGCAGGCGTCCTGGTCCTTGGGCTCTTACAGTCTTTTTTCCTTGGGCCTCAGGTTAAGTGTTATATTGTAGATGTAGCAGCCTGGACCAGGCACCCACCATCACTTATTCTCTGCATCTTGACTAGTTGTGGATCAGTGTAGTAGCCCCTCCTATTTGATGCAAGAAGAAGCTTCTTTGAGAAGAGCTATACCTATCTGTGGGCATAATGATCAGTGTTTAGAATGCAGTTAGCAATTATGCTGGTTAAGAAAAAGGCACTAGGGGTTGGAGAGATAGCTCAGCGGTTAAGAGCACTGACTGTTCTTCCAGAGGTCATGAGTTCAATTCCCAGCAACCACATGGTGGCTCACAGCTATCTATAATGTGATCTGATGCCCTCCTCTGGCCTGCAGATGTACATGCAGGCAGAGCTCTGTTTACATAATAATAAATAATAAATTTAAAAAAAAAAAAGAAAAAGGCACTAGTAGTTTCTCCTCTAGGGTCTATGGTCTCCACAGCCATTGGGTAGTTGGTTTACAGTCCCAGGTCTAAATTCCCTCCTATTGAGAAGGCCTTAAGTCTAACTAGACAGCTGATGCATATCCCACAATATGAAAGTGCCACTACTGAGCCAATAGGGATACCTTGTTGGGCAGGTCATTGTTGTGGTTTGTAGGCTTTACGTCTGGGTAGGACTACTGATTATAGTTTTTTCCTCTGAAGCTTGTAGAGTACCTTCTGATGCTATGGGGTATGCAGTTATCACTTGACTGACACATGGCCTGCTTTCATATCTAGACTGTTGTAAATAGCACCATCATAACCATGAGTATGCAGACACTTCTGTTGCGGGGTGGCTTGGATTCCTTTCAGTGTATACTAACTGCGGTATGGTTGGATCACATGGTAGTTCTAATTTTTAGCCTTTTAAGGAATCTTCCTACTGATCTTCATAGCGGCTGGACTAATGTATATTCTCAACACCCCCTAAGTATCCATCCCCCCCACCTGTTCATTAACATTTATTGGTTTTTGTTTTCCTGTTGATGGCCATGCTGACTGTTGTAGGAGAGAATCACGGTGTAGTTTTGATTTATATTTGCCCAGTGGCTAAATATACTGAAGATTGTTTTTGTATTTTTTTATTGACCATTTGTATTTCCTTTGTGAAGTGCCTTTTTAGATCATTCACCCAGTTATTAAGTAGATTAGTTCTTCTTTTGTTATTTTCTGAGTTCTTTATATATCCAAAGTACCCAGGTGGAACCATCATAGTTAGGTTAAGTTTCTTCCCTCGGGTTGGAGAGATGGCTCAGAGGTTAAGAGCGCTGGCTGTTCTTCCGGAGGTTCTGAGTTCAATTCCTAACAACCATACGGTGGTTCACAACCATCTATAATGTGATCTGATGCCCTCTTCTGGCTGGTAGGTGTACATGCAGATAGAGCACTCATATGCATTAAATACATACATACATACATACATACATACATACATACATACACACATACATACATCCTTTAGAAAAGGTTTCTACCCTCTTATTAACCTCACCATGAGGATAAAATTTCAACATGTGAACCCTTAGGGGACATACATTTAAACAGCATCCATATCATAGTCCCCCCCTCTTCTCCCATTCCCTATTCTCTAAAGAACCCCAACATTGTTAAGTCATTCTCCAATGCGGCAGTGAATCTGCATTAAGATGAAATTGGAACCAAGTGAAGGAAGGTGCTGGGGCCCTCGGCTTGAGCACGTGGCCTACCTCTCTGTGTGCTGCCTCTGGGGAGTGACTTCAGTGGCGGGAGCCTCGGTGTTGCTGGAAGGGGAGATGGTAGATATGCTGAAAGCCTGCCTTTGTAGCCACAGTCCCAACCTCTGACTCTGTCCGTGCCGAGACATGTGGCACAGCAGAGTGTCAGGATGGCAAAACCTGGCACCTAACCACCATCCCTCTTTTTTTTTACCCCCTCTACTTGGCTTGTTTTTAGTCACTTTAGCACAGCACTCCAGGCAGCAGCTTCTATTGGTTACGGTGCTTAAGAGAAAACCATTTGCCAAGCCCTGTCCTATTAAAGGCTGTAGAGGTTGGTAGTTAAAAAGTGAGTGAGAGCTGGGCGGTGGTGGCACATACCTTTAATTGCAGCGCTTGGGATGCAGAGGCAGGAGGATCGCTGTGAGTTCGAGGCCAGCCTGGTCTACAAAGTGAGTCCAGGACAGCCAAGGCTATACAGAGAAACCCTATCTCTAAAAACCAAAACCAAACCAAAACAAACAAACAAAAAAAGTGAGTGAGCCTCCATTTCTTTCAATCTAAAAAGGAGAAAATAAGAATTCTTCACTCATTGCTGAAGAGCTGAGGATAATGCACGTCAGTGTCCGTGGATTGCAGCCGTTTTGTAGGAACATGACTGGTAACTATGAAGGTCGTCACTGGGCTATCAATGATGGGTGCAGGAGGCTCTGGTGCCAGAGCACAGTGCATTACCAGGCAGTTGGGGACCATGGGGGAAAGGGACTCTTGGCCCCCCCATTGCTGTCTGTCTTTATTTTGTGAGTCTATAGGCCAGTATGGATATGTTCAGTCTAAAGAGGCTGTGCAGAAATATTTCTCAGGACAGCAGTTCCTACTTTCTATCTTTGGAAGATCAAAGCCAGGAACAGTCTGTCCTCATAGTGTCCTGGGCCTGGCTGTTCTGTGAGAAGGCTGAAGGGCTGAAGCCAGCTCTCACCATCTATTAAATAACCCGGTCCCAGGGATGGGAGATACATCGGGAGGTTCACTGATGTTATATTTTGCAAGAACAAACCTTTAATAAAGGCTGTATTTATTAATCTTTCTATGCAGAAAATGGAGATGCTTTAATTTGTTTATTTTGTGTCACTGGTCATTTAATATGCATCTTGAATGTCTCTGGGTATGTTGTGATTTGCTGTGAAATGTGAATTCCTGAGGGCACAGATGTCTGCTTCATTTACTTTTTAGATCATCCGGAGAAAGGGCCATGAACAAGTAGCTTTCTAATCTGCTTACGTGCTGTTGCTGTAGAATGGGGTATAAACCATGCCCCTACTTACAGGAAGGGCTGCATTGTTGTACGTTCTGTAGGACCAGAAATATATGCCATTTTTACTAAAGCACCATTGGAGGCCCTTCTGTGCAGTACACACAGATAAATATTGGCTTATTTTAATTTTAAAATCATAATACTAGATGACTTTTTAAAAGCAAAAACCCGACCCATGTTTTAAAAAAAAATCCCAAAAACATGTAGGAAAAAAAAAAAAAGAAAAGCTCTCTTTAATCCTCATGCATGAAGCTAGCCATTCCCACTGTCTCTGTGTTTGCCCGGGGGAGTCATTTAAAGATCTTGTTAATGATACTAGTTAAATGGTTTTTTAAGACTTTCAAATTCTCCATCTGTCAGTAGTGATGCTATGTTGTTTCCAAATAAGACGTATTGTCTTGCTGCTTTTCAGTATTGTAAGCGTAAGGAAAGGACTTGTCGGAAGTTGCTAGTGGCTTACTGTCTCCGAGGCAAGCCCTGGTTACTAGGAAGGAAAATTTGATCCATTTTGTCCCAGTGCACTTGTTCTCTCAGGACCAGGGGAACTACCTCTGACTGTCTCCTCAGGATTACGTCACCCACCAAGGCAACTTTCTGTTTCATTCGGTGATGTCAAGAAACAAAACACTACCCTTGAGGTGAATCAGTTTTGGAAAATAGAGACTGGCTTTATAGTCCACGGCTTTGATGTGCTTAGTAGTTCCTGTAAGAATCTGCCTCTCTTTTGTTTTGATTGACAAGACCTTCCCTATATATTTGAGTAACCAGGGCAGCCTGATAGCAGAAGGGAGAGGACACTCACCCAGAGCTAACTTTTCCCACTCATTGCAACTTTTGGAAGCCTGGGGTGCAAGTGTCAGCTCTGCAAGAAGAGTTGACTCCAGCTGGATCAGGTAAGTGCCTCTCGGTCTCTCGCTTCCTCCTGAGGGGAAGCCTGTGGAGTCCACAGGACAACATACCAGGCCCACAAGAACTATGAGAGAAGCTTTGGAACTGTAGCCCCTCTTGAGGGGCGCTGACCTGGCGGCACTCCCTGAATGCGACATCCATGTGTGCTCTGTTCAGTGGACAGCCATGAAGGGCCCAGTGTGTGCTACTAGAGTACCAGAAGGGACTAAGAGACAGAGAGGACAGACCCCGTTGAGGGTTGCACCTTAGCGTTCCATCATTTGCTTTGAGACTGAGTCACAGCTAGAGATGTCGCACAGCTGAAGCATAGAGTGGACGCAATGTGTGCTGAGTAGGACACATTTTATGAGTGACTACCGTACCAGGTGCCAGGTTGTATAATATTTCCTGTATGGTAGGTTGGGCTAGTAACAAAACACCCAGGATATGCCATTATTAGAACTATTCTACCTTCCCCGAGTCATTCCTCATCCATGACACTAAAAGTACAAATGTGCTCAAAGCTCCTCACATGACACATACATGCCTGGGTAAAAAGAAGGTGTGAGCGCTCATGTATTTTAGGCTTTACTTTTCGTTTGGTGTTATTCTTATTTTTCATTGGTATGGATTCCTTTTATATACAAGCCGGCTCCAGGTCACCAAAGAAAAGCCTTGAGGGTCGGTCAGGTGTCTAGAGAGAGCTACTTACTGCCTGCCTTCTGGGGCCAGTTAGGGAGATGCTGTTGGAGGTGGACAATTCCTTGGCTTGCTTCTTCCTGTAATGCTCTTTGCAAGGCCTTTTTGAGAGTGACCAACAACACATTGTAGGCTGCACCACTGTGAGCAGTTGAGTATGTTCAATGTTGTTTTGTTTCCCTCCCCACGGGGAATAGTATGAAGCTAGCATACCTTGTTCTGGGTGCTGCGGCCCTCCTGCTTCTGCGTGGCTGTGACTCTGTTCTCAGCACCTCCCGTGGGAACCTGCACACTTTTGTGGGCTGTGCTGCGAGGGAGTTCACTTTCCTGGCCAAGAAGCCAGGCTGCAGGGCACTTCGGATCACCACTGATGCCTGCTGGGGTCGCTGCGAGACCTGGGAGGTGAGTCGTACAATGGGCGTGGATCTCAGCGTCTTCTGGGCCAGCCCTTCGATTTCAGGTGTTCACTGTTTTGTGATGGATGGGAAGAAGCCAGCACATCGGCCCTGCCTTCTGGGCCTTAAAAACACATTTGCACAACTATTTGGCTTCTTCCTAATGACCTGAAATTCATGGTGATGCTTCTCTTCAGAGCACTGGTGAGGTTGGTGATGTAATTTCTATGGTTCTGTGTGTTTGGGAGCCATCTCTAAGGGGCCAGGTGCTACTATTGACCCATTGTGAAGATCACGCGGAGGGAGCCAAGGTGGAGCGCTACTGCAAAGTCAGAGAGAGTCGGTGTGAAGGTGGAAAGAAAGTGTTAGTCCAATCCTGTGACCACATCTTCTTCCTGTATCTTCTTAGCTTTGAGGAAGTCAGGCAGTTACCCCAAAGAACCCAGAAGCTGCACAGTGAGTGAGGCCTAGTCCCAGGCTCTGCCCCAGCTCTTTCCCCTCGGTTCAGTGACAGATTTGTTCTGTCTTTTTAAACTCAGTTATGCCCGGCCTCTCAAAGCTGGCTTAACTGGGGAGTGTTTATGATGATGGCTGCGTTGACCTTCGAAGGTACAACTCTTGTTGAAAATGGTGACCTCTCATAACCTGGACTTCAAAATGCCAGATTTAGCAAAATCAAAGGAAAACCAAAGACCCCCAAACCAAGCAAGCAAGCAAGCAAGCAAGCAAGCAAGCAACCATCCAACCAAAAAACCCACCAACCCCTTAGACTCCACAATCTGAAGTAAAGTCAAAACAAAACAACAACAACAACAACAACAAAAACCAAACCAAACCAAACCAAACCAAACTAAAACACCCCCCAAAACAAAACAAAACAAAACAAAAAAAAAATGGGGAATGCAACACATTTTTTTTTTCTGGCATAAATTGGCCCCAAATATCACATGGGACAGATTTATAAAATTAAAAAATTTGAAATACAAAGTTAACTGAGTCACCAACTTTTCCTAGAATACTTACAGTAAAAGGACACAGGACAGAGTGAGGGACTGAGCTCCCCTAGCTGCTCCTCGTGGGAGGAAAGGCTGCTGTTTTTATAACACTGAGGCAAGGGTTTCATCTTGAGCTGGCTTGCCTGCCATCTATAGGTGTATGCACATGTATAATATGCCTATGCATATGCGTACATATGAATCTATGTATGTATGCACCATCTGTGTATTCTATGTTCCATGTACCTGGGTGTGCATGTACCTGTGTATATATATCTATATATGTATATGCTTGTGCGTGCATCTGTATAAATGCATGCATTATCTATCTGTCTATCATAGATATGTATGTATCCATTATACATAACTATGTTTTTGCTCAGAACAAAGGGACTGTTCTCTGAAAGATTGTTATTAATTCATTACTACATCCTTATAAGTGAATTCATAAGAGCCATTGATTACCTGTATTGAACTCTGACCTTTTGCCAGGGCTTGTGCACTGCATATATCACCTCAGCTAGCTCCAGGACTGTGCTGTCCAGGACAGTGGTGTTTTGCTTTGTAGAATAGGAAACCAGGCTTTGGCAGCATTAAGAGCTTTTCCTAGGTCCCCAGCGGTGGAAAAAGCAGGCTTGCATAGCCTGGCTGGCTGCAGGCTCCAGGTTTCTTACTACGAATCTCTGTAGTTTATCTAATAGAATTATCTTTGAATTCAAGGTTTATGAAAGGTGAGGGGAAGTGAACTAACCTTCAGTCATCAGAACAGAATCTTCAGGGAGCTGCCTGTCTCTGTTGATTCAGTAACAAGTAGTTAATACAAATGTCCTGGGTCCCAGGCTGGCTGGGTGCTGGAGAATAGTGACTGACCCAACGGAGCTTGCTTTCTAGATTAGGTGCAATGTCACACAAAAGTAACATACAGAAGACGGCATGTGGCCTGGACAAACACGACAAAGTACACCCTAAACCACAGCCAAACAGGAAGTGGGGAGGTGAGCTCCAGGGCACGGAAGTGCGTTAAAGTGATTTAAAATGGGATCAGAAATTGCTACTCTGGGTCAGAGAAGTGAGTGAGTCTGTGTGTGTGTTATATTTGTGTATATATGTGCATGCTGTGTGTGTGTGTATGTATGTATGTATGTATGTATGTATGTATGTATGTGCATTTGTGTATGTGGTATATGTGTGTGTATATGTGCCTACTGTGTGTGTGTGTGTGTGTGTGTGTGTGTGTGTGTGTGTGTGTGTGTGTGTGTGTTCTGGGCAGAAGAAACAGCAGATGCAAAGACCCTCAGTTTCTGATCTGAGTAGGGATGGGGACCACTGTGACTGGAGGGTGGAGACTGTGTCAGTAAGGCCAGGGCCATAGCCAAAATACCAGAAATAATCGTGCAGGCAGAAAATGCAGGGATTTGAGAAGAATCCTAAAGGCTGCGTGCGGTGTTTTAGCCTGAGTGAGATGGGACGTTACCGACACTTGGGGCCGAGGTGGCCCATGATGACTGACTTATGTTTCAAAAGGTTCACGCATGTTGTAAACAGACTGTAGGGGGTAATGGCGGGAGAAGGGAGACCAGTTATTCGTTTGATAAATATTTACCAAGTGCATCCTGTGCTCCATGGACTTTGGTGGAAGCTCAGGATGTGGTAGCAAAACAGCCTCCTGCTTTCAGGAGTTTATTCGGAGTGGGAGGAGTCAGAACATAAGTAAACAGCTAGTGATGGACGGCAGGAAGGTCAGGAAGTGGCATTCCCTATTCTAACGGGTTTCCTGTTTTCTACCTGTCCGGGACAGAAACCCATCCTGGAGCCTCCCTACATTGAAGCCTATCATCGCGTCTGCACCTACAATGAGACCAAACAGGTGACAGTCAAGCTGCCTAACTGTGCCCCAGGAGTCGACCCCTCCTACACCTACCCGATGGCTGTCCGATGTGACTGCGGGGCATGCTCCACTGCCACCACCGAGTGTGAGACCATCTGAAGCCCTCAGAGCCTGCAGAACACAGCTGGTGGCCTGGGCTTCAAGGAGGCACTTGCCCTATGACTATATCTGCTCTGCCCTCTCTACTCAAGTACGGTTCAATTTGGACCAACCCAAGTTACCTTCCTTCCTCTACCCAGCTTAGGTACAGGGTCCAGATGCAGTGTGCTCATGCAAAAAATGTAAAACAACATTGAACCTCTCTCTGGTTCCTGAGTCTGCAAATTGGCTGTTCTCTGCTTGACTTTTGGAACATGATTTGTATATTGTCAGTTTTGGTTGGTGTTGTGTCATTTATTTAAAGGCATTGGATGTTATTGAGCGATGGAAAGCCTTTACACTCCCATATGCTGCCATTGACCTGGATTTCTGATTAAAGATCAAAACCAAAGCACTTTCTTCCTTGCTCAAAAGGAAACGCAGCTGCGAGTGTTCTCTTAGAGAGAGAGAGAGAGCACATGCACTCTCCATTTCCCTTTCAACTGAGTGACTACCTAAACCAGAGGCAAAGACAGCCCAGACTGTCACAGAAACAGTGGTTTTGATGTGCCTGATTCCTCTCCCAGGCCAAATTCTCCAAGTACCCTTAAGATTCTTACTGAGGCGTCCACTTGCCTATTAAAAACCAAACCAAACTAAAAACCAAAACCTCAGAAAGTGCAATTAGGAGCTTTCATTCAGGTTTAAAAGCACCCGAGGCTAACCCTATGCTTCAGGTGTCCTCGCATAGCCTCAGCGAAGTGATTGGTCACAAATACCCCTTCCTGTTTAGTATACCTTAAACCTAGACAGCAATTTATTAGACTCAGAAGCCCGAGTGTGTGTGGAGGTGAGAGGACAGCACTGTGGTCATCGGACACTTGCTTTTTCTAAAATCTTACAGCAGCTGAGTCTGTGACTTTCTTTTTAAACTCCAAGTTTATGCAAATGTTTTTAGTTTTGGCATCTGGGGCGGGGTTGAGCTTAACTTTATTCTTTCTTTCTTTTTTTGTTTATAATATGCCAGGAGCATCCACAGGGATGTCAATAAAATGTGTTCCCTGTCACTTGAATTCAGGCAAACTTTCAGAAAGGTCTTTTTATTTTAATTTGCTTGGTGTGACAATAAAGGCATGGGCAACTTTGAGGTTCTTTTGATTGAAGCGTTAATTTGGGATTCATGTTTAGCAAGGGGCACATGACTCTTAGAAGCATGCATCCCAGGGGTCCTGGTCATCTGTAGCCACTGTCAAGTCCAAGCTAGGAGGCCTCAGTGCTCCCTGAAGGAGGACTTAATGAGTCCATGAGAATCTACAGAGCAAAGGTGGAGACTGATGGTCAAGTCCTAGGGTGTGGGGGTGAGGATCTGAGGGCAAAGGAGGTGAGCAAAAGCCACCCGCCCCGAAGTAGCAGATGTGTTGGTAGAAGAGGAAGTCACAGCACAGAAGGGCATCAAGTGGCTGTGGTCTCCGCTGGGGAATGGGTGCTGGTCACAGACGGCTCAGGGGGGTTCCTTCCATTTCAGGGACCTTCCTCTGGGTTTTCTGGGGTCAGGGAAGATAGGCGCAGCATTGTTAGCAACTCTAGCAGGAAATAAATGACACGTTTGGCCAGATGTAGAGAACCCAACAAGGAGGTGTGACACACTTGTGCTTTGGAAGTACTGGTCAACCCTAGGGTGCTGTCATGGGAAAGGGCATGGCCATCAAATACCAAGGGAAGAATCCCAACCTGCTCCACTTCCGTCACCTTGAATCAAATGAGAATCATACGGGAAAGCAGAGACCTAGGGAGCCCATTGGTTTGGTTCTCCATAAATGCTGGTCTTCTAGGAAGTAGGTTGAAGGAGGGGAAGGAGTGGATCCAAGGGGAATAGGAAAGGCCACATGACCATGTTTGGGGGAGTTTTAGCTCCAATGCAGCAGGCAATAATGGTGATTGTCAGGACACCATGCAGGCTGCAGTATCACGATGGGTCACGTTTCCCTAATGGGAACTGCTGTGGGATTCACCCAGAGAGGTGTGTGCTCATTAGTACCATATCGATAAGGCTCAAGCGACGTGAAGGCAGGCTAATGGTGGTTACGAGCTCTGTGGCATTAGGTGACTGTAGTGTGAGCGAAGGTCACGGTGTGGAAGCTGCACTGGAAGAGGCAAAGCTGAAAACCAGGTCTATGAGCTAACTGGGAGATCAGTGCAATCAGAAATGCGTAGGAAGGAAGGAGAACGAGAGACTTGAGGGTCTCCTGCAGAGGGACCTACTGGCACCTTCTTGCCAGAGGAGAGTAGACTTCCCTAGCCAGGAGACCACGTGGGAGACCCACGGAGGCTAAGGAAAGTGTTATATTACAGAACTGTCTTCTCAACTGGTGTCCACTATTCCTATATATATATATACACTTTTTTTTTTTCGAGACAGGGTCTCTCTTGTGTAGCCTTGGCTGTCCTGGATCCACTTTGGAGACCAGGCTGGCCTCGAACTCACAGCGATCCACCTGCCTCTGCCTCCCGAGTGCTGGGATTATAGGCATGAGCCACCACGCCCGGCTTCACTATTCCTATATTTTAATGCCTCTGCCTCCTAAGGCCTGAGGTTTTAAGTGTATGCCTTCACGACCATTTTTGTGATGCTGACTATTGAACCCAGGGCCTTGTGGCAACTAGGCTTTATCAAATGAGCTGCAACCATAGCTTCTACAAACCCGTACACTGTGGATCAGCGGTTCTCAACCAGCGGGTTGTGACCCCTTTAGGGGGTCAGATGACCCGTTCAGAGGTGTAGTCTAAGACAATTGGAAAACACAGACATTTACCTTATAGATTCATAACAGTAGCAAAATTAAAATTATGAAGTAGCAACAAAAATAAGTTTATGTTTGTGTGTGTGTGGGTCACCACAACATGAGGAACCGCATTAAAGGGTCACAGCACGAGGAAGGTTGAGAGCCACCATTCTAGGTGATAATTGGGGGGAGAAGACTTGCTCTCTGGAGGAGAGGAAAGAAGGTGTCTGGTGAAGGAGCTCCTGGGCGATGCAAGCCCGAGCAATAAGTAGCAGGGACTTGGCAGTGGGTGTGGGCAGGGAAGAGCAGGGTGAGAACACACTCACACAGAGGAGGATTCAGGATGTGCAAGTGTGGCAAGAGCATCGGCATCTTGTCCTGGTGTGCTGTGGGATGGCTCCTGCGAGCTTGGGGGGAAAAGTCACGGCATCTGCCACCAAGGCCACAAAGATAACCGTGCATATGATGGGGTTATTCAGTAGGACCAGAGGACCTACCAAATGCCAGAGACCAGAGATAGATTGTGGGGGTGGTCTGAGAAGGAAGACTGCCGCTGCTCCCCACTGCTGCTCCAGGTTGCTGTTAATGCGATGTGATGAGAAGAAGTCAGAGATGTCCTGAAGACGGAGATTGGCATTGACCCAAAGACCTCGATGACCCTAAACAGCAGGAAGCAGCTGAAGAGAATTCTGCCCCTTCTCCCCACTAACCTTTCTCTCCTCCCTGGGGTTGGGGTGTTGGAAGGGATTGGGAGTGGAGAAGGGAGAAAGAGAAATAAGAAACCAAAAAAGAAATAGATTTAAAAAATACGTCAGCACCTACCAGTGTTCACCTGAGAGGTTCGGGAGACAGTTGCTCTATCCCATAATAAACAAGGCTGCCTCAGTGAAGGGCGCGCCCATCACAGACAAGTTCACACTGACTGTTCTCTGTAGGCCAGGGGATGCTGCCTGCTGCATGGACCTGGGCTCCTAGGTGTCAGCAGAGGTGACAAAGTTACACAGAGACTAGATGGCGACACACAGCTGTCAGAGGCAAAGAGGACATCACTGCTGTGGCAGACAGCAGAGCTACAATGGTGATTGGAGGGCTATGACCTGCAGGGTGTGTGGTACTGCCTGATATTCATAGGCGTTGCTAGTCTATGTGATTAAAAAAATGAAATCAATATGTATTATAAACAGGAAAGTTACTAAGGAAAAGGAGAAAGTATCTGTCAAGATTTATAACAGTGTGAAACCCAAATCTTTTTCTTTTTTAAGTTTTCCTCTTTCCCCTCTCTCATTTCACAGTCTTCCTTTTCATAAATGTTTATTGACTCTAATTTTGTACAAAGCACTGTTTTGGAAATAAAGATGCAAATATTGTTACCATTTATAGACCTCCCACGTTTATGAATTCTCAGGTGTGTTTGCCCCCATGGAAACACACAACACACCCGTATGTATGTGGAGGCCAGAGGTCAGCCCTGACGTCATTCCCAGGCGCTGTCTGTTTTGTGAGAGGTCTCGCTGAACCCGCAGCTCACTCATTAGGCTAGGCTGGCCGGCCAGCAAGATCCAGGGATTCTCTTGTCTCTGTCTCTCAAGGGCTGGGATTACAAACATGTGCTAACAAGCCCGCTTTGTTTATTGCTGTTTGTAAATGTGGGCTCTGGGGACCAAACTCTGGTCCTCATGCAAAGCCCTGACTGATGGAACCATCTTCCTGGTTTGATTCCTTTAGTCTATGCCCACCACACTATTACATATTGCTAGTGTCCTTTGACTCATACCTTTTTATGAATGAACCCAGGCCCTGTCCTTTGCCCATGCTAACCCAACTAAATAAACCACACAGGCATGGCTTCTCCGACCCAGACCAACCATATTCTACTAAGGAACGATGCCTTTGGGGAACGTTTCCTCCGAGTTGTTCCTGCTCGGAGCAGTCTGAGTTGATGGGTGTTAGATTGGCCATTAGCCTTTTCTGTCTGTCTTCCCTGGAGGTGGAGCCATCCTGTGGAGACCGAGTGCTCACCTGCTTCATGGGCAACCTTGGGAAAGGGATGATTTCTGTTGCACAGATCATATCTTACAGGAGAAGTGTCTGAGGGAGAAAAGAAACAATGCCACAGCAGAAGGTTGAGAGAGGCCTCTCCTTCTACCTGGTGGGTCCTAGGGATGGAAATCAGGCTGTCAGGTTTTCTAGCAAGCATCTCTACATGCTGAGCCACCTTCCTGACCCTGTTGAGATTTTTTTCTCGCAGTGGAACACTGGTACACCAATCTGCCCCTTATTCCCAGGATGGATCCTGTGAATTTCTGCTGCAGTCATCTTCCTTTGGTTTATTTATTTATTTATTTTTACTTTATTTTTATTCACTTTACATTCTGGTTGTTACCCCCTTCTTCCTCTCCTCCCAGTCCCACCCACCCTCCCTGGAATAAACTGGAATGGTGTGTTGGGCAGCCAGGAGGGCTCGATGGCTGGTTGCTGTGATCCTGGAGTGTCTACAGGGGGCGCTAGAGCTCTTCAGACAGGTGACGTCTAGCAAGGAGCTAGGGAAGAGAGCAGAGAGCGGACGCAGAGCCCATCATCGGCAGTGTAAGGCAGTCAGTTCCCCAGCGTGAAGGATTTAGAAGGTTAGCCTAGCCTCCTCCCAAGCCTCCATCATCAGAGGCAAAGCAAGGTTTCCTTGAACTGGCTGCTTTGTACTTGACACCAAGCTCCTTCACAAGTCCCACCCCTAGTCAAGAAGCTGTTGGCGATCCGTAGCTGCCGGGAGAAGGAAAAATCAGCTTTCTTCAGTGAGTGACGCTGGGTCTATGAATCAGGTCTCATTCTCAGGAGCCGCTGGCCACACTAATGTACTCCTTTTATTTTATTTTACTTAAAGGAAGAGAAAGGACATGAAGCTGGGTTGGGAGCAAGGTGGGGCGTCAAATATATTGCGTCGAATTATTCAAAGAATAGATGAAGTCATTATTTAAAAAAGAAAGCCATACACAGGCCTTCGCTAGAAGTCCCCAGACCATTCAGATAGACAACAGACAATCCTTGGAAGGCAACAGAACCTTGTCTTGATTTAACAGGATTATCGATCTTACCAAGCTAAGTATAATTATTGCCCTTTAGTGATGCTGAAGATAGGATTACAGCCAAGGGATAAAGGCAGAGTCACAAATACAAGTTAAAATCATCTGAGAGAACACGTAGTCTCTGAAAACAAACCGTGCACATACAAGAGTAGAGTATGCTGGTATGCCTCACAGTGACTATCTTTAGGAAATCCACTTGTCAGTCCCAGCCCTTGACCTAGGTTCCTAGGCATGCCCTTCCCACCTCAGGTGTGTGCTCCTTTGCCTTTGCTGTCCACCAGGTGGCAAGGTGAGCCACCAAAGTCAGGTGACTCAAGCTTCCAGGCTCTTCCGAATCTGCAGCCTCTGCTTCCTTTTGGAATATGCTGATCACAATTAAAATTTATGGTGGTGTTTTGGGGACAGAGGACTTAAAATACCTGGCATTAAAAAGCATGTTGGAACTGTTTTAGGATTTTTTTTTTTTCTAAGTTTTTAGGACCTGCTTGAACAAGCTCAAGAAGCCAACAGGAAGCTTCTAGCCATGGACTACATTAACAGCCTAAATGAGAGACAAGGTCCAATCGAAGCTGCCTGCAAAACCTCAGCATTACAAGACCAGAGCCAACTCCAGAGCAGAGCAAAGGACTGAGGTCCCATGAAAGTTCACAGTCAGCTTTGAAGGTGCGAGCTTCGAACAAGGGGGATGGGGTGGGGGTGGGGGTGGGGAAAGGGGTGAGGGGTTAAACAGGCTTAGAGCCAGGGTTTCTCTTCTTCAGCATTTGGTTATTCCCACAGAACCATTTCTATATACACGAAGACATGCTTGCAGAAAGCCTGGACTAGGATCTTATTTCACTGTCCCAGAAAAGAGACTAGGACTCACCAAGCAAGGGGCCAGGAAGCCGTCTTAGTTGGCAACATGCCTTCTGTGAAAGTGTAAGGATCCGAGTTCAGATCTCGAGCCCCCATGTAAAAAGCCAGGCACATGGTATGCCTGTAATCCCTGTGCGGAGAGGCATGCCCGGCCTATCAGATTGGCGAATAACCTCTGTGGGGCAGGCAGTGTTTTGATTGATGACTGATGTGGGAGGGACTAGCTCACTGTGGGTGGTGCCGCTCCTGGGTGGGTGGTTCTGGCGAGGCATGGAGAGCAAGCCAGTGAGCGGTGTCCCACCACAGCCCCTACTTCATTCAGTTCCGGCCTCCTCCGGGTTTCTGCGTGAGCCCCTGTCCTGGATTCCCTTGATGACAGACTGGAGCCTCTAAGTCACATAAGTTCTTTCCTCCTCCAAGACTGCTTTTGGCCAGTGTTTTCATCAAAGCAACAGAAGAGCAAAGTAGGACACTTATAAATACCAGAATGACTGCCAGAATAGACTGGTTTAGATTTAGCAGATCTCTCAAACCAGATGCTATTTTTCTGCTTGATTCCCAAATACCATGTTCTTTAACTGCAGCTGGGTGGCACATGATGGGGAAAAAAAAAAAAAGACCGACAACCCTTTATTCAACTGGCACATGAACGATCCGAGTATTGACCTAAGGAGTAGCTTCAAGGCAGCATCCGAGAGCCCACGCACACTGACGGCCTCTGCAGCATTCAACTCTAGGTTTGGATGTCAGCCTGAATGTCTCACAGAATAATTCGTCCTCGTTTTCAATGTGTGTCTGAACCACTTGGGGTCTTGTTAAAAATGCAAGTGCTGGTTCAGTTGGTCTGGATTGGGACCCGAGATGCTACAGCCCTGACCAGCTACCAGGTGGTGCTGATGCTGCCAAGCCTCGGATCACTGTGTTTGAGTAGCAAGGAGCTGGACAGCTTCCCACTGTAGAAAGACAGTTTTGGAAGGCGATTTGTATGACCCGGCTGATGGAAATCCCTGATGACCCCATAAATGAAAGTGGAGGGGAAAAAAAAAGACAATTTAATGATATAACAGTTAAAATGTGATACAAATTAACAGTGGGGATAGAGTACATGAAACAATGTCCCATTAATTATGAAACAGGTACAGAGGACAGCCATCACATAAGAGACTGCAGGAACACCAGCCCCTCGACTCTGTGAACTTCACCTTGGAGAAGCGGCTCTGTCGCAGTTGGTGTCCCTATACGTACTACATGTGCTTGCCTTTTACTCAGAACAAAGGCAACTCTACCAGCTGATGAGAGTACGGAATTCATTAGCATTCTTGCCTGGGCCTCCTTGAGGAGAAAAATAATCTGAGTGCTTAACAAATGTATCAAAGATGGCCAGGGAAAGATGATTTTAGATGCCTATCTATTAACTGCCCAGGACCTATCGATCTAGTTAGTAAGTGTTTCTGTTTTTCCTTCAGAGCTCTCAGACACTTAAAACACAGACTTGTGGAGACTGCTGAGAGGCTGGATCTGCTGGTGACGGTTCCCTTTCCTCACAGCACAGCAGCTATCACATTCTCTGTGACACTAATTGTGTCCCGATCAGCAAAGATGCCTCATATGTTGAAATCCTGGGGGCTCACTGCTAAAGACAACACACCGCTCTGGTTTTAATGTGATGAAGGTTCCAGGCCAACTTACACAACAGAGAAGAATATGCTTCTAATGGACATGCACCGAAGCAGCCTTTTCTTAAGCATCGCAGTCCCTTAGGAGTGAGACGTAGATGCTAACCAGGATGCACGGTGCAGCTTTTATTCTACGCCTTGGGATGGAGCCTCATGGGCAAGGGCTGTTGTTGATCTTAACATCCCACCCTTTCCCAGACCCTGGTTCACTTCTCCCTGCCCACCTGAGCCCCAAAGAGCCAGCCCAAGACCGTGGGGCCTGAGCTTGGCATTCCAATCGCTTTTCTGTTTATTACTGACCACGGAAGCACCAGGAAGTGTATTCTTTCACCTTCCGTTTCTGTCTCTGTAGCATCCGTGTGTATTAAATATAATCTTTGTGTTTAGGGACATCTTTGTGAACATGAACCAATATCATCTGTATGCCTGAGCGCCAGCATTCCAGGGTTAGCCTTGTCATCTTTTAGCTCTTGAGAATTTCAAGGTCATTGAATAGCTCTCATTGCTTGGGGAGTTTCCCCTGACTTTCTGCTGTGCAGAATCAGAGGTGGTTGAAGGGTCTCCACCCCACCATGCTGTTAAAACTGCAAAGAACACCCGCACACTTCATTCAGAGCAGCCTTTCTAGTACCACCGCAGGGGTTGCTGGGCAGAAGTTAAGGCTCCTGAGAGTGAGCAAGCCCGTGGTCTGCCCTGTGTTTAGTTGTAACTTCCTGTTTGTTCCCTCAAAGTGCCCACCTTCCTCTGTGAGCAGCTCAGTTTTCCTGACCCTCTTTCCTTTCTGACTCCAGTGTCCCAGAAACGATACCGTTTCTGGGAATACAAATACTTGGGAAGCCTTGTCATCGAAATTGGAGATTACCAAGAGAATAGCTGGTCATCCATAGCTCTCTGTAAAGCGTGCACGCGTCAAACCTGGGTGTCTGAACAAGGATCGATTTCCAGACAGCATGGAACTTCCTAGACAATGATCTCCATTAAAGCAAAACCTCAGCTGGGAATTCCCACCCCGTGGTCTCAGGAATGCTTGCTCAGTGAGTGTCCTGTTGCTTCTGTGCACTTTTTCTGAGGTAGAGGGTTACTGTGTAGCCCAGGCTGGACTAGAGGTCATGACCCCCCCTGCTTGTGCCTTCTGCAACTACAGACCGACATCACCATTCCCAGATCTATTATGTGCTATTTTAAGAGATTTGCCTCGATTCCAATATTTCTTCTTGAGGGTGCTGTACGTCCTAAGGTCGTTGCTCATAGGAACAACCTTAGTTAATTAATTCACACCCCAGGCCATCCCTGCCACGATGGACGGGAGCTTGCCCTGTGGACCAGGCTGGCCTTAAACTGACCAAAATCCTCATGCCTCTGCCTCCTTACAGATATGAGCTACCATGCCTGGCTTAGTTTATTTCCTCTAAAAATTGTGGGCTTAGTTGTGATTGTTTTTCATTCTGTTTACTTGTTGTTGGTGCAGTGAGAACCGTGGATGGCTACATCTACTTCATTTGGCAATTTCCCCTCAGACCAGAAGTATCCCAAATAATTCTTTGTATATTGTAACCATACACATTGTATTTAAGTACCCAGGATCAAAACCCACTTCCCATCATAGCTACAGGGCTTAGGTTTTTTTTTTTTTTCTTTGCACCTTTGTAATTCCTGGTTTAGCTTGTGGTAGTTAATGATGTCTATATTTGTTTTTAAAACATAACTTTTCTTGGCAGAAGTCAGTTCCAGATTCCTTACTGTGGACATGGTTTTGATGTGTCTTAGCTTAAACTGTCCATCAGCTCTATTGAACAATCAACCATCAAAGTGGAAAAAAAAATCTGTCAAACTAGCAAATGATTACATGGCGGTTTGCTCTAGATTGCAGGCATACTGGTGGGACGATCAAATTCTCGTCATTACCAGTGTGGTGAATAGCTGCTGTGTTTACAGGAGCTTAACCACACAAAATCATGCATTTAAAATATGACTGAAAGCTGTAAGAGAAACAGATATAGCTCTACTGAGTCACTTGCAGGGCTCCAACTTGATATGGGCGGTGAGGGGTTGCTGGGTGTTGGGGAGCAAGCAGATGCTGCGGCTGCACACCGAGGGCTTGTGCCACAGGCTCTGAGGCTTTTCTGTTGTTGGCTTTGGAAGAGGCTGTGGACTCCTAGCAACTCTTCCTTTTGGCTCCTATGACTCTTCATTTTCTAATTCTAAGAACAGTTGTTATTCAATCTTGGGGCAGAGGCAATTTTGTGAAATAAATTAGGGGCCTATATCTCATTGGTCTTTTACGGAGGGGATGGCTCGGGGAGCGGTTTGCCTCTTGACTACATACATTTGGGACATTCTCCTTGGTGGAGCCAACATAATGCCTTCAGTTTTTCCTCCACAGCAATAGAAGCGAGGAGCAGCCCCCTGGCAGGATGTACCTATGCCATATTGTCGAGCAGGCTCCCAGAACTTACACTGTCACAGTACCGTGTGCTCATTACTGTGTGTGAGGAATGGCTGCTGACCTCCACATCACTGTGGCTCAGGCATATTTCATTTCTATGTATGAAGGCAGACTGTTCTTGTTTCTCTAAATGCCAAACTTTGGCTTGCAGAATTCCTGTTTTCTTTTAGGCGGCGCCCGCTTGCACATGTGTGTACGAGTGTGCACATGTATGTGTGCATGCTTCAGAAAATTCTTAGCCATCACATGGGAGAGAAGGGAAACAGTATTGACATGTAGAGGAAACAAAAATATATTTCAGAAATTCTAAACAACAGAGAAAGAACCAAAACCCCTAAAGACTGAAGGGATGTCATGGAAAATCTTATGAAGACCCACACCATACAGTTTTTTTCTGTGGTTCCTCTAAGAGCAGAAAAAACTAGAAAGATTGGGATTTTTTCCCCAACAGAGGGAGCTTCAATCTAGAAAAAGTAAAATAATTCTTATTGCTAAGATATGATTTACTGATTCAATAAAGTAAAAAATAAAAGATAAATCAGCTTCCCTGGGGAATTCCAGGGCATTTGTAAGCAAATAAGGCAAATCAGGACCAATCACAGCCTTTAATAAAAACACAGAGTCCTGGCTGTTTGGAATTGTCATGTCACTGGGAGCTTTTCCTGCTTAAGGCCAAACTCCCAGTTAGGTGCAGTGCCTCAGCCTGGGATGGTACCATCCGCCAGAGACACTTGGGAGAAGGCCTTAAGAACAGGGGAGAGAGGCAGTGATTTCATATTGGCTGCAAGCAGATACCTTCATCCTTAACTGAAGTTTATGTGGAGGCAAGCTGAGGGGTACTTTCAGCCAAGCAAGCAGAAAAGTTGAGGCACTTTGACCCTGAAGGATTCTGGAACACTTTTTTTTTTTTTAATGTCTGGTGTCCAGAGCCTCCCCATCCTCTTCCGCTTTTTTTCTTGGTCGAGCTATAACTGGAGAACACAGGGAGGTGGGCACAGGAGAAAATGTGAGTAGAAGAAGAGCAAAGACATTTTGTGAGTGGGGCGTGGCGTGGCGTGGCGTGGCGTGGCGGGGCGTGGTGTGGCGTGGCAGGACAGGGCGGGACGGGGCGTGGCGTGGTGGGACAGGCCCACTCTGCTGCCTCTGAAAATGGCTTTTGCCATATTCTGACCAATTTAGGTGAAAAGTAGAAAACTGTTTCTTCAAAGACAGTCTGTTTTCACTTTGAATGATAGCAGAATTTTGCAAGAGCAGCGTCCCCCCACCCCTGAAGCATTTGTAGGATGAGTCTTTGGCAAAACTGGGCAGCTGTAATAATTCACAGGTTGCTTTCTTTTAAAAAAGGTTAAAAAAGTATAGGTCTGTAAGTTTATAAAAGTTATAATTTTTTTGGTAGTCAGGCGTTCAGAGGTACATGATGGCTCTAAGAACACTGGCAGAGATCCACTGCCAAAAGGTGTGAGCACAGTTCAGCTCATCTTTCAATGACTTCGATATAGATTTGTGAGGCTCAAGTGATTGGACATCCGGAAACCGTTAAGACGCTTGAATAAAACAGCAGACTCAGAGAAAATGCTGGCGTTGTGTTCCCAAATCTGGTGAAGACACGAGCTAAGGCCACCAATGAAGGATGGAGTAGTACATGGTTTTCCCGCCATGACTTCCTGTTGGTTCATAACCATGGGAGGGAAAATGTGAAATACGGGACGGATCGTGACTCGGCTTCCGGCACCTCAGTGGCGTACTGTCTGCATGTGGCTCAGCATTCTCCACACGCAGTGTGGATGGTCTGGTCGGCCTGGGCATGTGGCAGTGGCTGACAGGATGCTGAGCTGGGAAGCTGGCAGGGCAGAGGGACGGGCCTTGGGAAGCAGGAATTCTTTTCTGGTCAAGCCCTCCGTTTTGTGTAGAGCTGGGTCACAGAGGCTGGCTGCCTTTCCTACCCTTGCATGACGGGAGGGATGGGTCTCAGGCAACTTCAGATAATTGCACAGCAGCGGTGGCACCATAAGCAGCCTTTCTTTTTTTTCTTGGGGTGGAAAATAGTGAGGATGGCTTCATCAAAAACCGCCTTGAGACCCTTCTGAGTCAGTGCGGAACATTCCAGGTAGCACTGTGCTCCGATCTTAAACACAAAGAAAGAAAGTCATGAGTGGCAACCCTCTGCTTTGCTACGTCCCCATGCTTGCTTGTCCCACAAACAGCCTGTTTCCAGTGTCCTTTCATTTCTATATGGAATGTGGCAGTGGCATTCAAGTGAAGAGAATCTTGTGTGTGGAGTAAGGCAGTGAGTGTTACTGGACCTACAGAGCAGCCAGAAGCATGGGTGGCAGTCATCATAGATTACTCTTGATTGCTGGGTATCTCCCAGCAACATAATGCTTATTTGCTATTATTTTTCAGTATCAATATACTTTGAAAAACAAATTTTAAATTAAAACATGAAGGAATAAAAATCATAGAAGACATTCATTGATAGAGACACCTTCTTTCATGTTTAAGGGGCATGTATTTTGTACTGGGTTAGTGGTCTATTTTGAATTATTATAACAATTATTTATTATTAAAAATAAATAATCATAATGGTGATGATAATTATTACTATTATTGCTACATGTATATGGCCATGCTTTCTGCATGGTATATCTGCCCACCATGTGCATGCAGTGCCAATGGTGGCCAGCAGAGGTCATCAGATCCTTTGGGACTAGATTTACAGACACTACATTATGTGTGTGCTGGGAATCGAACCCAGGTTATTTGGATAAAAACCCAGTGCTTTTAACTCAGCCAGTGCTGAGCCATCTCTCTGGCCCCTTGAAGGTGAAAAAACATTATTTCGTACTATGAGTAATTTAAGCATTATAAAATCCCCCTGAGAAATGTAGAAATCCAGGCCAGAAACTGTTGTTTCTCATTAAGAAAATTGCTGGCCAGGAAGGCTGTGCTCAGCTGTGGGCTTTGGTGCAGGAGGAGACCTGGGTGCTCTTGTCTCACATGAGTCGACTATGTGCAGAGGGCCTCTGAATATTAAGGACATCTGGAGAAACACTTCCCTCCCCATTATGAAACTAACGTTGAAAAAAGCAGCTTAAATGCAGGAGAGGCTGGCTGGATATTGAACCTGGAAATTGTGGCAGAGGAATGGCTGGGGAAACAGGGCAGCAGAAGCACACAGGTATCCTAGACAGGAGCTTCTGGAGATGGTACACAGGGATGCTGGGGGACCAGGAGAAACGGGCTGCGGCTTGTGTTCTCACTAGGACGGATGGTCTCCTCAGCTCCCATAGGTTCGTGCTGGGCCATGACTGCTCATTTTCCTACTTTTTTTTATACAGGTGGAGATTTAGAGTTGATGTGTATAACTGGAAGAAGCATTCTGTGGGTCAGTCGGGATGTAGGTGTCTGATGTGTTTGTTTGTTACCAGGATGTTTGTATGATGCAGAGTGAAGAGAGACTTGTGGTTTAGCTTAGACAAGGATGGATGTAGCCAAGGCAAGGCAAAGTGAGCGTTAGCTAGAAAGAGAGAATTACGTTTAACGTTTTTGTCTCTTGAGGTGTGTGTGTGTGTGTGTGTGTGTGTGTGTGTGTTGAGAGAGAGTTTGTGTATGTGTGTCTGTGAGTGTGCATATGTCCATGTGAGAGTATGTGTATATGTGTGTGAGAGTGTGTGTATGTGTGTGTGTGTGTGTGTGTGTGTGTGTGTGTGTGTGTTGAGGCCAAAGAAGGGTATAGGGTCCCGCTCTATCAGTCTCTGTCCTGTTCCCTTGAGACAGGGTCTCTCACTGAACCCTGAGCTTGCTGCTTTGATTAGACTGGCTGGCCAGTGAACTCCTGGGATCTGCTCATGCCTGTCTCTGTGGGTGCTGGGGATTTGAACTCAGATTCTTATGTTTGTAGGGCAAGTGCTCCTTCATGACAAGCCGTCTTTGCAGCTCTCAAGGTGCGTTGTTTTTCTCATTCTATGGGGTTCTCTGACCCTTATTACTCAGCCCTGCAACAAGTTGGCAGAGCCAACAGCCACTGAAGAACAGGGTTGTTTGGAAGGTCACAGATATGAAGACTCGGTGTGAAGTAAAATTGTTTTATTTCAAAATCTCCCCATGAACAGCATGTACTTCTTAAATGTGTTCTTTTCTGACAAGAGTGGCTATTTTATAAGCCAATGGCAAATGCCAGAAGCAGGGAGTTGAGAGCACCAGTGACTGCGTGCTGAAAGCTTACTTTATGGATTTTGTTTTGACAATGGCTTGGCCTTTGGATTTGGAAACTTTAAAAACTATTAAAAAACAGGATATGAGTGAGAGGAAAAAGGAGGTAGAGTAATGCTTTTCCTAACAATGGCCTGAGCTGTCATCCACTGCCTTTGGGCGTTTTGTCTATGCCTGATATATGCACCTATAAACAGCACAGCAAGTAAATGACTAACAGAATGGCTGCTTGTCATGTGATGGCTCTCCTCAGTTATGCAGAGGGGGGAAAACTCCTAGAAGGTGCTGCAGGCTGTCGTCTGTGGACAACCTTTCCATGGATGATGCTGAAACCTCAGACTGATTCTGAAAAATACCAGGGGTTAGGCTGACTTCTGTCCACTCATCCTGGAACCCTGAGAGGTGCGTGGAGCTTGCTTTCTTCTTCCTTACAGTGCTGCCACCTGACAGTGTGTTAGCAGATTAGCCTGTCAGCCTGGGCCTCTGAAAGAGGCAGGAGGAGCCCAAACTTGTCTCTTCTGATTCTGACAAGGGGAAAGATAACGAGATGGTCCATAAAGGCACCGTTGTGTGGGGAGGGTAACGTAACACCGTGGCGTGCCAATAGTTCCAGGAAAATTAGCCAATGGATTTTGGGTGTGATTTAGGATGTACGTGTGGGAAACAGAGCCCAGTTGTGAGACACTGTTTGTTGCCATGTTCTACGTGCTCAGAGGGTCGGAGAGGAGAGTTTGTCCTGGTTCAGGGAAAGGGCACAGACATGTTAGAAAGAATGCTCAAAAAAAAAAAAAAAAAAAAATCATTAGGGTCACCAAAGATTGAAATGGAAAATTGTGTCAAGGAAACACAGCCCTTCTTGTTTACAGAGGCACCTTTTCCTGGTTCTTAGAGCAAAATGCTGCTCAGCCAAGTATTTGGGACCCATGTGCAAAAGTGCAGAGACTCCTCCTTTGGACACACATGTGAGCAATCTGAAGCAGGCTCGGCCAAACTGACACATTTCAAGGAATTAAAACAAAACAAAGAAGAGATTGAGGTTACAAACAAAACACCTTTCTGATTTTTTTTCTCCCAATACTTAAGGTGCATTGTTTCCAGAACTGGGAAACGTGCCACAATGGTACAAAGCGCATAAGAAGGAAGACGAACCAACCTGCAACACGACAAATCAAGTGAGACAGCAAGCTAATACTTTTTCCTTCCTCTGACTGGGGTGGGGCATACTGAAGAAGCATAGAAATAACTAGAAGGGTTGGGTAATGGAGTCCAGCTGGCATTCTTGCCTGGGATGTTTCCCACCTCTCTATAAAATCAGATGTGGTTGATACCAGCAAGCGGTAGAGGCAGAAGGGTCAAGGTTGTCCTCAGGTGTATATTGAGTTCAAGGCCAGCGTGGGCTGCGTGAGAGAGCCTTCTGAAAACAGAAATGAAAACCCGGTAGGTACAAAGAACAGAGGCCAACGTCCTCCCAGCGGCAGACCAGTCTGAGGGCAAGAAGGCCAACAGAGCAGTCTGCTGAGCCAGAACTTATGCTCTGTAACTCATTGCAGGAACCTAGGGAGGTAAGACTCTCGCCAACTCATTTATAGACCTGGCAGCGATGAGGACGTGTCCATCTCTCAAACCAGCGACTAAACCACTCCACTCTGCTGTCCCTGGCAGTCTATGAAAAAGGAGGCCCAAACCAAAGTATTTGTCTGCAGAGCCTGGGATGGAGACAGAGGACTGAGGCAGGAGCATCACCAGCTCATGACCTCTCTAAGCCTCAGTGTCCTCTAGGAAAGTGGTGACAATAATACGCAAACCACAGGAGGTGCTTCGAGGATTAGCTCAGAGGAAGCCTGTGGTGCACCCACAATAAACACTGTGCAAATGCTAGCTATTATAATAGAGTACTTGACAGGAGAGCCAAAGACTGGAGAAACTAAAAACATCTCTGTAATTACATGAATTGTCACGAAACCAGTTAAACATCTCACTTGGTTTTCTTTGCGATTAGATTTCATATGCTCAACGTGATTGTAAACCAGAGAGCAGTTGCTAGGAGAGGCTGGCAAAAGCCAGCCAAGTGGTGAACTGAGCCACTGTTCCTAAAATAAATCTGAAATGGAATGGGACGCTTCCAAGAGACTCGTTATCAGAGGTGGGGGGTGGGGTGGGGTAAATCCAAACCCAAATTGAACTTTTTGAATGAGGAGCGAGGCTAGGAAGCCACCAGAACAAGGGTGGGGACAGTCCTGGAGGCTAGGAACATAGAGACCAAGCTACTGCAGAAACAGTAGGACCTTCTGTTAGGAGCCGCATACAGTCACATACGTTGACATGTATACTAATGAGAGCATCTGAGGCTGAATGTTGGAGGAGACCCCTCCGATCCACTCCCTTTCCCAGGGGACCACACACATGGCTGGAGAAGAGACAGTGGGCGTGATGACCAGGTGCTCAGGTGGTGGTGTGCACACAGCTGAGTTCAAATGTGTTTGTGTTCCCCAGGGCTATTTCCTCACCCATAAGAGGCTTAGCAGCCTAACACCTCCCTGGATGGCTTGTATTGGTGGCACTGACCCTACTGTGGAAGAAATAGGAAGGGTTCAACTGTCTGTGTGATGTCCAATACCACAGCCAATGCAATTCCTGCCAAGGTATAGTATTTGGTAACTTTGAACACATTTTAATAAGAGAAATGCCATTTATTTACTTATTATTTATATATTTGTGCTAAGGAGTAATTGGTAGTTAATGTTATTTTTGACTAGGGCATGCATTTCCAAGGTTAGTTACATAGACAGTAAAACATTAAAAATTTAAAATCTCTATTTGTATTTGGCAAACTTGAAGTAAACATCTTTCCTATCTTGTTGGGTCTAAATTTCTGAGTGGAGATTAATATCTATCATATCTCATCTCTATTAAAACATCTATCTTGGTCTAAAAACATCTTAACTCCTAACCTACTAAGCTTAATTGAAAGACTAAACTATCTGGTCTTCAAACCCATCAGAGACTTGAGAAGGAATAAAACTTAAATACCTGAGTGAACCCGGAGTGCCGGTTAGCAGCTTCCAAAATGAAAAAATGACCGAGACAGTTTACTTCCTGAACAGTCACCCAACACTCTCTATAACGTTGGAGCATCAGCTTCAGCCTTCTGGCCCAATGTATCTGATGGACATATTTGCGGGGCAGGAACTATTGAGGACTTGCTTACCCTGTCTTGGCAGAGTTTGGCCGTCAAATCACTATGAATGTAACATTTATATAATTCCTGAGTTTCTCGTGGTTCTTCCTGCTGCGTGTACTTTATTTTACTCATGTGTAATAATATAAATGTATATGTTAAAAAAGAAACATAATAAAATATTAAAAAAAAAGATTAGGGCATATCTCTCAGTGCCAGGCAGCCACAGAGAAACATGTTTCCAAAAGAATTCACTAGAGAAAAGGAAACAGACTAACAAGTATACAGACTGCATAGGTCTGGGGGGGGGGCGGGGTGGGGGCAAGAAGAGAGACAGGAAGACAGCTGCCTAGTGTTCTTAGGGCAGCACAGAGTGTAATATCTATAAATCTTTATTAGAATGGTGCCAACGATCACAAATTTTGCTTATTGTAAGGCGAGATTACAGCCCACTCTGTTTCAGTAAAGAAATATAAAATGTTTTCAATTCCATAGGCTATGTACTAATTAAGAAATCCTATGACATGGCTTTTTGAGTTACTTTTTAGAAATAAATGTTATGATCAAACATGAAAAGAATTAAAAATCTCCTGCTTGAGTCTATGGATTGGTGACTAAATCAAGGATGAAGAAGCTGAAATTAGGGAAATGCTATTAAAAATAAGGAATTCCTAAAATTTGTGGACAAATGGACTGAACTAGAAATGATCATAATGAGTGAGTTAACCCAGAAGCAGAAAGAGTCAAATGGTATATACTCACTTATATCTGGACACTAGCCCAAGTGACATGTCCCACGAAAGTCTTCACTTAATAGGAAAGTGGGACAGAAGGGAGGACATCCTATTGGGACTCTAAGTAAGAGAAGCATAGGAAAATGGGGAAATAGAAGGATCCAGAGGGACCTAGAAACGTACAAGAAGAACATTATGATGGGTGCATCTGGGCCCAGGGGTCCTGCTCAAACTATGGCACCAGCCAAGGACAATACGTGCAGTAAACTTCAAACCCCTACCCAGATCTAGCCAGTGGATAGAACATTCTCCACAGTTGAGTGAAAAGTGGGGACTGACTTTCACATGAACTCTAGTGCCCCATATTTGACCACGGCCCCTGGATGGGGAGACCTGGTGGCACTTAGAGGAAGGATAGCAGGCTACCAAGAAGAGACTTGATACCCTATGAGCATATACAGGGGGAGGAAGTCCCCCTCAGTCACAGTCATAGGAGAGGGGAGTAAGGGGAAGTGGGAGGGAGGGAGGAATGGGAGGATACAAGGGATGGGATAACCATTGAGATGTAATATGAATAAATTAATAAAATATATTTTAAAAAAGAAACAAATTAGGGAAATGTAGCTCCTGAGCGTCCTTCTGCAGAAAGGACTCCCATGCAGATATGCCCATTTTAGTGCCTGCTTTGCGCATGCTGTGGTGAAAGATTTGGTGCCTGGCAAATAGGTGTCTGAAACACTTCTGCAGCTAGGCCACTGTTGACAGCCAACTCTCAGAAGTGCAGAATGGTCAGTGGAGGTAAGTCCAGGCCCGCTCCATCAGACAGCCGCGTAGATTCCTCGCCCTGTTACTCCCAGCTGTGTGTTAGTTTCCCATATGCTATTTGTAACACTGTCCGGACTAAGTGACTATTCACTATAGAAAGACAAGTATTGGGCAAAGAGAAGCCTGTCAGATGTCAACCCAGGCCTCTCCCTGGACAGATCACACAATGCCTCACATGATGAGTTATGCTGACAATAAACAGGGGGGTTACATGTATACCTACCTCTAACAATTCCCCTTAATTCACGCTAAATGTGGCAAGTCCGCGTTCTAGACACTGCTGAAGCAAAGTGGTAAGTGCTTAGTCGTGGCAACTCACGGAGTTTCTTAATGAAAACCACAAGGTGCCTGCTCACAGGAATACTTGCCAAAATGGCCCCTTCCAGCTCTCCTAGAACAAGGAGGCTTAGCATAAAGATCCAAAGCACGCGGCAGCTTAAGGCAAAATCCTGCCCTAGTTCTCCCATCTCTGAACACTCAATTCAAATGTGACCATACCGCTTTCGCCAGCTTCACGCCGTGCTCGTAGGTGAGAGGCTTCTCCTTCATGTACAGCAGACGCGCCAAGGTTTTGGGGTCATCTCGGAGATCGATCTGGGACAAAGAGAAGTTCATTATTCTCAGGCCTCATTAGGTCTTTTAAGTGGAGACCTGATATAGTGACCCGGCACCTCCCCTAACCTTGAGGTTGCTGAGTGTTCTCCAAGAAAACAAATACACGTGCTGTGTTTGAGAGTGATTTTTTTCTTTTCTTTGCTTCTTTGTTTCTTTCCTTCTCTTTCTTTCTTTCCTTCCTTCCTTTTTTCTTCCTTCCTCCTCTCTCTCTCTCTCTTTCTCTCTTTTTCTCTCTCTCCCTCTATCATTCTTTCTTTCTGGGTTGTTTGAGACAGCGTTTCACTGTGTAGACCAGGCTGGCCTCCAACTCACAGGGATCCACCTGCCTCTGCCTCCCAAGTGCTAGGATTACAGGTGTGCGCCCAGCAGTTTTTTCTTTTGACCATGGATGCAGCAGGAAGGCCTTCTCCATTCTTCTTCCATGCAGTCCCCTGGCTGCCCAGAACACCCTCCAGTGATCCTTTGCTGTCTGTCTGGGGGTTTGAACTCTCTTTCTCTTTCTAGACTTCACAGATAGTGCACAGAGGCACCAGATGGTCTGGGTACATTATAGTGATTACTCATTTGATTGTAATTTAGAGCACTCATTATATTATATTTTTTGTAGCTTTGGATCCTTTTTTTTTTTCTTTCCTGAATCAAATCGTGACCTTCAAAAGGGTGGAGATTTGTTGCCTCTGAGGCCTTTTCAACAGATAGCGAACAGACAGGGCAGTCTTGCAGGGGACTCCCAAGGAGAAAAGCCAAAGGGCTCGCCTAGTGAGGCAGCAGAGTATCTCTGAAGGGGGAGCAGCTTTGAAGGCAGAGGTATAGACTGAACACTTTACTAACGCCGTGGCTGCTTTCAAGTGTCACCATGACGTCGTACTGGAAGTCGGTATGGGGGAGGTAGGATTCCATCGATTAGAGTGATGTTAATCACTCGACTCAGGGCCTGTTCTAAACAGATTCAACCCACACTAGGGGTTTGAATGTCCAGTTATGTATTTTGGCAGCAGGATCTAGGCTTCTGGTTATGGACAAACATTAATATGTGCAATTGAAAGTAAACAGCTTCATTTAAACAAACAAATAGCCATCTTTCAGAGCAGAAATGGGACCTGCACTCAGCAGGACAATTACTCGGCAGACAGATGAGTTCTAATTTGTATTTAAAGTGAACACACATACATTTCCCCCATCTGCCCATATTGTTTATAGAAAGCGTTTTTTCTTTCTTTATGGTTTTTACATTTTCCTCTTTGTCAAATAGGATGCGTAATGAGAAGTCAAAAGAAGCGTGGCAGGAAGCAGACAGAAAGCCCTGCAGTCATAGTACGGCCCTGCCCTCGGAGCACTGGTGCAGCCATAGCACGGCCCTGCCCTCGGAGCACTGGTGCAGCCATAGCACAGCCCTGCCCTCGGAGCACTGGTGCAGCCATAGCACGGCCCTGCCCTCGGAGCACTGGTGCAGATTTGAAAACAGCCAAGAGCTAAATCCACTCAAACTACAAATAGCTCAGACAGTCCCAACCAACAACCCAAGCTGCGGGACTTTATCAGCTTCCGGGAGCTTCTGAGGCTTTGACAGTTATACATGTTGCTCTTAATAAGTGTGTTTTAACTTTCCTAACATCTGTGTGATGAAGGCATCAGGGGAAATGTGGAGTGGAGTCTTTATCTTCTTTCTCCGGCAGGGCCATCAAGGAGCCCTGTCACATGCCTTGTCTGAATCTAGGGTCATTTGGACCCGCACACCTACTTTGTTGTCTTAAAACAGTTGTGTCTAGTTAAAAAAAAAAAAAAAAATCAGATAGTGTGTACAATTGATGCCCTTGCTTCAAGGCAGGAAGAGTATCTGGAAAAAAATCATTTTCTTTAAAACAAAACAAAACAAAACAAAACAAGCTGTGAGGTTAATTTTAACGTCCAGATCAAAACTTTATGCATCATATTAAATAACTCTGTAACTAGTTTTCAACTAAATAATCTTGTGACATCAGGGCAGATCTGAGATTCTGTCAAGGTGCTTGGTAGAGTTCAGGGGGTCACCTTTCTCCCATCCCATGCCGCCCTTCCATCACCCTCATTTTAACCTGGGTCCCGATGAGGACGTAAGGCACGTGAGGCATGCAACCTTTCAGCTCCGGAACCCACTCCTCCTGAACATTGTGATACGAGGCAGGGTTCACCACAGAGAAGCAGATGAGAAACACGTCGGTGTTGGGGTAGGAGAGAGGCCGCAGCTGGTTATAGTCCTCCTGTGGGAGGAACAGGGGAGAGTTGGTACAGGCAGCGTGCAGAGGGTCTGTGTGGTTCTCGTCCACAGACGAGCTACAGCCTTTATTGTGTATAGAGATCACAAATTGCCCATGTCGGATTGACTTAAGAAGAACTGGATAGCTTCACTGAGGTACAGTTTACATGTCATAATGTCTACCCACTCATTTCTCTTTTCCAACTGTGTATTTTGTTACACCAGAGTTAGGGGAATTGCAAATCTATCTCCTCACATAGTGTTGTTAATGATGACAGCACCTAAGTCTACCTCAACGGCACGTTTCTAACCTACCACACACTCTCACCGGCTGTATGTGAATGGTGGCAGTTTCTAGAATTATCCATCTTGCCTCATGGCAGCCTGGTGCTGTGACCGGTATCTCCCCACTTCCGTCTCTTCTTGCCCCGGTAACAATCACTCTATTCCTGTATCTTTGGAAACCCACCCACTCAAACAGTACGATCAACAGGCCGAATACAGCCCTCCTGGGACCCTGGGATATGTAAATGAGTAGGTCACTGACCTACCCACTTCAGTCTCTTTAACAATTAAAATGTTTTCAACTTTAACCCAGAATAAGATAAAATACAAAGCAAAGCATTGTTGCTAAGTGAGATACAGCTACTGATGAACTGTGTTTGGGACTTGTTCCTAACTTTATCCTGGTGTCACAGTGTGGTCAGGTTAATGTCCAGTTGTTTAGTTGCCAAGGAGTTTTAGGTCATTCAATAAAAAGCCCTTGTATATTTTAATAGAGTTTAGTAACACGCAGCTAATAGTACTGTGCACTCAAACACTTCCTGTTTATATAATGCATCCTTACACCATCACACACATCACACACGCACACATGCCAGTACAGCGGTATTACATACATGCATATATTCTATGTACATGTGTGCACACGTTGCGGAGCATTGTCCTTTGAGCAGCTTGGCCATTCCCATCTCCCCAGAGCAGCTGTGACTATGGGGAAACTCTCACAAGATTGGGCCGGTTGATGAGCCCTCCGCCTCTCTGTGGGCATTTACTACAGCGGCTTTTAATAGGGTTCCATGGAGAGCTTAAAAAAAAAATTCTGACACATGCTAAGACCTCACATGAAGAGACCTGGGGCCATCATCTGTGACTCTTAATAACACTCTCTGTCCTCTGCCATTTGAGCTTTCTACTCAGATTGTCCTAAGTGGATCTGGGCCCGGGTTGATTGGTGTTTTTTTCATCTTCTACCTATGCTTTGCCCACAGCAAATAATTTTATGAAGAAGGGTGACTTGCTGTAAAAAGTGGTAGCAAGGACAATACATGCAATCATCATCAAACCCCTACCCAGATCTAGCCAAGGGACAGAACATTCTCCACAGTTGAGTGGAGACTGGGGACAGACTTTCACATGAACTCTGGTGTCCCATATTTGGCCATGTCCCCTTGATGGGGAGGCCCGATGGCACTTGGAGGAAGGATAGAAGACTACCAAGAAGAGACTTGATACCCTAGCATCATATTCAGGGGGAGGAGGTTCCCCTCAGTCACAGTCATAGGGAATGGGAATGGGGTGAAAGTGGGAGGGAGGGAGGGATGGGAGGATGCATGGGATGGGATAGAAAATGAGATGTAATATGAATGATTTTATTTTTCAATAAAAAAGAAGGAAGAAGGAAGAAGAAGAAGAGGAGGAAGAGGAGGAGGAGGAGGAGGAGGAGGAGGAGAAGAAGAAGAAGAAGAAGAAGAAGAAGAAGAAGAAGAAGAAGAAGAAGAAGAAGAAGAAGAAGAAGAAGAAGAAAAGTGGGGTTTAGGGGCTGTGAAGATGGCTCAGTGTTTAGGCTGATGTTCCAGAGGACCCAGGTTTAATGCCCAAAACTAATTTGATAGTTCACTGTGGCCTACAACACTCCAGGGCCTTCTTCTGGCCTCCGTGGGGGCACAGGCATGGAAGTGGTGCACAGACACGCGTGTAGGCAAACATACCTGTGAAATAATAAAACAAAATCAAAATAATTTAAGCTGCGCACCTTTAATCCCAGCACTCAGGAGGCAGAGGCAGGTGGATCACTGTGAGTTCGAGGCCAGGCTGGCCTACAAAGCAAGTCCAGGACAGTCCAGGCTACACAGAGAAACCCTGTCTCAAAAAACCAAATAAAAATAAAATAATTTAAAAAGTGGGATTCATAGTGACCCCCAGGTGAGCAACTAACTGCTCCCAGCTCCCCCTCCTCTGAGCAAATCTGAATCTGGCGCATTGGGCTGGGTATGGAAGAAGAATCTGTACTGACTGGTCGGGTGTGGACCTGGAGCAAAGAAAGCTGATTTGTGTGTAGCACCATCGTCCTCACTGCCAGAGAGTTTGTCTCGAGATGACTACCCAGGACCAGGCAGCACTGGAAGAAGTGCATGCATTATCTCTTGGAGTTCTCGCAGAAGCACTAGACAGAACGCCGTCAAGTGTTCACGCTTCACAGGAGAGGAGGTCAAAGTTTAGAGATATCCGTAACGGACCAGTGCTGCTGACTTACTGAATACCAAGAGAAAGCATTTTGTGCGCATCTAGACCTTTTGATTTGGACTGCTATTGATATATCTCCGGATTCTAGGATTGTTACCGCAGGGGTGCGCTGTTTAATGGCGGGCACTGGCTCCGAATTGCCACAAGATGGCAGCAGACACTGCACGTTTAAAATCTCAATGCTGCTGCTTCCCGCTTACCCACAACAACCAAACCAAAACAATCGGATTAGCCACCGAACCAGGCAAGGGAGGAGCCCGAAGCCGCCGAACGTCTGAAAGAACAGGGTTTACTTAATCCCTGATTTGCTCCCATTGAATACGTGCTGCCTAGATGATAGGAAAATCGGGGAGGGAGCTCGTTTGCTCTCCCGGCAAAGTAGCCCAGGCCTCCAGCAACGGGTTTTCTGGGCTTGTCAGCTTCTGGGTGTCAGGGTGCTCCATTTCTTTGCTTTAGGAACCTTAGTCTTGTTGTGTAATAATTCTTTTTAAGAGGATTGATTGCTCACCAGACTTGTGGCTCTGTCAAGGACGCTGCATGAACTGTATAAGGTGGTTAAGAACTGGGAATTAAGTTGGGGGCGGGGGGGGGGGAGGATGAAAAAAACCACAAAATAATTCCCTGTGTGTGCGCTGGGGACGAGTTTGCTGCCTCTTTGAGTTAACTCTGGTAAAAACCGAACTGGGAAATTCCAGTGTCAGGTCCGGAAGATCCTGTAGAGTTTAGTACAGTAACTTCCAAAGGAGGGTCCTCAGACCAGCAGCACAAGTATCGCTTGAGAGCTCCTTTGGATTCCCAGGGGTCTAAAGCTCGGGTTGGGGCGGTATTGGGGGGCAGGGGGAGCTGATGCCCACGTGCCCCAGTCGTCTTCACACAGTTCTGATGCAGCTAAAGTTTTCTACCATTTTCCTTCTCCCTGCCTTCAGCTTTACAGCACGCAGAATCTGACATCCAATAGATTTCAACAGGGCTATATAGAGGGAAAAAAAATTACCATCAGTGAAGGTTTATACCTGGCTTGTAGGAACTTACCACCCTCAGTTGTGACTGTGGCTAGGAAGAAGCCTTGGGTTACTAGAAAAGGACTTTGGGCTTAGTGCCTCCTAGAAGTTTGGCATTTGAATTTATACCCGCTGATGGCTTGAATGAGTGTTGTGGCGAAGCACTCTTGGATCGTAGATTACGGTCACAACGTGAAGATGATGTCGATCAGCTGTGGGGAAGGGCTAAATGACCCTTCTGGCATTGTGGCCCCTTATGAAGCTGAAAACGACTCAGGGCCACAGGTGCTTGTGTGTGCTAACTTATGAAAAGCCTCTAGATAGTGCTTTGGAGGGCTAAGATGGACACTAGGGGACTTGGCCTAGGTTAGAGTAGGTTTTTGAGTAGTTGCTACCCATCACACTCCCAAGGCAAGAGAGAGGTCAGCAGAAGGGTGGCTCTGGTGCTGTCAGGTGTGGGCACTGCTGGATGATTCTTTTAAAAAATCTCTGAGGAACTCTCAGCATAGACTGGCCAATCACCTGGGCCTTAAATATGCCCACTAGCAGCTTCGTCATGAAGGAACAGTGGTGGAGCCACGAAGCCATTAGGTCTGCTTGCGTTTGGATCACCGCGAACCTGGCGTACTCAACACCAGGTCTGGCGTGAAGCTTAGAGTGCGCTTGCCTGATAAGTGCCCGGGGGCTGCCCTCTGTGCTGTAAGGAAAAGAGCGCCAAATTCTGTCCCCTGCCTCAGACGCTCAAGAGCCTGGGCGTAGAATTCTGCGTCCTCTGTGAGCTTCCTGACATTTAGCCCAGTGTTGTCGGCACTAGTTCCGGTTTTCATATTCTCCGGGAAGCAGGACCGGGTGGCAGCTCAGGATGTTGCCCAGGAGCGTAAGGGGTGGAGGTGAATTTTCTGCATTCAAATCCCTACTACTACTTTGGGGCGAGTTCAACCAAACTGCTAGCCAAACCACTACTAGTTTGGGGTGAGTTCTCTTTGCCTCGGTTTCTTTATCTGTGAAGTGTGAAAGGCTCGTAGGCTGTGAAAATACAATGCTTCAATGTGTGACCTCTTGGAATGGCGCTTTGTAAGAGAAAACACTTTAATGATGGAGTGAGAATCCATCCTTTAGCGGCAGCTCCTGAAAACCCGGCTCCACCCTCATTAGATGCCGCCAGGATGACTCTGAAACTCAGTCTTCTGAACTAAGTAGTAATGAGATCCAAGTGTTTGTGAGCTGTGATTGCATCTTTGAGTCAATATCTTTCACCTCTATTTTTCCTCAATCTGGGGAAAGGGAAGAATGGGGTTCTTCGTTACTTGTTACCAGCAGCACACTCCTGATGAGAAAGTTTGAATTGCTTATTGAGAGAAAAACACTTATTCTGAGGTTTTAGGCAAACTTTCCGCAGAGTGTGGATGCCAGACCCTGTGCTCCAGATGGCCCCTTTGGCTCAGCCAATGGCAAAAGAGGAAGTTGTATGTGCTTCCAAGTGGACCCGGGGTTGCCGTTAATGAGCCCCAGCTGTACCTACCTCCGGCCTGGTCCTATGCTTCTGAAGAAGAAAGCCTTGGTGGTGACGCTGGTGCTGGTGCTTCACATATCAAGTCCTGGGGAAGGTGTGTGGCCTGCAGCCCTGGGACTGTGAGGTCTTCCTGCTGCCGCAGTCGTTGGTAGCAGCTGAACTGCTGTGGGCTGTGGTTTGGCAGGGAGAGATACTATCCTATGCTCACACAACATACAGGCTGCCCCACATCTTGAGGGGCTCCGTGCACAGGGAACTCAGGCTCACTTCTCTGATGAGAACCTGGTGTCAGCTTTAGGAGAACAGCAGAGGCAGAAGGCTGCCCTTGGCTCACGACACCAGCAGAAACTCATTCTCCCTGGCAGAGATCCTGTTACTGCTAGTTGGCTCTGACGTAAACCCGTCTGGAGTGTGGTCATTATCACTTGTTTGGGTGTGGGTCCACTGAGAAGAGCGTGAGGTGCCTCCCCACCATGGTAGATCCACTGTAGACTCAGAGGACATGTGGCTCTGAGCATTGGCCTGAAAAACCCCTCTCTCACTCTGTTGTTCTCCAGGCTAGGCTGAACCCTTGCTATTCTGGCGTCATGCTTTCTGCTTCTTTTTTTTTCCTTCCTCATGGCACATGCTAAAAAAGCCAGTAGGACATGGAGGACATCTTCGAACTCCAAGTCTCTTCCTGTCGCTGAGCCAGAAATCTGAGCACGGGGCCCACCTTCAGAGATACTGTGACCACTATTTGGCAAGGAGCATGTGCGGTTCAGATGAGTTGACATCGTGTGAATAGATTATTGGTTAGTGAGGAGGACTGCCCTATTGCTTGCTGGGTGACCTGATGGGTAAATCCCTTGCTAACCTAATCTTTGATTTTTTTTTTTTTTTTTTTTAGACAGGGTTTCTCCGTGTAGCCCTGGCTGGCCTGGGATTTGTTCTGTAGACCAGTCTGCCTCCAAGTCACAGAGATCTGCCTTTCTCTGCCTCTGAAGTGTTGGGACTAAAGGTGTGCACCACCCCCTCCCAGCCCGAGTGTTTGAAACTCTATCCAACTGAACTCTGAAGCTTTTTTCTTTTCTTTAAAGTGCTCCTCCACTCAAAGCCCAAATGACAGTTTGTCTCAGGGAGCTGGGGAGGAAGCCAGCTCTCACGTGCTGGTAGCATATACGTGGCTCCATTAGAAACTGTTGTTAGCAAAAGCTTGGGTGGAGCTGTGAGATGCTGAGGAGAATCTTGAGTCTAACTTTGTAGCAGTCATGTTGGATGCTGGATGGTACAGTGAAGCTGCTTTAAGGGTGGGGCTAACAAGTTCTCTCACTTGATCTTTCAGAATACATTTGCTTCTTGAGTTGTTCTCCACCCTAGGCCCCCACCCCCACCCCCACCCCAACCCACAGTTAGCTCAGAGCAAAGATGAGGGCACACCTTTTTGGGTCATTCATGTAGGGGAAATGTAATTACTCAGGCAAGACAAAACTTGATAGCTGAGGTTAGATTTTATTTCCTCTGTGGTTCCAGAATTACCAATCCACTTTGAGGTCATTTCTCATTTCTCCTTCCTTATTTAGTAATGGACTCAGTGAGTATTCTTTAGTTAACTGCAGGTGTTCTTCAGCCTTGTGGCTTCAGTCACATCGGCTGCAGCATCACTGAATGTTGAACTGTCCTTCCTAGAACGGAGACTGGAACGTTTGGGACAAGCCTGCTGTGTGGCTGTTCTTGGTTGTCAGCTTGACTACATCTGGAAGCAACTGAATCCCAAGTGGCCGGGCACACCTGTGAGGGAGTTTTCTTAATGAAATCTTTTGAAGTGGGAAGATCCACCTTTAATCTGGCTCTCTTGAGGCGGGAAGGCCGACTTTTACTCTGGGCCACACCTTCCGCTGGCAGCCTATACAGACACGGAAGGAGGACCGCTCTCTCTGCCTGCTTGCTCTTGCGCTCACTGGCAAGTCCATTCCGTCACTGGCATTAGAGTCGGGTTCTTTGGGATTCCAGTGTATACGGAAGACCAGCTGAGACATCCAGCCTCGCGTCCTGAACAGCTGCTGGGTTCTTGGACTTTTGCTGATAGCCAGCCATTGTTGGACTAGCTGGACCACGTTCCATAAGCCATTCTATTATAGAATATGTATTATATATATTATATACACATGTAGTATATAGTGTATATACATATGCATATATGTAATATATGAATATATACATATACATATATTTCATTCTATCAGTTTTGTTTCTCTAGAAAAACTGGACTAATACACCTAAATTAAATTTGTTGTTATGCTTTTTGGCTAATTTGTAGATGTAGTCATTTTTTGGGAAGCATGCTTTATCCATCGAAGACTTAAATTCTTTGATTTGGGACTGGGTTGTGAGGGCCTGAATTCCTTTCTGTTGTGTTTTTAAGATAAGGTTTCTTGTAGCCCAGGATGGCCTCATACATCCTATGTAGCCAAGGATGACCTTAAACTTCTGATCCTGCTGGCTCTGTGTCCCAGGTAGAGTCCGCGTTTCTAAGATGCTCCATGCGTGAGCGATGCTGCAGCAATTCTCAGAGTTGTGGTTCTTATGTGGCTTTCAAGGTGTGCTGCCCTGGGCTGCAGCGATGGAGACCTATCGTAAGTGCAAACTCTCTGGACCCATCGTGGACTTATAGAGTTGGGAACTGTGAGGTGGGGCCCTGTGGCTGGCTTTTTAACAAGCTTTGGGTGGTTCTGGTGCATGCTCAAGTCTGAGAATCATTTTTCTAGACCGTGAATGACAGTTTATCTTGTACTGTACTGTGCGTGTCCCTGTATTTAAACTCTTTCACTGCCGAAATGCCTCCCTCGGGTCTTGGCTCAAACCCTTTTGCTTAATTACTCCAGCTCTTCCAAAAGTTCTTGAAGTTATCTTTTAAAGTCCTTAATCATAGAACACGAGGCCCAGAAGAACCTTTCAGATAGGTTCTCATTTCCTGTCTCCGTGCTTTGTGCTCCCCTGTGAACGAATGTGCCTATCCGGAGATTTCAAAATAAGCGGAGGAAAGAAGTAAGGTGGAAATTAAGTTGATGAAATAGCTCGAATCCATTTGTTATCATATTTTACAGTATTTCTCACCTCTGTGCCAGAGGGTGGGGTCGCCCTGCTTACTTCAGTTTGAAGTTTAAAGAGATTCTCCTGTTATATTATCACTTCCTCTCTTAGACTTGCAGTGTTTTATTTAAAGGACAGAGTAATGGGAAATAATAACTCAACTCTACAAAAGCTTTTAAACAGTTTTATTGGACGTGAAATGAACTAGAGATCAAGGGACATTGTTCTTGGGGCAACTGATGATCAGCTATCAACTGATGATCAGCTATCAATCAACTGATGATCAGCTATCACTGATGATCAGCTATCAATCAACTGATGATCAGCTATCAACTGATGATCAGCTATCAACTCATGATCAGCTATCAACTGACGCCCGATGTGAGAGCTGGAAGGGTATGGGCTTCCAGAGTTTTCTAAGAAGGGAAGGTGGGCAGAGCAGTTTCAGAGTTTGAAAGGGTCCCCATCATATTGGGTTTCGCAAACTGGACTGTGTGGACCACACACACTGTGAAGTTGCGCTGAATGGAGACACACCCCACTGATTTGCATGACTGAGCTAGAGTGAGCAATCCTAGCCCCCAAATCCATGTACCTCATTTGCTGAGCTGTTCTCTGGTATGAGCTACACTCTCGTGTATCCAAGGACCGAAATTGATTTTTCCCTTTCAGTAGCTATAGGGACATTTCCCCCTAGTTCTGTTTCTGTTCTTTGACATTGATGGGAGAGGTCACCCTACTTCCTCATTCTGACAGTGGTCTTCCAAAACTGCCATCTGCCCGTGAGTAGAGCCTGGAGAGTCCTGGGCAAGAGCCTTGGGTCTGATGCTGGAAGATCCAGGCTCCTTACCCTGGCTGTAAAACAGCAGCTTTGATGTCCCTCCTACACTTGCCAGTGGTCTTTGCAAATGTACACTGAAAACCTTGAAGAGATTCCATTTATTTGTTTTGTAGTAGAAAGCTTTCAAGTTGAGCAAAATGACACATCTCCAGATAATTGTAAGAAACGGCCTCTACAAATGCGCAGCTATTAACAATTACCAGGAAACTCACAGTGGGAAATACTGTGGTCAAATACTCGCTCCAAAGGACTTAAGCTGTATACATTTGGACTGACTGAACAGCCTGCTGATTTTGACCTAAATAAATGATTCAAGGCATATGGTAACAGGCTCTATCCAAGAAATTAGGCCACAGCCATCCAAGGCTCACCCACGTTTCCTCCCCTTCCCTCCCCCCGGTGAACTTCTAACACTGGATGATTTCTGCAGCCCTGTGTGAGGTGCAGGAGAAGGCAGCTACCAGGTATTTTCACCCAAGGACAGCCCCATGCAGGTTCACTGTTGGGGACTCAAGTCCATGCCCTGCCATTCTCAAGCCCAAGGAAACACTTGTGACAGAGTAAGTATGTTTGGGGGAAATCTTCAAAAATGTAGAGTCAGTTCTCAGTGGTTTGGGGTTGACCTTCATCGATGGAATGAATCCAAACCCTTGTTTCCTTTCTCGTACTTAATCCATTTTATCCACCCCATCTTCTTTTGAACCTTTTTGCAGAGAGGCAAAGAAAATAGCAAGGGGGAAAAAAGGTAAAACTACAATTTATAAAGTAGACTCATACGTCTTAGATGTGGGATAGGTTTGGGTTGGAAGCAATTGAAACTCTTGGATAAAAATATTATTTTGAGTATTGATGGTTTGTCAGTATTTGACACCTGTATCTTGGACAATTATACACACATACACACACATATACTCACACACATATAAAGTTAAGAATTCACATTTGGTTGCCATTTGGGTAGGAAATACATGGGCCCCAAATGATCGGAATGGGAAATGCATATGCTGTTAGCTTCTGAGCAATGAGCCAAATGGACCATTCTGTCTCCTACACCCCTTTCCTCAACCCTTAATGAATCAAGACAGTGAGCTCATACCTGTCCGGCGGTGTCGTACAGTCCAAGCAAGTGCTGCTTGCCTCCCACTGTCACGTTAACTAGGGGAGAAGAGAAGACAATCCGTAAACACAGGTCAATCAGCAGAGTGTCTCATGCCAGCATCTCTCTGGGCAGGGAGGAGAAGCATGTGTCTCAGTGGTGGATGTGCTAAACCAAGTTGACAACATAGTTTCCAAATGAAAGAGAACCTTGTGCTATGGCAACAGCAGATGGTCTGAGCCACCTCCAAATCTCTCAATGAAGGTAGATATTTTTGGTATTACTCGAGTTCTCTGTAGACTGTTTGGTGACCTTTACTGGGCTCTGCAATATGAAGCTCCTGAAGAAAAAGGATGCTAGGCCCTTTTCTGCTGGATTATCACTGTCTTTGCTCTGAGCTACCTTTCAGAATACAGACCCATTAGAAATCTGTGTTCTTGGGACCAAGGAGATGTTCAGTTGGTTAAATACCTATTGTGCAAACATGAAGACGTTAGACCTCCCTCCCCCACCCCCAGCGCCCATGTAAAAAGTCTAGGCATCATTGTGAACACCTGCATGGATGCAGGGGAGGGACAGAGACAGGCAGATCCCTGGAGCTCACTGGACATTTAGTCAAGCCAATTGGCGAGCACTAGCATCATTAAGAGGACCCATTGCAAAAGATAAACTGGAGAGAGTCATCAAGAAAGACGCAAGACATCAGCCTCTGGCCTCTGCTGCATACATGCATCTGTGTACACACGTACCTACATGCATACCAAAACACACGTGCACACACACACACACACACACACACACACACACACGAGAGAGAGAGAGAGAGAGAGAGAGAGAGAGAGGGAGAGGGAGAGGGAGGAGAGAGAGAGGAGGACGAAGAGGAGAAGCGGAGGCGACGAGGAGGGAGGAGAGAGAGAGAGAGAGAGAGAGAGAGAGAGAGAGAGGGGGTTTCTGTTTTTAATCTGACGTTGAGATACTAACTAAACCCAGGTGCTGTCTGCACGTGTGGTTTTAGGGAGATGGCTTCACACACCTACAGAGTTAGAGTTACCCAGCAGGCTGGATGCCATGCCAAGCAGTTGTACCCCAAGTGAGGGGTAATGTGGGAACACCAGGCGCTCTGTACATGTCTGGGAATGACATAAAGTCTCAAGTTGTTGCTCAACTGAGAGGGACCAGATTGCACGCAGGAGGGATATGGTTCTCTCGGTAAATCGGAAGAACAAGGTTAAACCAGAAACCCCAGATCTCTTCTGGGAAACAGGAAATCAAATATGCAAGAACACGCCCCCCCTCATTAATTAGAAAATGCACAACGACAAAGCAAAAGTGGGTTTTGATCCTCTCTGCCATCAGCTGTCCAGAAAATGAAGGGTGATTGGATGGTGACCTTTTAGAAGTGGATCGCTAATGTATCATCAGCCACATTGCCTAGCTGGAGTTCCTGACTTGGCAGTGACTTTTACTTCGATTTATTTTCAGGTTGATGGGCATCACGTATGTAAAAGCATTTCTTAATGCGGTTCTTTGAAAAGCAGTTGTTTTAAAATGCACAGCCTCCCCAGACACTGGGGACTATTTTTCTAATCTACTCAGATCCACATGTGTTCATTTTGATAAAATGACTGCAGCCAGCTGTGCTTCTAACTGTGTGTTTTTAAATGTCACACTCAGCGCTGTGGAATCCTCACTGTGATGCTTACTGACGGGCAGGGGTGGGACTTTTAAACATTTTACTTCTATCCATAAGCCACACTAGCCATGGAAATAGAGGTGCCCTGAGTTCTTTGTCCTGTTTTATTTCCTTCTTTGTACACACTGGCAGAAGAGAGCCTGGGCTGCTGTTTCTGAAATTGGCCTAAATGGTTTTTTTAATGACCAATTGGATACCTAGTCATGGATGAAGAATGAATGGAAGAAATCCAGTTATTACAACATGGAATTTCCTGCCTCCTGTGAGCCGGGTACACGGAGGCCAGGACAGCTGTTGATGAGATGTTATGCACTGCTCTGAGACCCACAGGCCCAAGGCCAATAGGAGAAAAGCACTAGAAGCTGAGCCATTCCAGAGGCCATACTGAGGACTGCAAATATTCCTAAGCAATGGCTGTGACCTTTGTCACTAGAGTCCCGCATGCTCGGTTCTTATGCACGTCCCTTCTTTTTGTAGAGAACAGTCATTCCTTCCGGGGCCCCCTTTCCTTCAGGCCCCATCCTTTTCTCCTTGGCAGCTGAGACTCCAGGGAGTTTTAGCAGGCCTGAGGTGGGTGTGAGCAAGGAAGGCTAAACCAGGAGCGGGAGCATCTATACACTCTCCTCTCCCCCTGCCCCCTGCTTGTCTTTCTCTTCTCCGGTGGTCTGTGGGCTGAGTACCAGAAATGGAAAGAGCAGATGCACAGCAAGTGGAAAGAAAGTGTAGCCAGGTGCAGTGTAGCTTGCGCATGCGCTATGCCAGGGTAACACAGAGGGTTGGGAGCAAGGCTGAGTGTACACGTATCTACACACTCGGCTGGCATTTGGTCAGAGAAGGCTTTCAGGTGAAGATGTCTAAGCTGAGTCTGCAAGGATGGCCCCCAGTTTCCTTGGCTGTTTTAACTCCCTTACCAGCCATTATCCTGAAGGCTTTGCCAAGCTCTTAAAGTCCTTTGGATAAGGGAATGGAAAGAAAAAAGAATGAAGAGAATTTCCTTGGGCTAAGGCAGAATGTGATACAGGCTAGACGAGGATGGACACCATTGTTGGTGTGGAAACATTGTCAGTGTTGCTTTGCCAGCCCTGCCGGAAAGATGCTAAAAGCAGGGCTTAGAGCTTGCCCCTTCATCCTTGAGAATCACTTTAGTCCCTCTTTCCTGAAGACCTCAAGGGATGGCAGAGACAGATGTCAGTATCAGTTGTACAAGACATGGCTTTGTGAGTCGTGGACCAGCAGTGGATGCCTTATTGCTTGCCAACCTGTGTCCCATGAGGCTCCAGAGCTTGGCAAGAAATTAGTCACAACTCCATAGAAAGGAAGCGCTGCCACCAAGCACTAATCAGCCGTGAAATAAGGTCACGGCAGGATTGTTCACCCCATACTGCTCTGCCTTTCAATCCTACCATTGCTTTTCATCATTAGAGTGGCCCCGGGCATGTCATCTAGGACCTCCAAGTTTTCCTTTTCTGTTAAAAAATGGGGCTTCACATGGTAGAAGGAGAGAACTGACTATCACAGGTTATCGGCTGACTCCCCTAAGCGTGTGTTGTAGCATGCCCTTGCCCTGCCCTAAATAAATGTATTAAAAGTATGTTAAAATGGAACCAGAGTATTTGTGAGAAGAGCATGCAACGAAGAGATATCTGACACACATGCTAGTTCTCAGCCGGTGCTGGATAAATGCATCCAACTAGTGCACATTTAGTCCATTCTGAGGACAGGGCTCTGTTTGTCTGTCTGTCTTTCTAGTAACTTCCCAGTGTGTATGAATGTTCACACAAAGGGGCCACTTGTTATTTTCTACCCTAAATGATAGCTGTTTAAATCTGCCTTATATTCCCATGGAGGACAAAGTCCTATGCCCAGCACAGATTCTGCCATGTGAAGTAGAAACTCAACACACAGGGTCCACTCAGCGAGGTAAGCGTCTTTGGGACTGGGCAAGGCCTCAGCAAGATCTTCCTCGCCTAAACACTGACTGCATTGCTGCCAGGAAGGCCATGCCCAGACTATCTTCCTTCTAATTCTGGGAGCTTTTAGAGTTGTTTTCTGAATTTAGAAGGGTTTTAAAGAGAGCAGGTCAAATGACCTGTTAATAGCTTTGATGGTCCTCTCAAGAAAGTGTGAAAAGTTGCTCATGTCCTGCTAAGTAGGTAAAACAAGTCTTCCTCAAATCCATTAGACTCTTTCCTTCCTCCTGTTGGTTCTGAGATGAATTGGAATGGTCAAATTTTTGAGCCGTGTGAGCCAGGATACAAGTCCTCTCTCTTGAGGATCACTAACTTTACCCAGAGAAGAAAATAGCCCAGACTGGACTTAGGCCTCCTTTGCTCAGCATTTTAACACCTCGAGGCTGTGTTGTTTGTAAACACATGAGCTCTCTGGCCATCAGTCCAGCCACCAGGGCCATGAGGAATAGCACTCAAAGCCTCTTCTTTTGTGGGTGGTAGCTGTCTCAGAGGTTCAAAGTAGTCTCCTGAAGCCAGTGTGGTGAAGCAAGGTGAGCCAGGTGGATTCTAACGGTGGACATGCCAGGTCAGTTAGAGGAAGAGGCTGATGCACAGTTCCTAGTGCACAGCCAGTTACACATGCCACTTAGGTCTGGCTACTCTCTCACAGTAGGATAAAGCCCGACTGTGTGCTGTGGGTAGGACCACAGGAGTGCTATTTTCGAGGAAGAAGCCCTAACTTTAGATGTAGCAAGCAATAGAATTTTGGGAGTGTTAAACTTGTGGCTCTTTGCTCATGCCAAAGACTTATGGCCCGATGAACGAATAAGTCAGCAAGACAGTAACTTATGTCCAAAGACCACTTTGAGGAGGTAGGTGGTAGGCCAGGCTAAGGCAGGAGGACCAAGAGTTAAAGCCTGGACTGTCCTGTACAGCAAGACCTTGTCTCCAGACTAGACCAAACCAAACCACACCCACCCCCACATCCTGCCGAAGGCTGCTGGCATGTGTTTGACACGTCCCAAGCCTCCTAAGTGTGTGTGTCCATTTTCTTAAGGGGCAAATGCAGAGGCAGCAGTGATGAAATCTCCCCCAGATATCCATTTGAAGGCACTTAGTGTGAAGGTGGACAAAAGACTACCTTCCTAAATATAAGTGGTGCCAGATTCCTTTGCTGGGGCCTCATCTTTCCAAAGCCTGCCTGGCTCTTACTGCTGCATGGGTCCCGTCCTGCAGGCCTGCATCAGCTATCTGCACTAGCTTGCCTCAGCAGCTCATTTCCTTCCTTGTCAGGGTCTCTCTTGTTACGGGAACACCAGGCTGCGTGTATGTGTGAAGCAAAGGTCACTGGGGAAGTCTCTTCTTTAAAAGATGTGTGAGCACGAGGGGAGAACCCAACGGGCTTCCTGAGAATTCACTGGGATTCTGAGTACAGGGCTGTGTTTCCCTTTCTTTTCTCTCCTGACAACCTCTCATCTCCTTTGAGACAGAGTGCAATGTAGTCTGGGCTGCTTTTCAATTCACTCTCTAGCTGAGAATCCTGATTTTCTTGCTATTTCTGGAATTATAGATCTGTGTCTTCATGCCTGGCTCCCCCCCCCCTTAAAGTTCTGTATATCTGGGCTAAGACAAATAGAGTCCCATTCAAACAGGGTAGGATACCACTTCCATACAATGTCTGGCCCTGGCTGTGTCTCTCTTTGTTCCTAGCAACATCTTCTGTGACCAGTGATGTGGCTTACACTTGAGCCATTTTCTAATTTCCCTGGATTTTAGAGGGGGAAGAACTAATTGGAGCCCTGGACTCACGGGGAAACAAACGTTGGGACCTCAAGAAAGCCATAGCTTTCCCAAGCCCCCATTTTTTTTTCTTATTGGCAAGTTGAAGAACAAAATCTCTCAGGAAAGTGAAGATGTTGCACACCGAAGGTTCCAAGAGTGTGATGTGGCGTTCCTGAGCAAACATCTTCTTAATGAACTGTATTCTGGGAACAGGGTTTCCTGGAAAGATGTCGCTATGGTTCTGGGTGTGGGATGGATGCTCAGCAAAAATATTTCCTTTGTCAGGATCTATTTGATGAAGAAGGAAAAAGGAGATGTGTGGGAGGAGGAGGAGGAGGAAGATGAGGAGGAGGAAGGGGAGGAGGAGGAGGAGGAGGAGTGGGAAGAGCTCTAGACGCAGAACTGACTGAGTCTGGGGATGAGACCAAGCCAAAGAAAGAGCCAGACAGCCACAACCTGGCATGCCAGTCTTGCACGGCTCCACCCTTCTTTCTTCAGGATTCTTTTGGTTCCATCTCTTCCCATTCTACCCCCTAAATATCTGTAGATCCTGAGTCCTTTTTACCATCTGTACCACTCTCCCCATGCGAGCTCCATTCTGTCACTTGGAAAAAATCTCCTAATCTGTGTCCTGGTCTTCAAGGTCCACTTTCTGTACTTCCTCCTTGATGTCTCCAGAGAAGGTGCAAAGTGAAAGACAAATACCCTGTCAGAGCTTACAAAATCCTGGTCTTCAGCCCTGGCTCAGTTTCCTAATTCTTTTTTTTTTTTTTTTTTTTTTTCTGGGACATAGTTGATCAAAAACTTTTGAAATCTGTTCTACTCAGGATAGTTCTTTCTCTGAGATGCTGGAAAGAAATTTCTGGAATCTTTGCTGCACACTTAGCCTGGAAAATCTGCTTCCCTAATCCTGTCCCACCCTTCAGGAATTTAAACTTATTTCTATGCTTACTTTCTATTTGGTCACAAAAGAATTGGCATTATTAAATCTGTTTCTGTCTCTGTCTCTGTCTCTCTCTTTCTGTTCATATGTATGCAGGTACACTTGGGTGTATTTGAGTGTGTACACTTATAGACGGAGGCCAGAGGGAACCTCATTAACTGTTTGTTAAGCGCTGTCTGTCTGTTTTTTTCTGAGAGGGAGGTCTCTCACTGGCAAGGATATCACCGTGGAGGCTAGGCAGATCAGCTAATGAGCTCTAGGCATCCGCATGCCTCTGCCTCCTCAGACTTATCATTAGTCCAGGGTTTAAGTGGAGGTTCTAGGTATCTAATGTTGAGATGCCTGAGCCATCTCCTCAGCCGTGGCCAGCTGTTATTTATTCTCATGTCCAGATGCTAGCAAAAATTGGGAATATTGCTACGAACGTAGCAGCCGAGGAGCTGAAATGTACATTAAACTTCAACCAAACCGAAGCTTTTCTCCGAGGCATCTTTGGTATTTTCCAAAAGGTCACCATGAACTTTGCTGGACATTGCATGGCAGGATGGGGTCACCAGTCTGATGTCCTGCACTGCAGCTGGTTTACCTGTTATGAGGCATGCCATGGAAACGTGACCTCTGTGGGTGTTCATGTCATCAGTGGCAGATATGTCTTTATCAGTAGGACAGAACCACTGACCATGTGTCCTGAGGTCCTGTATAGGTATAGATGGCTGACATTATCCACAGAATGCAAAGGGATTGTCACTATGGATTCAGAAAGAAATGACCAGCTTATAGGTGAAATCTGTATTGGGGGTTGTGGCCCACAAACTAGAGTCCACTTTTTGTAATGTCCCCTGTAGGTACAGAGAGACTCTTTAGAAAGATACTATTTTTTTTTTTTTTTTATCAGAGCCATACATTGCTGGAAGCTCATTTGAACTAAGTTGTCATTGAGGCACAATGGAGCAAACAGCTTATTTCTGAGTCTGTACTTTTCAGTTTAGCCTGGGCTTTGATCTCAGGATCTGACTTTTTGCAGCACTCACCAGGGAGTAGTTAAAAGCATGCCTCCTTTGGTTTTATTCCCCTTAACATCCTGAGGATGTAGGCCTGCTTCGGTTCCCAGGTCCCCTGGTAAGTGATGCTGCTCTGATCCCAGTCCCCTCATGGTTAAGATTAATAGTGTAACGACTTGATTACTTTAGTATCCTGCCCACTGGCCAGGTTTCCAGAACAGCGGAATAACCTCCTACAAGGAAACCCGAAGCTGTACTAGGTGCTCCCTTGGCGTTATTCTTTTTACCATGTCCAGCACACAATGCAGACACAGAAAGACCTGGAGGGAGCAGCTTCCCCTTAGCCCTGTCAAGCAGCGGGAACCCAGGACATTCAAACATCTTGGTGGTGACAGAAGAGAGCTAGAACATTCCTTTTATTGAAAGGATTATTAGGCTCATAAAAAATTCTATCAGGTACTGATTAGAGTAAGTTAAAAAATATAGTGGAAAATAGCCTTTTTACAACACACACACACACACACACACACACACACACACACACACACTAAAGTGTCCTGTAGTATGGGAGATGTTTATGGGAAAAACAGCACAGCACTTGCTGAAATACCTAAAGGGAAAGAAATTCCGAGATAGCTCACGTTCTGGGCAAGAAATTCAATACTGGGAAGATGTCAGAACTCCCAATTTAATATGTTTAAAGTAGCTTCAAGAATATTTTGGTTGTGGGTTTGAAAACTCAACTTAGAGACAACAATAACGAAAATAAGGTGTATGATATATATAGATACCATATATGCAATGAGATGTATGTTACTGTATATTACAAAGTTACCCCAAAGAAGTGTGATTCCAGGAGAAAGATTGCTAAGACAAAATAAATCTATGAGACTCAGTGTTATATAAGTCAGCTTTCAGTCTTTGATAAATGACATTTTAAATCAGTAGGAAAAGGTGAACTGTTTAGATTGCTGATTACCATTTGGAAATTTATAAAAGGACTTTAAAATTATAAAAGCAAAGAAAAAAACCATAAATGACTGACATATTTGACTTAAAATGAAAAGTATGTGTTCTATAAAATGCTCATAGTAAAAGAAAATAGGTTATTTTCTTTTGTATATGAGCATATTTTCTTTTTAAAAGCCTATTTTACTTGCATGTGTGCATATTTGTATGTGCACATGTGTATATGGGCACATGTGTAGGTGGTCAGGAGAGGCCATCAGGTGTTTTGGGCTGGTGTTTCAGGTAGTTGTGGGATGCTGAGAGCTGAACTCCAGTCCTCATGACAGAGCAGCAAGCTCTCCCGATCACTGAGAAATCTCTAGTCCCAAGCATATTTGAAAATATTTATTTTTTAAATGTGAATGAGTATTTTACCCGCATGCATGTATATGTACCATTTATGCGCGTGCGTGCGTGTATGTGTGTGTGTGTGTGTGTGTGTGTGTGTGTGTGTTACCCATTGAGGCCAGAAGAGGGCATAGGATCCCCTGGAACTGGAATTAGAGATGCTTGTCAGCCACCTTTTGGGTGCTTGGAACTGAGCCCAGGTCCTCTGCAAGATCAGCAAGTGCCCTTAGCTGCTGAATTATCTTTCTTTTTCCCAAATCATACTTTCTAATCAATAACAATTGCTTCTAAAGGGAATAAAAACATAGATATTTGACAAAAATACAAAGAACTAATGAATATTCAAGTCAAAAGTTTTAAAGATACAATCTTTGGCCCATTAATTAGCAATGATAAATAAAATGGTACCAGTCAAGCCAAGTGGTACAAGTCTATAATTCTAGGTACTCAGGGGGCTGAGGCAGAAGGATTGTAAGTTCAAGGCTAGCCTGGCCAAAAGAGCTCAGTGAGAGAGTTCTTTTGACGGCCTAGCATATTGGGACCCTGGGAACCATACTCAGTAAAACACACACACACACACACACACACACACACACACACACACACACACACACACACACACTCTCTCTCTCTCTCTCTCTCTCTCTCTCTCATACACATACTCTCTCTCTCACACACACATACACACACACTCACATATACTCTCATACGCACACACTCTCTTTCTCACACACACTCACACATATTCTCTCTCTCTCTCTCTCTCTCTCTCTCTCTCTCACACACACACACACACACACACACACACACACATACACAAACACATTTACAGTTGGGGGTAAGGGAGAGAGAGAGTGCTAGTTTGTGCAAGTGCTTAGATATGTGGGTGCTCACACACTGCTGGCGAAAATGTGAATTTGCTCAAGATTTTCTGAAAAGCCGATTGGCGACAGATGAAAAGGCTGAGCGCGAAATCTAATTCTTTTATTTCCTTTTGGATCAACACTCTTTTCAAGAATGTGTTTCCAGGAACCATCACACAAGTGCACAGAAATGTATACAAAAGAATATTCATCATCAGTGTGTTTATAACAGCTAATGGCTGGACGGGGCCTAAACAGTCAAGAGTCAAGGACTGGTTCTCGTCAGTTACAGAGCACTGTCACAAGGGAGCAAGGAGGAACGCTGTGAGAGACTGAAGACATCATGCTTACAGAGACAGGAGAAGGTTCCACGGCGCATCCATAAAATACACACGCAGCACTCTTTACTTTTTCATGCTTGTTACCGCAGACATGTGAAACCATCTTAAAACACAGCTGAGTGCTCTGGAACAGTGGTGAATATTCTGCTATTGTTACGGCTGCCCACAGATTGGCTTGTGTGTCATTTAAGTCACCTCTTATCAAGCCGTTATGTCTTCCGAGTTCCTTCTCTGAAGCTTTCGTGTCAGGCCCCATGCAGATTTATTTTTGGCTCTAGATGGAGCCTGCATTTTTATGAGGGCTCTGATGAGTAGGTCTGCCATGTGTGCGCTGGGCTGCAGAGCAAGCCATCTCTCTCAGAGAGCTGTGACAGGCCCCAAACTCTCTACCTGCACTTGCTTTGCGGAGGTACCAAGGTGCGTTTGAGAGAGTGCTGGGATCTCCCAGGGCACGTGGGCTTGCACACAGCAGTAGGGAACTGAGAGTAGCCCCCCACTCTCCCCCCCCCCCCGCGCCATCTAGGCACAGTGGGCGAGCCAGGCGGCAGAGAACAGTCAGTGTTTCTCTTTTCTTCACCTTCTTCTCTGAAGTGTCGCAAGACAAGTTGGAGAACATGAAGCCACTCTTTCCTCCATGGTTTTAAGCCCCAGATTCTATGTGCTCATCCACCTCCTTGTTAGTCAGAGTTTGAGGATTTATGTATCTGTGGGGTTTTCTTTGTTTTATTTCTATTCATCTAGTATTCCCAACTGAATAAGACTTATTTTTCAGATTAAAAAAAAAAAAAAAAAAGAAAGAAAGAAAGAAAGAAAAGAAATAAGGAGTTATTTTCAGGTAAAAATGGGGGACATTGGTAAACTTCTTCATATATGTCAAGCAATGTGAATGCTCAGTAGCCATATTCTGTAGCACTCCCACACTCTGTATTCCCTATGTGAAATGAGGCAGGTTACAGATGCTGAACAAATGAAATCCGTTGCAGACCCTCAGGTGGTTGACAGGTAATGCGTATGAGAAGGAGCAGTGTATTCCACCGAGACAAGGCAGAGGGGACACTGGGTCTGAGCTGTTAGTTCCTACATGTCTCTCCCTGGTCTTCAGACTGCTGGGGAATTGGGACAAAATCCCGCTACCAACCCTGTGGAGGGTTGTAAGGGTCCGTGACTGGAGAAGCTGCCCTGAGGGAGGGGGGAATGTGTGTCATGTCCCCAGTGATGATTTGAGATGTGAAGGGATTTTGGCCAAAAAAGGATGAAGATGAAACTGTAAACAAGCCATCTTGGGCCTTGGAATGTCTCTGTCCCTTGGGCCATCACTGGGAGGTGGCTCTGAAAGTCTGAGAGCGCTGGTGAAGGGGAGGCAATGAGGGACACCACGGGAACAGCAGGCCACTGTTTACATGCTTACTTCAGAATTTCAGGAGACTGTACCAACAGCTTGGATGACCATTAACACCCAGTGTGGTTTCTACTATGTGGGGACTTATGCACGTCATTGAAGTTTTGAAACCCACTTTAAAAAATATGCTTCTGGACCCATGGAAATCCTTACTGTGGCTACGTGTTCATTTGCCCTCTGTGACAGCCTATGTGGACATAGCATTACGAGGCAAATGGTGAAGCTGCGCGGGCACTTCTCTTCTATGGGTGAGCGCCCCTCAGTCTGCCCTCCTCTCTCTGGTTCTGTTAAACGGTATTGTCTCTGTATCTTTTATAGATTCAAAGTCCATCCTGATCCCTATTCCCTGCCCCCTCTCCTGCCATGCTGAGGTGTTACCGCAATGAGCGATGGCTGCCTGGACTGTGTATTCCTTTCAAGCAAAGACAAACCTCGAGGGCTTTGTTAGGGATGCAGTTTTAAGTACTGGATACATATCGGATGAAGGAATAGATTAAATGTTGCCGTAGCCTCCAGGAGAGCATCTGTTTTAAGGGGGGAACCGCAGCCAATGGATAGAGCTCTGTTAGGGATCTCAGGAACGGGGTGTCTGGTAGGTGGGAGGGGAGCGTGCGGGGTCCTGCAGCATTCCCAGCATGCGGGAAATCTCAGCAGAAGGAGCTTGACGGTGCTTCTGGCGTGGATGCCAGAAGACACGGGTGTTGAATTGAAACTGATCAACTCTAGAAAACAAGGAAGGCCATTGAGCATTGGGCTGGGCACACTCCAAGACAGACAGTGACAGAGTGTTTGGTTAACTCCCAGCATTGGCAGCAGGGGCTGCTCTGATCCAGCCTTGCAGGGCATAAGGCAGACATTGAAGTTGTCAATCTCAGGCTCTGGGGTACAGCCCAAGCTCTTAACCCCAGTGTCTGCAAAGGGAATGGAACCACCTGCCATCCAACTGCCATGCCTGGGAGCACTCCAGCCAAATGGCAGAGAGAAGACCGGGCAGCAGAATGCTGGCTCATTATGTCCCAGGTCACAAGCAAGCAAGCAAGCAAACAAACAAGCAAACAAGCAAACAAACAATAAATGCAAAAGACCACTGCCTGTATCTTCTGAGACAAATTCAATCCGTGACAAAGTAGTTTTTACAAAGAAGCGATGACATTGGTTGGCACTTCAGTTGTCACCAACCGATCTCTCGTTACTCCGCGGGTGTCTGATCAGATGTCCCAGCTAACCACAAGGTAGCATATTTTTTCCCAGTGTTTTCCCCAGTGTGGTCTCACAGGCATGGAGGAGGGAGTATGCTTGCAGATCAGCGAAGGCAGACTCACCTCAAAATAGAAGTGGCTTGAGGAAGACAGAGGATGCATGAAAGACGAAAGCAGCAGAAGACAAAAGGCCGATGAGAGGGCTCAAAATATCCAAACCTGCCTGTTCTCAGAATATTCAGGGAGGTGGACTTCCCACGGATGAGAGGGGTCATGAATTGGTACCTAAGCTGAAGTGACAGCAAGAAGCTCAGGACATGACAACAAACATGTATCTAAGTGACCCGTTGACAGACATAGCTTTGGGCTCTGAAGGGCAGTCACACTGAGAATGACGAAGGCCTGGCACTGATAGATTTTATAAGAAAATGGAAGAAAAGGCACAAGAAATAAATAATACATAGAAAAATCTAGAGCTCGTACCAAGGCTGCAAAAGTAACCCATAAACTAAGCCAGATCTGTTCTTAACCAGCTGTGGAGAAGTTCCTAACTTTTATGTTACATATTACCTCACTTGTATTATGTCCATGTTCTAATCCCATCTTCACGTCTCCTGGGGGACAGAAGGAGAAGATGGAGAAACGGTGAGGAATGGAAGGAGGGAGGGAGGCAGGTAGGCCTTAAATGGATGACACAGAGGTGTGAATTCCAGTCAGGCCGAACAACAAAATGGCCACCCTAACCACTGAGCCCTTGGTAAATGATCACATAGGAGGAGGAGTCAGCAATGACTTTATTTTACGGTTGGAATCAGTGCTTGGAAGTATCCCTGGCCTACTTTTCCAGAGCGCCTCTGCGGCCAGTGCTGGGAGCTAGCCAAACACGCCGTCACTGTCTGACTTGGAGTGTGCCCAAGCCAATGCTCCACATGGGATATTTGATATCACATCTTCGGGCTGGGCTGTTTGAGTTCATCAACTATTTGAGTTCATGAAATGGATAGTACTGGAAAGTTCTTTGTACTGATTTTAACCACATCTCCAATTCATACCCCTGGCATATCCACACATGGTTACTAACTTGGAAGTTATGATGAGGGTGCCCAAAGACCTCTACACCCTAATTCTACTAAATGGACTTGGCAGGTGTGATTAAATTAAAAACTTTGAGTTGGGGAGATTATTCTGGGTTACCCGGTGGGCTCTAGATAATCATAAGCACCTTTACAAGGGAAAGATGGATGCAGGAGAGTCAGTGCCCAAGGAGATACAAGTCAGGACCAGAAGTTGGGAGGCTGTGAAAGAAGCCATGAGCCATGCTGGACTTTGGGAAAGGCCACATAGAGTTCCTCCTCTGGAGCCAATGGGAATACTACTTGCTGGCATATTGCTTTTAGCACGGTTTAGATTTCTGACCTTCAGCATGGACAGGCAGCGAATTTGTGGTGATGTGTTTACAGCAACTGTGGATAACCATTCCAGTGAGTTTGTTGGATACTTCTTGGATGCAGTGAGTTTGTGTTTGAATGTTTCCTGGATGAGAAGGCGAGGAGGAGGGGGACATCTTCTCTCTTGACGTAAGCATCCCTGTGAAGGGAATCACTTAACGTTAAGACTCTTGGCCCAGCTGCCCCCAGGGGAGTTGAGAGGAAGATCCGACTGGTAACTTGGGTGCAGCTGTGACGCACAGCACAGTTGGCTGCTCAGCTCCTTTCCTTTTCCTAGGGGCTCTGTCTGTGGAGCTTCCTGAAGCTCAAAGCTAAGCACAACCCTCTAGGCCCCCCCAGCCTCCCCACCCCACCCCGTACACATGGGGCCTTTGCTGCCCAGTGCTGTTTGTGATGCGTTCTGAGGCTCACTGCTCTGTGCTAGCGCTCTTGCCGGTCTTTTTCTGTTTGAAGTTGCATTCACTCTCAAGCAGGAAAAAGAAGTGTTTTTCATAAAAATCAATGAAACACAACCTGCCACATAGATATTCTTTCTCTTTTCTTTGAAAATGCTATTGTTTTAGTTATTAATTAATTAATTAATTGTGTGCATTGTGTATTTGCATGTGAATGTGTGCATGCCAGTGACTGGAATGTGGAGGTCAGAGGACAATCTGCAGGGGTCAGTTCTCTCCTTCCAACATGGAGGCCCTAGGGCTCTAACTCAGAGTGCCACACTTAGCAGCCAGTGCCTTTATCGTCAAGCCACCTGGTCGGCATGAATAAGTTGCTTTTTACTGCTTCATTATTTTCCAGGTCTTATTTAGTTACAGATAGTAAATGAAATATCTTTAAAATACATTAGAATTACCAACAAGGAGCAAAGGGAAAGTGACAGAATGGCTGATTAGGTAAAGCTTGAGTGAGATGACACTGTAGGCTCTCTCCTGAGAGTCTGCTGTGCGGCTGGGCTGGGCAAGGTCTACACACTTGGCTCCAAGCGTCACCCGGAGGAGAGTGGGAGACATAATTGGTGAGTGATTTATAGAGCCATTATGAAGTCAAAGCCTCCTGATGGATGAAATGTGGAGCAAAATACCAACTAGATATCCAAGAAAAATGTAGCTGTCCCTGGAACCCGGAAGAGCTCTTTTCTAAGTGGTTCCTAAACAAAGTACGTATGTCCTGTAGGAGACAGTGTTCTAAACACCATCTTGAGTTTGCACAACCTTCCATTTCTTACCGTGCCCCTCAGTGCAAGAGAACAGAACCTATTTTGTTCATGTACACTGGGTCATTACTGAGCTCAGTGTACAAGTCCGGGAAGGATGGGCGTTAGGGCACGCAGGATGAAGCAAAACCAGTATCTTTATCTTCAGGGTTCTCATAGCTTGAAGGGAGGGGCCATACACCAGACATATAAGCCGTCACTAGCAAACAGGTGGCTGAGTGAGCGTAGTGGGGATGACTTTGCAGTAGGCATCAGGGACAAACTCTTTGAGAAAGTGACACAAGCTGATCCTTGAACACTGAAAGCTTGTAAGTCAAAAAGAGGTCAAGTGCACACCGTGCATTCCAGGCAGAGGGAGCTTCCGAGAGCCCCGGAGACAGAAAAGATGTGTAGGGCAGGAAGTCCAGTGTGGTGGAGCGTAGAGGATTAAGCTGAGCTTCTTTCTGTGTTTTGTTACTTGGAAGTTTATTGCAGTGAAATAGGAGGTACCACAGATGGAGTGGTGACCATGGAGAGGTGGAAGTGGCGTCTATCATGGGCGGCATACTTGCAGGGGCACATATGCATAGCGCGCTCTGGGACACTCCCCCACACCCTGCTTTGTTTGCAATGATCCTAGGAAGACTTGCACTAAGTAAGTCACTGGGTTCTTGCAAAGCTAGGCATGTTTACTAGGAGACACGCCTCCATTTCTCACACGGTTCTATTGAGAACAGCAGTCCTCGGTCTCCACTGCACCCACCACCACATTAGACCCAGGCATTGCTACTTGCTAAATCTCCCCAAGTGATTCCATTGTACAGTGAGGATTGAAAACCATGGAATTAGAGCAATAGCTGGGCGAGGAGGTATTAAATGTGAGATTCAAGTTAAGTCCAGCATTCGAGGTAGGAAACAGGATGCAAAGGAGCATATCTACCCGCATGGCCCTTCGCAATTCTCTCTAACCAGCTTTACATGGCGGCGAGTTGGGGTATTTTTCTATTTACGCAAAGCCTGAGTGCAGCTGAGAGTTTGCCGTTTTCTTTAGCCAGCTCTACACGGAGGAAAATTAAGCTGATTAATCGAAGAAACCACCGTCCTTGCAAATACTTTAACTTTCAGCAGCTTGTGCCAAATTTCTCTGAAACCCTGAGCCTTATGAGTAAAGATGAATCCTTGGGTCTGGCATGAATCCAAGTCTAGGCTAACTGGAAACGAAAGGTTTCACCTCTAAATCTCTGCCCGAGGCCAGCGGCTTCAAGAGTATGGCACTTGCTCAGTGGTAGCTCTTCACAGAACATGGCCTCCATCCCGTTGCTATGTGAAGATTCCCAGGCATGCTCACTCGTCAACCTCACCTCACTGACATCAATAGGCTGTGTGTTGATTTGGAGACTCCCATTCTCCTGCCCACTTGTTGGAAGCTATTAGCTGTGTAAAACCAGGGACATTTGGGTTGGCCAAGGGCTCACTGGTTAAAGTGTTTGAGCAAGCATAAAGATCCAAGCTCAGATCCCCAGAAGCGTGCTTACATGTGAGGTGGCTGAGGTGGCCTGCCTGTAACTCCAACCGCAGAAGACAGAGAAAGGACACGCTAGCCACTGTTGCCAAACTCTGCAGTTGACTGAGAGGCCTCAACAAATAAGGTAGAAAAGCAACGGAAGATAATTCCCGGCATGAGCCTCAGGCCTCCACATACATGTACATGTGCATGTGCACCCTACTTTCCACCCCCAACATACACACACAAACACACACACACACACACACACACACACACACACGGGAAAAGAACAAGGACTTTTGTGGTTATATGTTGCTCCTTCTGGCATCAATTTAGTATTCTCTTTTCCTTCTTGAAGGTGCCAAGATTCTCAGCCCCATTGTGGTAGTTTGAATAGATTTGTGGCCCTCGCCTCCACATCCAGACGCATGTGTTTGAATGCTTGGCCATAGGGAGTGGCACTATTAGGAGGTGTGGCCTTGTTGAAGTAGGTGTGGGCTTGTTGGAAGAAGTGTGTCACTGTGGAGGTGAACTTTAAGGTTATAAATGCTCAAGCTACACTCAAATCTTCTTTTTCTGCCTGCAGATCAAAATGTAGAACTCTTCGCTCCTCCAGCACCATGTCTGCCTGCAGGCTGCCGTGCCTCCCCACCATGATGATAACGGACTAGACCTCTGAAAACTGTAAGCCAGCCCCAATTAGATGTTTTCCTTTACAAAGAGTTGGTAGTCAATGTGTCTCTTCACAGCAATAAACTCTAACTAAGACACCCACATACTGGGCTCTTATGAGCTACAAAGGTGATCTGTGATTGGCTTAAACCTGTCATATATCCTATGTCCCTGACACACAGATTTGTTAAGAGCTACTACATAGTCCAAGCCGTATCAATAGAGAGGATTAATTCCAGGTCCTTAATTGAGCCACGGGTGAGAGGTCCTTTTGTGATCAGAAGTGAGGAGGGAGGTAGCCTTGGGAGCTCACAGGCATCACGCAGCTATGAAAAGGAACCTGAAAATGGAGTAGGCAGTAAGTCAGGCTTCCCCTGTCAGTGGGACTTTGCCTGTCGCTTTCCCATGACACAGGGACTGTGTCTGCTGTGTCCCCTGTGTGGCTCCAGTATGACAAGACATGCCCCTCAGAACTCGGAGCCAGTTTGAGTTTACCCCTGACGAAGAAAACGCCTTATATTTAAGAGCCAAACTCTCATTCCATTTGTGTCTTTGAAATCTCAAAATAACAAATGTGGAATTCCCTTCTGATTACCTTAGAATGACAAAGAGCCAAATGGAAAAGTGAGGTAATCAGGCCCAGGCCGGCGATGGCATGGATGGGAGGGAATGGGTCCTTTTCCCATAACACTACCATTTAGGAAAGTCTGACTCAGAGGGAAGGCATGGAAGCCAACGAGGTCCCAAACAAGAATTAACTCCTCGGCTGTGTAAACCGTCTGTCTCATTTAATGTATATTATCAAAAACTTGTCCATATGAGAATTTGATTAACCACCAGATTATGAAAGAAGCCATGGATACCTGGAAATACACCGCCTAACACTGATGCACTCAGCCAAAGATCCACATTGCAGTTTATTAAAATGATCCCTTATTGGGGAATATGAAGAGACATTTTGTATGGTATCTAACTTTTTTCTCCCATAAGAAATAGGCAAGAAGAAGGCAAAACATGGAAATTTTACCAAAAGCCATGGTGGCAAACACTGTCATGGGCCATCAAAGAAGAAAATGGAGACAATTTGCTTCGTGGTGAGCAAATACAGTTGCTAATGCAGATGTATCGGTTTCTTGGCAGACATTTACAATGAAACATTTCATCATTTCTTCCCTTATGCTTATAGCTTCTTGATTCTTTTCTCCATTAACAAACAAATAAACAAACAAAAGAGATGGCTCAGCGGTTGAGAGCACTGACTGCTCTTCCAAATGACCCGGGGTTCAATTCTCAGCACCCACATGGCAGCTCACAACTGTCTGTGACTCCAAGATCTGACACACTCACACAGACATACCTGCAGACAAAACACCAATGCACATAAAATAAAAATAAATAAATTAAAACAAACAAACAGACAGAGCATGGTGGCACACACCTTTAATCCCAGTAATCTGGAGGCAGAGGCTGGCAAATTGTTGTGAGTTCGAGGCAAGCCTGGTCTACAAAGTGAGTCCAGGACAGCCAAGGATACACAGAGAAACCCTGTCTCGAAAAACCAAAACCAAAGCCAAACCAACCAACCAACCAACCAACCAACCAACCAACCAAACAAACAAACAAAAGCAAACACTCCCCAGACCACGCCAGTTTTTAGGATTATAAGAAGGAGAAACAGAAGGCAAAGGCCAAGACTTTAATTTTCAACATCATGCTGTGAAAACAGGTACATTGGAAGGGTGGACAGCCTTCATTGGAGGGGCTGCTTATACCCGAATCTTCATGCCCACGGTGCAGGCCCCTCTTTAGTGGCCCTAGAACCTACACAGGAATCTACATGATGAAAACTTGTGCATGAGTTCTACACACCCGAATCTTCACATGCATGGTGCTGCACCCTTGATAGCGGCCCTAGAACTTCCCTCACACAGGCGTCTACACTGAGAAAACCTGTGCATGAATTCAGCACTGTGATTACAATTGATGCAGGACCTGGCTGCTCTGTTTTTCATTCCATTCCTCCCTTTACCTGGGATTTGAATGCCTCCTGGAAGCCTCGTGCATGGTTCTCAGCTCCAGTTCCCGGTTCCCTGTTTCCCACACTGGCTCTGCACTGCCTTTCAGTTCTGCCTCTAAAGTTGTAAGACGAAAGTGGCTTGGGAACCCAGGGAACAGCAAAAACAGGCAAACGGGCCTATGCCCACGAGGGCTGACTCTGCAGCCTTCCCATATAAACCCGTGAAAAGGCTGCAGTCTAGTTTGTTTGCCAAGTTTTGAAATTAAAAGTACTTACCCGCCCCACCCCTTCCCAGCACCTTCCTTTCACCAGCACATGCTAAAGCTGACTATAAATACGTAAGAAAACCAAGGAGGGGTTCCTTGCTCCATATACTACCACAACAAATTATAAGGTGGAATTAGTGGCCAATGAAAAACGGGGCTACGGGGAGGGAGAATTGTGAACTCACGGATACACCTGACCTGTAGATACTAAGTTCCACATGTGAACGGTTTCATCCAGTTCCCCACTTTCACAGCAGAGGGGAAAGGAGTCTCAGGCCTTTTAATGCTTTGGCAAAAATATACTAATAAGGTCTGCCTGGTCTACAAAGCAAGTCTAGGACAGCCAAGGCTACACAGAGAAACCCTGTCTCGAAAAACCAAACCAAACCAAACCAAACCAAACCAAACCAAACCAAACCAACCCCCCCCCCATATATATATATATATACATACAAACACAGCAAGAGGCAGATCTGGGAGGAGAACGGGTCAGGTCGGTTTGCGAATCCCTGGCCCATACATGTAAACGCCTCCTCAAAGCCTAACTCTATGGCTTTTACAGAGATTACGAAGACACCTGTGGACAATTACAGGCTCTCTGTCTGCTGTTTCTTATTAATCCCAATTTCCTGAAGCACCCAAGGCCTTAAATTTTTAATATTTCATTGTTGCAGTTTGTGCTTCTCACTTACGCAATGAAAATAGAAAGGGATGAAATTACCCGTGACAAAATAAAAAAAAAATTTTTTTTTTGAAGACCAAGGGGAAAGGGTGTGTGGGGAGGAGTGAGGCTGTAAGGGGAAGGGAGGAGGGACAAGCACTTCAGCAGGTGATGGGAAACAGAGCGGGGCTCTGCCCTCTTCCCTGGAGCCTGGCCCAGCTCCTTAGCTCTCTGCCAGGAAAGAGCTAGGGTGGGGAAGGGAAGTCGGGAGTCTCTTTGGAACATGGTGGACCCTTGCGCAAGTGAGCCTCTTTGCTCCGTGAGAAGATCGTCAATCACGCGCCGGTGACATTTGTTACATGGGGAAGGGACAGTGAGCTAGGATTAGAACTGAAGTCTGTTTGAACTTAAAGCTTGGGCTCTAAGCCTGCTCTTCTTTTGAGCTCTCTCATTACTCTACCGTCTATGAGGTCTGTCCCAAGGGTGGTTATAACTTTTCCAAATCCTTCCACTTGTGTTTACTCGTAAAAAAAAAGACAAGAGTTCCAGATTCATACGCCGCCGATCTACATTTAGGTTAGAACAAACAAAACCCTGTTTTCCTAAACAATCGATGGAACAGTTGTCATTTGTGAGACTCTTTTTAATGAAAGAAAGAAGTCTTGAACTTTTTTTGCTGTTACGGAACCTGTATTGAGCGGATGGATTCAAAGGTAAGATGGAGACCGTTAAACAAAAACTCTGAGATGGTTTAAGAGGACACACACACACACACACACACACACACACACACACACACACACACACACACACACAGCTCTTCAGAGCAAGATGGAAATGTTTTGGGCTTAATGTTTCCAAGACATCTCTGAGCTGGCTGGAAGGCGGGGCTTTGGGACTCAGCATCTCTCACAGTCACAGAGGTCACACACAGGGCGCTGTTTTAAAGTTCATGTTTATGTGACTCAAAATTCAGACTGTTTTCATTTTATATCATGTGTGTACACACAGATAACGATATGTTCACATATCTAGTTAGAGTTGAGTAAAATGAATTCTTAGCTCCACTGCTTAATGGAAAACTCCTTTAATGTGTTAAAAAAACCACTTTTCTTTTACATAGTTCTATTACCTTGGACAAGTTATCTGATCTATTTGAGTTTTGGTTTCCTTATTTTTTAAAAATGAGATTTGTGGTGTGTAGTTGTGTCTGTGAGTGAGTGTGTGAGTGTGCCTGTGTGTGCATGGGCCAGAGGCATTTTCTCCTCTCACTCTTCACATTATTGTTTAAGACAGCATCTCTCACCCAGTCTGGAGTTCACTGATTTGACAAGATTAGCAGGTCAGTGAGCCCCAGAGACCTTACTCTCTCTGCTTCCCCAGTGCTGGGATTACAGATCTATACTGTTATGTCAGCACCACCACCACCTCCTCCTCTTTTTTTATTTTTTATTTTATTTTAATTTGTTCACTTTACATCCCAGTTGTAGCCTCCTCGCTTGTTGTCTCCCCTCCTTCCCTCAAACTCTCTCCCTCCCTCCCCTAGTCCTCAGAAAGGGGAGCCCTCCTTCCCTAACATCTGACCTCAGCCTATCAAGTCTCATCTAGACTGACTGTACTCTCTTCTTCTGTGGCCTGGCAAGGCCACACTGCCAGCGGGAAATGACTAACATGTGGGGGCCAGAGTCCATGTCAGAAGTAGTTCCTACTCCCCATATTATGGGACCCACAAGGAGACTGTGCTGCCTATCTACTACTGAGCAGAGAGCCTAGGTCCTCACCATGCGTGGTCTTTGGTTGATGCATCAGTCTCTGTAGCACCCCCTTCCTTCACCAGGATTTGTGGGTTCCACTGGTGTCCTTGGGGAGCTCCTGACCCCTCCAAGTCCCTCTGTTCCCCAACTCTTCCATAAGACTTCCTGCGCTCCACCCTGAAGTTTGGCTGTGAGTCTCAGCATCTGCTTCGATCCCCTGCTGGGTGGAGTCTTTCAGAGGACCTCACTTGTAGACTCCCTTCCTGTTCCTTCTCTTCAACTGCTTCTGGTGTCTAGTCTATTTGTCCTTCTGAATGAGAATTAAGCATCCTCCCTAGGGTCCTCCTTCTTATTTAGCTTCTTTAGATCTGTGTATTGTAGTGTGGTTAAATATCAAATAGCTGAGAAACACTTAAAAGAAATGTTCAATGTCCCTAGTCATCAGGGAAATGCAAATCAAAATGACTCAAATTTCATCTTACACGTATCAGAATGACTAAGATAAAAAAAAAAAAAGAAAACCTCAAGTGACAGCATATTCTGGCAAGGATGTGGAGAAAGGGGAACACTCCTCCATTGCTGGTGGGAGTGCAAACTTGTACAACCACTTTGGAAATCAATCTGGTGCTTTCTCAGAGAATTGGGAATAGTTCTATCTCAAGACCCAGCCATACCACTCCTGGGCATATACCTGAAAGATGCTCCACCACACAAGAAGGACATTTGCTCAACTATGTTCACAGAAGCTTTATTTATAATCTTCAGGATCTAGAAACAACCTAGATGTCCCTCAAACCGAAGAATGGATAAAGAAACTGTGGTACATTTACACAATGGAGTACTACTCAGCTATTAAAAACAAAGAAATCTTGAAATTTGCAGGCAAATGGATGGAACTAGAAAGAATCATCCTGAGTGAGGTAACCCAGACCCAGAAAGACATGCATGGTATATACTCACTTATAAGTGGGTATTAGCCACAGAATACAGGATGACCATTCTCCTCCCTTTTTTTTTTTTTTAAAAAACATGGGTTCTAGACATTAAACTCAGGACTTCATGTTTCTGAGGTGAGCATTTTACATACCAGGCCATCTATCTTGAAAATAGAATGTCAATCTGTTTGTGATATTGTGTAAGTAACAGTAATAGTGTTTATAAATATCCCCAATATAATGTTTGAGATTTCATAGACATTAAAAGAGGATAGCCATTATTAATATTCCAACATGATTACTTTTCAAACAACCATTCCTTTAATTTGGTAACATCCCTAAAAGTTTCACAAGACATGGCCCTGAGAGTAGCAGTGACATAATAGTCACTGAAATGGAAAGTAGTCAGGAGTCACAAACGCCTTCCTTGCTTGCTGTTGCTTCAAAGAACTACTTTTCAAAAGATGTCTTTGTCATTTAGGAAAAAAAATGTGCTGGGGGTTGTTCTTGGGTATCAGAAATCTTACTTGATGTCATTATGCTCCTGGAAAGGACAGAGGACTGTGAGAGCCTGGCTTTGGTGAGTGTACATGGGCCCACGCTCCAGCAGAGAAGGCAGTTATTAACAGTACCAGCCAAGTTCAGACTGCTCTCCCCGCTCCCCCTGGCTTTCAGAAGGGCCTTGTTCAGATTGAGTGGCGGAGGATATGAAGGGTGTATTAATCTCCTTTTCCCCTTAGGCATTTCTCATTTCAATTTAAAAAATTACAAGACTGTGATTGCTATGCCCTTTCCTAGGGGCCTTGGAATCCAGCAGTTTGTTTTTATTTGGCAATGAAGGTGCCACAGTATATTGATTTGAACTGCGAAGCTTAACAGAAAACGTACCTTTAGTGTTAAATAGTTTGTTGGAATTTTGTATTCATACAAAAATACTGTGTTTTGCAAAATATTGCCATCACTGCATTCTATGTCCTTGGGTTATTGCTCTTAACATAATTGTACTGGTCTCTGTTGGCCATGGTCTTTAGCTTGCACAGTCTTTAGCTTACAGATTTGGCTCACATAAGGAGATTTATGGTAAAGAGTCTTCTGGTGACCGTCAATGTCCTGTCCTCGTAGGCTTCTCAAACTGCAGTTGTATGGTGAAGCACGGATGGATGAGGGATGCTCTTTTTTTTTTTTTTTAACCACATCAGTTCCCAAGAGAACATCGAGACAGCGTGCTTTGCCTTCACACCAGAATGAAGATTAAAGAGAAGAGTTCAAGGAATGTTCTGTATTGCATTGGCGCTTCTGGGTACACACCCACTGCTTGCCCTTCTCCATTCCCTTCCCAGCATGTGCAAAGCCTCATCTGCCCTCAGACTTACCTCTAAAGGCTTTGGTTTGCAGGTATTGTTCATCAGAGGATGGCATTTGGTGGAAGAATATTGAGAGGTACTAGTGATTTCACTGGTAACAGTTTAACTCACTGGAGAGTGGTGTGGTCTTTCACGATGGTGCCCCTATGCCATCTATCCTTGTCTTTAGTCCATGCAATCTTCTGGGTTGAATATAAAGCAGTTTGACATTTAGCTCCAGGCTTCCTTTACCACCACCGGCTCCTTCAGATACCTTGCAGGTCTCTGGCTGATGTCCCAAGTGGCTGTGGTGGCAGTTGGCCCTTTCCCTCTTAGCAACATCTCTGATGGCTCAGCAGAGTTAACAGGCTACTGATGTCCCTGTCACCTTCAACGCTGCAGAAAGCGCAGACCAGCAGTTCATACGTGAGTCTTTTCCCTATACTTGCTTTCCTTTATGTCAGTAAATCCTAACCACTCCCCCATGCACCCCCAAAGCTGCAAAAACTGACTGGCTAATCATTCTTCCGAATGTGTGCCCAGAGTTGGGGAAAGAGTGTTTGTTAGAAATAGGAAAAAAGAGCCGATGTTTGCTGGGATTAGAAACCTGCAGCTCTCCCTGCTGGTGCCTCTGAGACTTTATGGCTCTTTCAGAGATTCTGGAAGAGGCCAACAAGTTTCGGGTCTTGCTTTTCCACGAAGCTTGGAGCATAGATGGGCTGCTTAATGTCGAGTTTTAAATGGAGACTTGTAGTGGCCGTGGAATGTGTAAGAGCGGGTACCCAGGAGTTCTATGCTTGAGTTCTCCACGAGGGCCATTTCATGAGCCTCTGTAGAACTCAACGATGACGTCACAGTTGCCTCCCTGACCCTTTGAAACCTGGCATTTATTTATATTAGTCATTAATTCTCACGAGCTCATATGTATTAATGAAGAAATCCCCATGAAGAAACCCCCTTGTTTAAAGGGCTGTTAACTGTTAGCTGCTCCTGGGTGCTCATCTCCTGCCCTCCTTTCTGTCCCTACTGTCCCTCACACCCTAAGCTACAGTACTCCTGTTTCTCTCTAGTTACTCTCTGAAGCACTCCACCCCTTCAGTCCTCTTTCTCCTCTTCTCTGAGACCAACAAGGCAGCGTGTGTCTGTTCTATTGCACCGTATATTGCAGGGTTTGCAGGAACTAGACTGTAATCCCTAAAGAAGTAAGGAGATCTCAGGCTGAATCGCCGTGCGTACTGACTGAAGAAATACCCCCCACTTAGCAATTTTGATGACTTTACTGAATATGTATCTTAGGAAAGGATGAATTATTTTCTATCTTCTTTCTTACACTTTTGTACACTTAGAAAGAACATCCAGGTACCGTTACTATTAAACATTAAACATTTAGCTACAAACTTTTTTTTTTAAGCTACCTTTCAGCCTTTAATTCTTAGCCAGATGGAGCTTCTTTAGTATTTTCTCAAAGTCCCTATTTTCACTGTTATAAATTATTCATTTGTCATTATACCGTATTTACAGAGCACCTGTCACATCGAATAAAACATAAGATGCGTTGACACTTTACAAAGCCAGCGCGAGGCAGGGGCATGGATCTGGAGGATTGAAGCGGGGAGATTCACAGGACTGCAGGGTTTCTACCCCCGTCCTTCAGAATGTCACCCATCGCCCTTGGCTAGAACTCCCCTTTCTTGTGTCCTTCATCACAGAAAACACCGCACACAGCCTCGTAAGGAGCCTTGTCTTTCTCTTCCTCTAACCCTCTTGTGAGAAGCCTGCTTTCCTGTGTCCTAGTCTGAAAGTGGACGGCGGCGTCTACCATGATTACAACTACAGCAAGATGCGCAGACCTGGCTGCTTCTGCACCTCAGACAGAGAGGAGTCATTCACATAGGTCAGCCAGGTCGAAGGCTGACACTTAGCCAGATCACTTTCAGAAACAAATTGAAACATTTAAATTTCCCTAGTGCCACTGAAAGCGTTTGTGTGCTTGCCCTGTAGTGTACACTTTCTCTCTGTGGGTATGAATATGTGTGAGTGTGTGTGAGTGTATGTGTGCGTGTGAGTATGTGTATATTGTGAGTATGTGTGTGTGTATGTGAGTATATGTGTGTATGTGTGTTAATGTGTGTGTGATTATGTGAGTATATGTATATGTATGTGTGTGAATATATGTGTGTGAATGAGTGTATGTGTGTGTATGAGTGTGTGTGTGAGTGTATGTGTGTGTGTGAGTGTATGTGTGTGTGTGAGTGTATGTGTGTGTATGAGTGTGTGTATGTGTGTGTGAATGAGTGTATGTGTGTGTGTGAATGTATGTGTATGTATGTGTATGAGTGTGTGTGTGTATGTATGTGTATGAGTGTGTGTGTGTGTGTGTGTGAGTGTATGTGTCTGAGTGTGTGTGTGAGTGTCTGAGTGTGTGTGTGAGTGTATGTGTGTGTGTATGTGTGTGTGCATGTGTGTGTGTGTGGGTATATGTGTGTGTATGAGTGTGTGTGTGTGTGTGTGTGAGTGTATGTGAGTGTATATGATCAGATGAGAGGCATTATCTTCAGATATCATCTTCAGCCACTCTTCACTTTATTATCATTATTATTTTTAATAAACAAGGCTCTCTCCTTGAGCTTAGACTTCCCCAGTTCAGCTGGGCTGCCTAGCCTGAAATTCTCCTATTTTTGCCTCCCGCAAAGCTACTCTGCCTGGATTTTTCTTTTTCCCACAAGGGTCCTGGGGTTCAAACTCTGGTCCTCAAGCTCGAATGAAAAGCCCCTTCCTGCAGCATCTCCCCAGTTCCTGACTCTCCTTCAAATGGTGTGAGGACTGTGAAAGTCCACAGAGTTCCCCCAGTATTTTTCTAGTAGCTTACTTCCGGTGATTTTAGGAACCTTTTTAAAAAAAAAATTAATTCATTCATTTTACATCTTAATAGTTAGCCCATCCCTTGTATCCTCTCATTCCTCCCTCCCTCCCATTTTCCCCTTACTCTCCTCCCCTATGACTGTGACTGAGGGAGACTTCCTCCCCCTGTATATGTTCATAGGGTATCAAGTCTCTTCGTGGTAGCCTGCTATCCTTCCTCTGAGTGCTGCCAGGTCTCCCCCTCCAGGGAACGTGGTCAAATATGGGACACCAGGGTTTGTGTGAAAGCCAATCCCTACTCTCCACTCAACTGTGGAGAATGTCCTGACCATTGGTTGTGGTTCGATGTTTATTGCACGTATATTCCTTGGCTGGTGTTTAAAATAGACATCAAAATAAGGATTCCTAGGGCGGATCTGGGCCTAGTAGCCCTTGTTGTAATATCTATTTTAAAAAGATTTATTCTGCATTTGAATGGATTAGCAATGTATAATGGTCTCCATAGGCCATGGGCTAAATTTAGGCTATTTTCCTAGCACTCAGGCTGAGGACATGGGATGGAGATCTAGCCATGCCTCTTGCTAAGACGTGATGTTACCATGGTTAGTTTCCAAAATGGCATTGTCTCACTTCTGGAAATGGAGAGATCGCTTAGCTTCCCAGGATTCCCAAGAATAGGCACAAATACACATGAACTCCCCACCCCCCCATAGTTACTAAAGTGCAGCAGGCTCCATAAATCTCATATTTATTCTGTAGGTCGAGGGTCTTATGGTCAATGGTTGGGACCAAGAGTATTTAAATTTTTATACATTTTTCTGATTTTGGAATATTTTCCAGAATATAAATATCTTGGGGCCAGGAGAAAAACAGCACACAACTCATTTATGTTTCACACACACCTTATACATATAACCTAAAGGTAACTTTGCGTAATACTTTTAGTGCAGCTGTGTTTTGACTGTGATCCATCACTCAATTTACACAGCTCCCAAATGTAGCTTGGTCTGCGCGACATTTTTCTTTTATGCTAAAGGAAAACAAGGAAACTCAGCAGCAAGCAAGGAAAATACCTTTTAAAGCAGTTACCTCTAATAGTGTTTTCAAAAGGAATTTGACTTCTGTTTTCTAAATTTCTTACACTCTATAATTTTTTTTTCTCATCTCTCACCTATGATTAAGGTTCTTGTCTGTATGAGAGATTTGCAGCGTGAAGTATAAATCTTCTTGGAACGGGAGCCAGTGCGGGGAGGCAGACTCCTTAGTGAAAGTCTGCCGTGTGGTGCATCTAGTCTGGAGCTTGCCAAGGCTTGGCGGCTGTGGGCCAGCAGGGTGGAGCTAGGCTGGAGGAGAGCCTGGTAAGAAACGTTCCCTTCACTTGAGTTTTTGATCTTAGCCATTCTGATGGGTGTAAGATGGAATCTCAGAGTCGTTTTGATTTGCATTTCTCTGATGACTAAAGATGTTGAGCATTTCTATAAGTGTTTCTCAGCCATTTGAATTTCCTCTGTTAAGAATTCTCTATTTAATCCTGAGCCCCATTTCTCAATTGGGTTGTTTGGTTTTGTGGTGTTTAATTTCTTGAGTTCTTTATATATTTTGGATATTAGACCTTTGTCAGATGAAGGGTTGCTGAAGATCTTTTCCCAGCCTGTAGGCTGTTGCTTTGTTCTGTTGACAGTGTCTCCTGCCTTACAGAAGCTTCTCAGCCTCATGAGGTCCCATTTATTAATTGTTGACCTTAAGGCCTTAACTTTCATATGAACTCAGGTGCCTCATATTTGACCATGTCCCCTTGATGGGGAGGCCTGGTGGCACTCCTCTGAGTGCAGGCTACCAAGAAGAGACTTGATACCCTATGAGCATATACAGGGGGAGGAGGTCCCCCTCAGTCACAGTCATAGGAGAGGGGAGTAGGGGGAAAATGGGAGGGAGGGAGGAATGGGAGGACACAAGGGATGGGATAACAATTGAGATGTAATATGAATAAATTAACAATACTAATAATAAAAAAGTAAACATGAAAAAAAAAAGAACAAAAAAAGAAAAAGAAAAAAGAAAAGTTCCCTTCACACCTAAGCTGTGCTCACTGAAGAATGAAAATCTGAAGACTCCCTTATTTCAGTGGGTTGTGAGAAAAAGACCAGGTGATGGAGAGGGGCTTAGGATATCATCAGTGAATTCAGCTTGACTGTCAAAGCCCGGGGCACGTGACAATAAAAATCAGTCACAAAAAGGTTTTACCTGCTTAAGCATCAGTCTCTGTGTGTGCTGTCTGTCTGTGTCTCTTTGTCTCTGCCTTTCTCTGTCTCTGTCTGTATGTCTGCCTCTGTGTCTCTGTATCCACGTGTGTGTGTGTGTGTGTGTGTGTGTGTGTGTGTGTGTGTGTGTGTGTTACTGTTTGGAACACTAGAAGAAAAATACTTTTGGAGTCCTAATAACAATAATGTTTTCAGTTAAACTGACACTTAGCTAGCTAATTTAGGGTTAAGTCCTGAGTAGAGGACAGTAGGGGGTGGGGGTGGGGCACACTGCACACTTTTCCCCTTGCTCCTGGCCTGAGAAGGAAACTATGGTTTCAGAAACAAGAAGGGCTCTGACGAGCAGACATTTTTCAATGCTTACAATTCAAAACTTCCCAGAGAGTGCCATTGATCAGACATTCAGATTATTTCAAGTATTTTGCCGGGTGCTTTTAAAACAAAAGGAAAAGCGCTTCGTTTTTTTCCCTAAGAACTTTTTTTTTTTTGCTTATTGTTTGAGAAGTTTATACATGCATATAATATCTTTGACCAGATTCTTTGTAAGTGTCAAAGTCTTTCCTCACGGAATGAACTCTAGCTGATGAACGTGCCTTCCAGGTTACATCATCCAGGTCCCGCTGAGGCCACGCTCTGTCTCCACAATAGGCGAAGCTATTGTCCTTCCTCTTGCCCATGTTGTCTTTTATATTTATAGGAAAATTACATCTGGTGAAATGTCTTTTGTTTCCTAATGGCACTTTGGAGTAGAGTTTGCTAAAGTGTCAGTAAGTGCTTTTACATGCATATGTATGTATGTTTTTGCACATGGACATGTGTTTACATGTGCATTCACACCCGCAGATCTATATTTACATGTGTGCATGTGTATTTCTTTGCATTTGTGTTTCTGTGTTTACACACATGCTTTCAGGTATTCACATGTGCTTACACACATCTTCACATGACTGAACATACATGTTACACCTGTGTACATGTGCTTACAAGTGTGTATGCGTTTACACATACGTATATGTTTGCTCACATATACAGTTCTGTGTGTTTACAGGTGTGTGCACCTGCGTGCTTTCTTCAAACCTCTTCTCAAGAGGAGAGAATCCTGGTGCTTGCACTGAGGCTTGGTCCCCAGAACACGTTCTGTGTCACACACTGATTCTGGAAAGAGTATTTTAGAAGGTTATCTGCCACCAAAGCTGGTCTTGTTTAAAAAAAGAGACACTGACTGTGACGAGTGATTTGTGAGGCCTGCTTCATCTTTCAGGACTGATAGCTTTCTTAGAACATGCTTATCACATGGGAAAACTGTGGGGTCGGTGTAGGAGAGGGTATAGAATGCTCTGATATATATGAAAAGAAAACCAGGGCTTCAGCTGCTGGGGAATCTAGGCTTAGCTCTTAGAGTGCTGAGTGAAGACTTACCATTGTGAAGAACTTCTTATGTGTGTTTCCGTCTCTGTGTGTGTGTGTATTACACACACACACATATATATATATTATATATATGTGCAATTTTTTTCTGGGGAATACTCATTCAAGCAAGACAGCATTTATTACAGAAATCCATAAACCTGCATTTTGATAGTTCCCTTCTGGGAGAGATAATTCTAACCTCAAGTCTTTTTGATAAATGCTTGAGTAGGTTTAGATAATTCAATTTTCAGTTTTAAACACAGTGCCAGAATCAATAGCCAGAAAGAAACTCTGCACTGCTATGCTGTTAGTTGCTCACAGCAGATTTTTCTCATCATCAACAGCAAAAGGAGCTTCATGGTTTGAAAACATGTGCTGCTGCACAGGTAACAGATACAACAATAACAATCATCATCATCATCTTAGAGACTTTTTATCCCATTTTGATTCTTCGAAATTTGAAACATACTAAAAAGTGAAAAAAAAAAAAAAAAAAAAAAAAAAAAAAAAGATAGCAAGATCCACACCTTGTTCCCCACCCAGTTTGGCAGTGTTATTTTTCCACAAAGGCCTTATCTCTCCTCACACAGAGACACAGCCAAGAGCATCTCCAGACCATTTGTAAGTAGCTGTAGATAAGGCAGATCTTATCAGCTCTTAAGAATAAGGTCAGGAAAAAAAAAAAAAAAAAAAAAAAGAATAAGGTCAGGCTCTCATGTAAACAAATAGTGTCATGCTTAAGAAGAATGCCACTGTTTACGGCATCTGGGATTGAGCCTAGTGCCTTGGGCATGGTAGGCAAGTACTCTTCCACTGAGCCCCACCTCAGTTCTCATTTTACTTTTCACTTTGAAGCTGGGGCTCACTGAATTGCCCAGGCCACCCTTGAACTTGAAATCTTCCTGTCTGAGGCTCCCATGTAGCTGGGATTACAGACCTGTGTCATCAGGCCCAGCTATCAATCAAATTATGTGTATGAAAAATATCATTAATTGACAGCAAATGGCCTTAATAACATTACTCATTTATTCTTTAAATTTTATGTATGTTTTCTTTTTCTGGAACAGAGTTTGTTCATCCCAGGCTGGGCTTGAACTCAGTATATAAGCAAGGACCCCTTGAACTTCCAACCCTTCTGTTTGTGAATGCTGGGTTTTCACGTGTGTACCACCATCCCAGTTTATACTGGGGATTAACTCCAGGGCTTTCCAAGTAATAGGCCTGAGCCATAAACCTAGCCTGCTTTCTTCCTTTTAAAACCAGCTTGAAACACAGCATTTAATACAGTATGGCGCCCACATTCTTTTCTTCTTCTTCTTTTACTCCTTTCGGATAGTGATGCTTTTGGAGTCTAGGCAAGTTTTCTTTGGCACGTGTCTCATTCTCAGTAGTTTGGATTGTGCCCTTTATAATTAAGAACCACAAAAAGGAGCCCTCAAACCCAGTGTGGCGTGGTAATAAACAGCGAAGTACGGGAGGGTCTGAAAGCAGAAGCCCAGGACTTTAGATAAGTTAGAAGCATTTAGCAGAAGCATAATTGTATTTTGGGATCCCAATGTTTCCACATTTACTAGACTTAAAACATCCCAAAATCAAACAAAAGAGAACAGATATTTTTTAAACAGGTCATCATCCCTCAGCGGACATGTTACTAAATGGCTGGGCATGCTGCTGCAGCACTCCCATGAAAATCACAGACAAAGAGGAGCATTATTGGCACAGTAGTGCAGAGGAAGACATGTGGGGTGGGCCACCCAGCCTTTCTTTCTCTATGTACAAGATTAGATTTTAGAACTAATAACTGCTAACAAGGTTTCTGGAGCGGTACAGATCCTTAACAGAGAAGGCTTTCCATGGTCTGTTTAAGATGCCTCAGGCACAACTCAAAAACTGATGGAGCAAGAAGCAGGGAAAACACATCAAGACACTGGCATGGGGCTGAGGAGATGGCTCACTTGGTCAAGTGCCTGCCATGTAAGTGTGAGGGTCTGAGTTTGGATTGTCAGTATCCATGAAAAACAAAACAAAACAAAACAAGATGGGGTGACTCATGCCCTTACTCTTAAATGTGAAAGTGGACACAAATGTGTTTCTACAGCTTGCTGGCTAGGCAATCCAGCTCAGCCATAAGCTTCAGGTTTAGTGGCAGATCCTGCCCCACCCCTGCCCCCCCAAAAAGTAGAGAGCAGTTGAGGAAGACACCGGATATCACATGCACAGGTATTCATGTGCCCACTTACATGTGTGCACACACACACACACACACACACACACACACACACACACTCATCATAGGCACTTTTCCCAGGATTCCAGTTGCTCAGGAGATAGTACTAATGAATGGGACCTCAGGAAAAGCTGCTGCACAGAAAAAGAAACAGTTAAGAGACATTCTTAATGTGAGGAAGTCTTACACACACACACACACACACACACACACACACACACACACACACACACACACTCCGCAATATATATTTTTATGTGTATGTATGTATAAATATATGTATATTTTCATGCACACCACACTCATATATATGACAGAGGATTACTAAATACTAAACATATCAAAGGCTCAAAAAAGAAACATCCAAAACTCAAACAACCCAGTCAACAAATGGATTAATGAAAAGAGCTCATAGTTTGCAGTGATGAACGACAAATGGCCAGGAAACATGAGGAAATGTGCAACACCACTAGTCACCGGAGAAATACAAATCAAAGCTACACTGAGGTTCCATCTCACCCCAGCCTGGACGGCAGTCACCATCAACAGCAGAAGAGACGTACATATGCTGGCAGGATGGGCCGCACAATGCGGATCCCCTGCACACTGAAAATGGGAGTGTAAACGAGTCCAGACACTGTGTCAACTAGCACGGGTGTTCCTCACAAAGCTAAACAGGTCTACTAGGAGACTTGCCCAGTATTTACATGAAGTTTCCACATCACAGAGGCACTTGCACACCAGTGCTTATTGCTGCACTTTTGACAACCAGCTAGGAGACCAACAGCAGAGGAATGGATTAAAAATATATGGATTATATACACAAAGGCTTTAAAAAAAATCTGTGTAGAAGAGATTATAGCACTTGCAGAAGATGGTGGCAACTGGAGATACTCATGCTCAGTGAACTGTCAGTCTCAGGAGAAGAAATGGCACATGTCTCCTCTCACCTGTGGGCCCCAGAATTTACACATATGTAAGATCGTATACATACTTATGGCATGAAGAAGAAGGGAACCTGGGAAATAGGAGGATGGAGGGATGGCAAGGGGTATGGACAGACTACACTCAGGTTACATTTTTTACTTACGTGCAAATGGCCATAGATGTGATCATAATAAAATAACTGACTTCATGTCCAGATATAAAAAGTCTATGGAGGGGAGTATGGATGCCTAAGACCTGAAAATCCCATCCGAGGCCTCATGAACAGTCGAGCACGTAGTCATTCTGCCTCTCAGTGTTTTATGTCACTTATTCCTTCCTGGACATAGCAAACTGACCACAGTCAGGGGATACACAGTGTACAAGTGGAGCTACTTCCAAATGGCGAAGAAGTTGGGTTGAGTACATCCAGCGCACAGACAAAACAACAGGAGCGGAAGCCACCTTTGTTGCTGGGTGCTCCCACATGGGCGCATGGGCTGGCTTGCCCCATCCTCAGAAGCTCATGAAAAAGTGTGTCATCTACGTTTTGTAGATGGAGATACTAGCTAGAGCTAGTCATGACTTAATTGGAACCTAACCATCCTGACCTGTTAGGGCTGAGGGTGGACTTGGGTGGACTTGGTTCCCAATGCCACTTTCCTGACTGTGGAGACATCTGTCCCTAATTTGGCTAATTCACATAATTATAAGGAGCAGCTTTTGCAAAAACATCACTACCCCTCCTTCCCAACCCCCCCCCCCCAGGGAAAACCATGGTTTAAGCACAATGTGGTGTAAAGAGAACGACTTTGATTTATTTGCTTAGCTGTTAAGGCCACGGAGCTAGGTGCTGCGGTTCCTTAGTGATTTATGGAGCCGGTAAATTTGTCTGTATTTATCCATATTTTTTCCTCTAATATTCCTCATAAAGGATTCAAAACGATCAGAGGGGAAAGGTAGGAATGGAGACAAATCACTTTTTGAGTGAAGAATCAATATATAAAAATAACTAGGAAATAAAAGCATTTCAATCCTTATAAACTTTCACTCATGCAACTAAAAATATATTAAGTTTTAGATACTTTTTAAAAATGTCTATGATATAGGCTCTGGTTTAGACAGATGATGAAGGGGTGCGTGTGATTGTGTGTGTGTGTGTGTGTGTGTGTGTGCGTGTGTGTGTGTGTGTGTGTGTAGGCCAGAGATTGATTCTGGATATCTTCCTTGACTGGGGCCCACCTTAGTTTTGAGATAGTCTTTTACTGGTTGGTCTGGAGCTTGCTGTTGGCTTGCTGGCCAAGCCCATCTGCCTGTCTCTGCCTTCTGTTGCTGCCTGAGGACTCTAGGTTTTTTTAAATTTATTTTTATTTTTTTACTTTTTTGTGGGTGCTGTAGATCTGAATTTATTTCTTCATTCTTGTGTAGTAAACATATTAACCACTGAGCCATCCACATCCCCCAGCCAAAAAGGGAGGAACAATGGGATCGGAATTTTGTTTTGTTTTTTTAAAACGACAAAACATGATAGTCAATCAAAGGGAAATGGAAAATAGCTGTAGAGTTAACAAGGAAGGAGAAGAACCAATTAAAACTAGTTATGTGGAAAATGCCCTAGGAAACACAGCAATCACCTGAGTGAAGGTAACCTCCATGGATTTATGACAACATTGTTTTTATGAAGGACTCCATTGACGTCAGAATTTCCTTCTATGTTTCAATCACTGTTTTTTTTTTTTTGTGTGTGTGTAGCTTATATTCACCAATTGTTTAGACTTTCCCAGACACCACCATCACTTCTATCACCATCCACTCCTGTTCTCCATTTACACACTGGGTTTTTTTTTTTCTAAAAGAGGGACAGAGGCAGTCTTTAGAGCACCAACTCATCTCAGGTCATTAGATTCCAGCAATCGAAAGGAGAAATACAGTGAAGACAGAAGAAGTCTTTGCAATGAGGACCACATTCCTTTAGCTATCTCCCGGGGAAGGTGGGCACTGACATGTGAGGGGCCACCATGGGATGGCAGAAATAAGACAGACCCATGATCTTTATGCCCAGCTATAGCTCTTATGATTATGCTGTTGTTACTGGCAAGGGAAAAATTTACAGGTATAATTTAGGCCACTAACCAGTAGCTTTTGTAATAAAGAGATTGTGCTGATGTTCCTGACCCAATCAGCCCATCCCTCTAAAAGCAGAGCATTTCTTGCAGCCAGTAGGAGAGGAAGAAAGAGATTTGAAGCATGAAAAGAATTTAGTAAGCAGGAAATATCCATTGCTGGTTTGGAAGACAGAGGGGACCATGTGTTATGGACTGTGGGTGGTCTTGAGAGGCTAAGACCAGACCTTGGCTACCAGTCAGCCAGGAAGCAAGTACCCTAGTGCTACAACCACAAGGAATAGAAGGCCATGGAGAAGAAGAAAGAGCGTAGTAACAAATTCTTCCCCAGAGTCTCTACACGGGAACTAAGGTGACCAACAACTTGACTCTGGCTCTGGAATGACTCAAGCAGAAGAGCTACTCATGACTGCAGGACTTCTGACGATGTTACATTTAAATGAACATTCCTGTGTTTCCTTCTTGCTTAAAGCAATTGTGTGGACTCAAATAACTTGGATTAAGTTTGTAGATTTAATTGTCTATGCAAGTCCTGTGAAGCATTTTGCTTTTCAGTGGAAACAACTCATTTCCTACTGGCTTCTCTTCTTTGTACAAACATCTTGTGCATCAGTAAGCACTGGGTCAGAGGCTTGTTGACAATTTTTCTCATGGAGATTCTATTAACATTTTAATGTAGGGAATGGCTCAGCAAGTAGGCCATTATAGCCACGCAGTAGGCTCTATGATAGTTAAGAACCACATGAACACGTAGAAAAGAAAGACAGCCCTCTGTGAATGGAGAGACTCTGGGAAAAATGCAGAAGATGAAGACGCCATGGAGGTTTTAAAAAAGTATGTAATCTGAATACACGGTAAGAGTCACGAGTGAGGACACAGCATGCTGAGTGAGCATTCAGGCAGTGGCTATGTCTCTTCTCATTCATCCTGTTTTCACCTTCCAACAGGTAACCGGCACTAGTGCTTTCTTTAGTTTTTCATTTTCTAGAAGTATGTGTGCACTGCCATTATGCCTATATTTTGTCTTCATTTCCTCTTTTACATACATGGCAGCCACTGCTTACTTTTTCTCTGTAGCTTGATTTTTGCACATAGCCGTTTATCCTAAGACCCACAACTACTCAAGGCACTTGCTTGTGTTCTGTCTGTCTGTCTGTCTGTCTGTCTGTCTGTCCGTCCGTCTCTGTCTGTCTTAGTGATTGGGGTCAAAGTTTTCTTGCTATTTTTGACAACTGTCTTAATTTATAATTTTTAAAGAACTCTTTAAAAATGCCAAAATCTTGTCCTACAGGCATGCACATACAGGTGCACGAAGTGGACTCCGTGAGTTAAAAAAAAAAAAAAAAGAACACATGAGGTTGGGAGGGAAAAGTAGTGAGTTGGGGAATAGGAAAGGGATTGGAAGGGAAGAAATGGGTTAGTGTATGTGATTGAAATGCATTATGAGTATATTAAATTCTTAAACGATGAACAAAATTAAAGATGCCATCTTCTTGTACCTCCATTAAATAATGATAACAACCATCGATTCTAACTTCAGTGGATCTATCTCTAGCCTTTCTTCATTAAGCCTGACCCTGATTTCTAGACTACTAGACAGCAAGGAAATGCCTGTGCTTTCAAGTTGTCTCTTGCTGTATGAAAAGCCACACCCCAAATTAGTGACAACACAATTGCTTCTGTGCACTGACTGGGTGTTCCTGGGCAGTTTTTCTGCCTTTCCTGAGTCAGCATGAAGCTGGGGGGTGCTGATTGGATTGGAGCATCCACGGTAGTTGACTCTAAGCCAATGGTTCTCAATCTTTCTAATGCTGCTACCTTTTAATACAGTGGTGACCCCAACCATAAAATTATTTCATTGCTACTTCATAACTGTGATTTTGTCATGGTTAAGAATCTTAATGTAAAATGTAAATACCTGATATGGAGGATATCTGATATATGACCCCTGTGAAAGGATTGTTTGACCCTCCAGGGGGTTGCAGCCTACAGGTTGGGAACTGTTGCTCTAAAGCATGCATTATCACTTGGTACCTCAGCTGAGGTTATTGACTATAGTGTCTAAGTTCTCATTTTCACCTCTCTATATGGCACAGGATTGGCAGTTGAGCTATAAGTAGGTGGAAAGCCTGGGGTCCAAAGTGTTAGAAAATCCATTCTCTGCTTGATTGTCACCTTCGCTCCAAGGGTTACTGAGTTGGTGTCCCCCTCCTTGGCTATCTCTGCATGTTATCCCATCATCTCCAGCACTGGGGAGAAATCTTAGGTACCATCCCTCCTTCTTACTAAGGAATTGCTCCTTTTGGCTGCATGGAATAAACCTTTCTTGAATATGGCTGACTGCTGAACAATGCTTGCCAGGGGTTTATATCAAAGAAACTACAGATCTGTTTCAAAGTCTTCATTGTATTTTGCATTAATATTATACACAGAACCTTATATAGCATTTTGTTCATACACACACACACACACACACACACACACACACACACGCACACACGCACACACACACATGCGCACACACACGCACACACACACACATGCACACACACACATGCACACACACATGCACACGCACACACACACGCACACACACATGCACACACGCGCACATACGCATACACACACGCGCGCAGACACACGCACACACACGCACACACACGCACATACACGCACACACACACACGCACACACACACATGTCTTATATAGCATGATGCTCTAGAACATTTTAAGACTATGGGAATGGCTTGATTGGATTTTCTTACAATACCCTTGGAGGCTCTTTTTTTCCCCCTTTGGCTTTGATAAAATTACTTTCATTCTTGTCTGAAAATACTTAGGTTTAGATTAAAAAAAAAATGCCCCCCCCCTTATCTAGCATAAATAGTGAACCAAACTTTCTAGCAGTACAATTGGAAGTCCCTTGACTAATGTGTTCATGTCTACTTATGTCTTTATGTCCTCTAGGCTTTGCTTTTGATGGCTGATATTGATTTAAACTGTGAACTGAGAACTCTAATTTCTCATTGTGGCTTGAACCCTTTGGTAGTATAAAACATTCTTTCCTTCCCCTCAGCTCATTTTGATATGGCTTTTTCTTTGTTTGATATTATAATAACATAATAATAATAATAATAATAATAATAATAATAATAATAATAATAATAAAGTCCTCTGTCACTATAAAATATTTTCCAATGACTTTGTTTTGTGTATGCCTTATATATACATAATGGAACTGGGTTTTACTTTGCTCCTTAATTGGAGACTCTTTTAAAAAAAAACCTAAATGTAAATTATATATATAACAAATATAAACATATAATTAAATGTTTAAAGATATGATATGTAAATGCATTATGTAAACTATACTAAATATAGCTTTATATATGAACATGTCATACTCATGCAATATATAAATATTTATATACTATATAATACATATAAATATATTTATATCAAATTTACATTTATTATATATTATATTATTGTATAATGTATATTATATATTAATTTTGCTTTAACAAGTAATTTGCATTCATTAAGAAATCAGTTGTGACTGGTGTTAATTCTGTCGAGGACCCTTGTGTACTTGTCACCCTCACTTGAAGGCTTATTGAGTTGGCTTGGCACATGCTGGCTTTTCTTGGTTATCTTTGGATATCATTTGCATTATCTTCAGCACTGTGGAGAATCTTAGGACATAGTGCCTTCTTCTCCCCTTAAGTGATTGGTCTTTGTGGTCTGTTCACTGAAAAGCATCATTCTTTAAAATTTTAGGATTCATGTCCGTGTTCATGGTTTCAGATCAACTATCCTAGCAAAGTCTTTAAAAATTATATACTCATCTCATTTATCTGAGCTTTTGTTCTTGAATAATATTATTCCTATCTCCTCTATGTCTTTATTTTGCCTTTATTAGTTAAAAAGGTATGGTGTCAAGTCCATGTATTTGTATGTTGTGTTTCTTTTCTATTCACATATATATTTTCTTTATATAGTATATGGGCATTCGTGTGTTATTTCATATGCAATATTCTCTGTAATCCTCCTAAAATGTTTTCATTAGCATTCCTTTATACTGCTTCTGTGTTCTTACAGGTTTTTTGCTTCTGTGGCATCTCCAATTGTATCTTTATTTTTCTGGTGTTTTTTTCCCCTTCCACTTCTTTCCTGGTCTGGCAGCCAGTGTTGCATCTTCTCCAGTGGTCTTGTCAGTCCTTCGTTGACTTCTTATGCTTTCCTCTGTGACCCTTTGTCATATAGAGGCTATTCCATTAAGTTTTCCCAAGTCCTAACAACATGTCTGTTCACAGTACTTATTCTGCAGTGGTGTTACTTCTCTGGAGAGCAAGCCTCCATTTAGAGGACAATTGTGTTTTGCGTACTTTTGAGTTACAATTTTACATTTGCTTATTTGATTTGGTGTTTGTGTGTACGTGTGCAGGTCAGAGGACCCTCTGCAGGAGTTGGTTGTCTCCTTCTGTCATGTGGATCTTAGGGACAGAACTCATGCTGTCAGGCTCGGTGATGGGCACTTCTCCCTGCGGAACCCTCTTGCTGGTCTGTTTCTATTTACTCCTGACATCTTTGATTGCGTGTGTGGTAGTTTCTTTTAAAAGTTGGTCACTGCATTAAGAACTGAAGTTCTCTGTGTCAGCTATTAATAACTGGTCATGAGAAAGCACCACCATAAAATTCCAGGCTTGTCCTTTTAATAACAAAAAGGCTTATTCTCTAGTTGTGATAGAGACTTACATATTCCAGCAATTGTCCTTCTCTGACTCCTTCTCCCCAGGTCTATGGAAGTTGTGAATATTTGAGAGATTAATCTCTTTTTCTGAACATCCTTTATGTTAGTTGGATATAGTTCTTTTTTCTATAAGATGTGTCCCTTACCCCTAGAATCTATCTGTCCATCTATCCATCCATCATCCATCCATCTATCCACCTGTCCATCATCCAGCCATCATCACCCATCCATCCATCCATCCATCTATCCAGATTGGCCTGTAACTTACTATGTGGCTCAGGTTGTCTCCAAACTCTGGATCCTTCTGCTTCTGTGGTCTAAGTTCAGGGACTAAGGTGTGTGACATCCATACTTGGCTCACTCTATGACTTTTGAAGTTAGTGCTCAGTGTTATTCTAGACTCTCATTCTAAGATCTTCATATGAACCCCCAGCCAAACACCATAGCCTCTGAACTCCATCACAGTTTTGGGTTTGGTTGTTGTCAGTCTTCAAGGGTCATATGTCCATGCTGTATATAATACCCTCTCATAAATTTCTCAGAAGCTCAGTATGAGGTTTATTCTCATGATATTCCAGTACATTGTAACTCTTAAGTTATGGCGTAACACTATCACAATGCTTAGGTCACCCATTTTACTTTATCTTATCCCAAAGGTACTTCTTGAGTCATCACCAAGATGAGTACCATGTGGTAAGATATTTACAGAGAGGCTGTAGCACATAACTTTAATTGCAGTTATTGTTATTATTGTTCCGTGTGTGTGTGTGTATTTATAAATTTAACACTTTTACTCTTTCACTGTGTGTGTGTTTATAAATTGAACCTCATCATAGGTTTTTCTTTAAATAGAAAAAAACCATAGATTTTATAGATTTGGCATTATCATTTTATGCACCCACTTATTATTGGAACACATCCTTCACAGATAAGGGGGAACACTCTAGGGACACTGTGGATTTGAAGGAGAGTCAATCGAGACTTTTGTTTTTCTTCTCCTCCTCTTTGTCTGAGGTGGCGAGGTTCACACTTGGGACCTTGTATGTGGTAGGTAGGCGCTGTGCCATTGAGCTACATACCAGTCCCCCAAATCTGCTACTAAGAGGCAAAATGCTTGTGGGATAGTGCCAGCAGTAAGCAGTACAATTACATCATGTCTTTAGAATAGAGCGTTTTAATATCCAAATGTTCTTATTGTGAGTCTTTGTAAGGTCATAAAAATGAATTTACATGCCTGATTAGAAACACTCATTGGTGGTGAGGCTGGGTGACGTTAGCTGTGGGGATTCACTCCTCCCTTGCTCTTGAGATAACGCCAACAGCTTCGAGGTATTTCTACCCATAAAAGGAGCAAGAAGACTGTTGTAAAAGTGGCAGCATTGTAGCAGCGACCTTCTGGTCTGTGTCCATATTGCTTATGCATTAGTGAAAGAACACATAAGATGAACTACGTCCTTAGACTTGGAGTGTTGGGGAAGAGGTTTCATAATTTGGCCATACCTTGTAGTTAATTACACTTTATGCTATTCCATGCTTCTGGCACATTTAATAAATAAAGTCATTTATTGCTAATAAGAAACAACAACATTTCATGGTGCTTTGCAGCACACTATGCACATTATATAATTTGAAATTTCTTGGGGGCAGTTGGCTAATGCAGACCCCCGTGGCCCCGTGTTGTCAAGGGAGATAGTAACTACCTAGATGCCCGATTTCAGTTATGGAAATAAATAAGCTCAACAGAAGATTTTTAGCGGCTCTTGGGGCTGAGAGAAATTGGACTATGGAAAAGGACTGTACAAACTTTTAAAGAGCTTTCATGAACAATATCCTTTCTTAAAAATTAAAACATACTGCAGTTTCCTTTCAAGGAGGCCAAGTCCTAATCTGGAAAAGCAGTGCGTGTAGGGAGGTTGTTTGTGCTGGAGGAATATACTGACATAGTTCATTGCTTCACTCAGAGGTGCAGCCCCTTTGTTTTCATCTCTTTTTGTCTCAGTTTCTCTCTGTGTCTCAGTTTTCTTCTTCCTTCTCTCTCCCACATCCCCCTCTTCACAATACACCCCCCCCACACCCCCCCCCCACACCTATGCACAAACACATTCTCTCTCTCTCTCTCTCTCTCTCTCTCTCTCTCTCTCTCTCTCTCTCTCTCTCTCTCTTTCTCTCTCTCTCTCTGAACAACAACAAATCAAATTGCTTTTACTTTGGTGTCCTTAAAGTTCAGGGCTGGCATATTCATATCAAACACAAATGAGCCATGAGATAGTTTTGAGCAGTAAATATTTCAAAAAAGTTTCTTGAAACTTTGCAGGTAGTCAGTCATCTCTTTGTAAAGAAAAGATAGGGAATATTGATTTTTTTTCCCTGTGGGAAGACTGGAATAACAAACTTACTAAATGTGCTCCCTCCCCAGGACTCCTTTGTAGATCATTTGAGACTGCAGAGGAGTAGGACAGTCTCTAGACATGTCACACATAAACGGGAGGAAGTTGGAAGTCAAGTTGAAATGGTACCCCTTGTGTTTCAGAGAAGCCTTGGATGTTTTCTGAGGACACCTGGCTCTCTCACCCTCAGTTCCCAGAGCCTCTAGGCAGGAAAGATCCTGCTTTCTGAAATACTTCTCTTGGGCAGGGAGATTGGGGCTTCAACAACAAGGACTTTCTGTGTGTCTTTCATCGGAGGACACACAGGGTCTTGTTGTTTCTTAGACAACATTGATACTGAAACAAGACAAGAGCAGAAGTCTGGGGAGCAATGGAGGAGGAGGCTGCATCACCAAGGCGAGGACCCTAAGTGAGTCTGTTGTTGTTTTGACTATGTAGCCCAGGGAGGCCTTGATGAGCCTCCCACCTTCACTCCCGAGTGCTGGACTTATAGGGGCGAGCGTCACCTAAAGGATTTAGTGGGAGACAGTGCCAAGGGTGGGTGGCTGGAAGAACTCTGTTCTTGAACAACCACAGAGAACATTTTTACTCAATTTTCTCCTTCCATAAGTCTGATAGACATGGCTCCAGGACGGAGTCATGAGGCTTCTCCCGAACCACTGATTAATTCATTGAAAAAGAAACTCGCTCCCCCTCACTGCCCTCACCTCATGGTGTAATTTCCACCGCAGAATTTCTGTTGTCCTCACATATACCAGTAAAGTATATCTCAAGTCCCCTTTTCCTTGGTTAAAGGATAAAATTTAAGTACCATTAGCATGAAATATGGCTTATCAGGAGCGGCTCTCAATGGATATACCACATATATCGCTATCTATCTTTGTCTTGACAGAGGAAATCTCCTTTGTATGAACTCTCCAGGAAGAGGGGTGTCAGACGGGGGAGGAAAATTCTTCATGTACAAGTCAGAATGTTTCAGAATTTTCAAGTGAAGGGATGGAAAATCTCTCTTTTAAAGATGGAGCAAGGCTGAGTGTGCTGCTGGACACACCTCTAATTCTAGCACTCAGGAGGCAGAGGCAGCTGGATCTCTGTGAGTTTACGACCAGCCTGGTCTACAGAGTGAGTTCCAGAATAGCCAGGCCTCTGTTACCTGGAGAAACCCCATCTTGAAGACAGACAGACAGACAGACAGACACACACACACACACACACACACACACACACACACACACACACAGAGAGAGAAAAGGAGGAAGAAGAAACTAAAAGACTCAAGGAGAACAAATACAGTTTTCCATGGTGAGCAGATCTATCTATCTATCTATCTATCTACACACACACACACACACACACACACACACACACACAGTGTGGGTGCATGTTTGCAATTGTAATTCTAGCAATCTGGAAGCCAGGCATGAGGACTGTTGGTTGCAGCCATATTGGGAAAAGCCAGTCTCAAAACCAAAGCAAACCATGAGAAAAACATGTAAGTTAAATTCTTTGCGTGAGACACTTTATTTGAAAGTCGACAATCTGCAAAGAGAAAGAAAAATGGCAACCTCTTTGTTGTTGTTCGGTCAGCTCTTTGCAGGGAAAAATGGGGTCATTCTGTGGGCAGATCCTCCCCATCTGCAGGGTGCTTTATTTCGTGCTCCTTTCGGCCCTGAGTTATTGCAGGCCTCGTGGGAGTATCCAGAGCTGGGCTTTAAAACTGGAGCCAAGTATCAGCAGAATTCTCTTCCTTATTTCCCAGGAAGCAGATTTCTAAAGTGTTCACGAGATGGTAAAAGTTGGGGACACTGAGGCAGTGATGAACTCCTAAAGGAAAACTCTGGTGAGCTTGTCATCTTGTGATGTGGAAAACAAATAAAGTGTTTCCTCCAGTTGTACCTACTGGCTGCACCAAGGGCTGTGCATTGATAGATCTGTGCCCCAGTCTCCCCCTATGCGTCCCCTGTTATTTAAGAGCTAACACTTGAGCATCCATTTGCATTTTGGAAATCACTCAAGGACTCCCATCTGGAAACGGGCCCAATACTAATGAATTCCTTTTACTATGAGTATTACTTTACCTCAAGCTAGTCGATGATGTAGCAGGATCCAAAATGACTCATGGCCGTTTGTGGGTGCCCCAGGTTTTCTTTTTATTTTTTTTTAAAAAACATCATTGAGATCAAAGAGGGTACATTTCACTCTAGGAAAGGTTATGCCAGGGGTAGAGATGCCTTGCCCAGCCAGGAATTTCTCCATAGTCAGGAATGGTATATGGAGAGGCAATAGCTACAGAGGCACAGTGCCGATCCATGTATCCCCTTGGCCCTGAGTAGGTCTGAATGGATTAAGACAGGCCCAGCACACTTATCAGATGTGGAGAAATGTAGGGAGGCACCATGGGCGAGCTTCGGGATATGGAAAGGTAATGGCTTGGAAAGAATGACTGAGGATTACAGGGAACTAATTAAGTTAGCACACCCTAGGCCACGCTTTGCACCTAGCCTTGATCTGTCCAGGAAGCAATTGATACAAATGGATGGAACCTTCGTGTGCTGTATTAGACCCGACTTGTTTGTCTTTAGTATCTTCCTAGTTGTGAACTTCTGGGTTAGCCTGATACTTTCTCAGAACAGATCACAGCCAGCTTTCATAAAGCTTCATCAAAGTCATCTTTGTAAACCCACTATTAGTTATGGGATGGTGGCCTGCCCTTGTCTGCCCAACCTCTAGAAAAGGTTTTGTTATAGAGATGACCCAGTGGTAACCTCTGAGTGCTTTGCAGATTTGGAAAGCTACTGGAGAGATAACCAGGTGCAAGGGTTCTTCAGTCTATCTTACAATCCTACTAGAGACGTGTTAATTGAAAGGAAAGAGAAAAAAATCTGAAAGGGACTGTACATGGTTGGAAAAGGATACTCCTAGAAGCCATTAGGTTGTTGAATGAAAACCCCAGGGCCGAGGCTTGGCTACCTTCCTGTGAGTTGTTGGCCAGGCAAGTCCTTGAGACTCGACAAACCTCAAAGGCTGTTGCTACGGCTGTCGGTTATATGACAAAACTAGATGGTAAGACCCCATTGCTGCAGATGCCGCATGTGCATGCTTTGACTGCAGGGCATGAAGAAATTAAGCTGGGATTGAAATGGAAACTCCTATTCTGCTGCCTGGCTTTCCCAGTGCCAGAGGGTGTAATTGGCATTTGCTCCTTTGTGGGTTCTTCTTTCTTCCACTCTTCTCTGCCCCTTTTCTTTTTTCCTTTCCATCCCCCTAACACTAGATATGAGAGAGAAAAGGTTATAGAGGAAAGGCAAGAGATTCCTGAATAAAGTCAGGAGTTGGAAGGAGGAGGCAATGTTATAATTATGCTACTTTCTGCTGATTAGGGGCATCAGGCTCCTTGGGGCAAGTTTGATCTTCCCCGTCAGGGTATCTATTTTTTTCTTCTTGTTTCTCCTTTGTACACGACTACTTAACAAGTCACGATCAACAACAACAACCAATGACCGACCGACCGACCAACCAACCAACCAACCAACCAACCAACCACCCTGCCTTCTAGAGCCTAGTGTCTGTATATGTACTTTCAGAAAAGCCTCCAGAATTCCAGACATCACACAATCACAGACACTATCTTCAGCTGGCAAAATCGGGCCCATACTAGAGCACCAGGCAAATCATAGTCAGCTGCTATGAAGCAGCCCCACACCCCCACATCTGGGATTAAGACAAAAACACGTTCTTATTTTTGTTATATTATCCTAGTAGGGAAGCAAGGTCTATGGTTTTACTAGATGCATGTGATGTGCCTGTTCAAACTGCCTTCCAAATGTGTGTTTATGCCTGTAGATCACCATTGTTGTCAGCCTCAACTCACAGCCAATGGTGACGCTCTGGAGAATAAGTGACTGCTTCAGGCACAGTGATGCTGTGGCGTCCTAGCCTAATTCTGAGCCGTAGGTGGACATCTGGTCTCCCCCTCCAAAGCTCAGGAGTCATTGCAGAAGAGGGAGTGGAAAGAATGTTAAGAGCTGGAGGATGGCGAGGAGTATTGTATACGTTTCCTTCCAGATTGAAACAGCCCATCCTCCAGAGAAGCTTTTTAAGCAGATAGGCAAAAAACTCAAAATAGCTTCAGGAAGTCCCTGAAACTGATCAGATTCATTAGGTTCCCTCCCTCCCCCCCACCTCCAACGCCAAAGTAAGCAACAGAGATCGCTGAGACTAGACCCCTGACTGGAAGAAACAAAAACCAGCCAAGTTGCCTGGGAAAGGTTTAGAGTCACTTTGAAGGACACTTCTTGAATTTGATGATCTGCCTGCGGGCTATGCAGTGTGCTTCCGGTTCCCAGCTTTTGTGAACTGTCTCCTCTGCTGGGATGGGCTTTGGTGATGAAGCTGTTTTTGAATCATTTCTGTTAGTAACCCCAATAACACCCATTGGTTCACCAAGTTGAACTTCAGTGCTATCTGTACTTTGGTCTGTTGTGGGAATCCTTTTCTCAGGTGAGCATGTACGTTGCATCTCCCCAGGAAAAATCTTGTCACACAACACACCTGGGTACAGAATGTATTTTGTGAAACTAGAATTCCATTTGGAGTAAACGTTAAAATTGCTGAGAAGGGTGTTTGTTTTTAAGGTATTGATTTAGATATGCAGTACATGCCACATGAGGCTGATTTGAGGTCTGCCAACATTAGGTATTTGGATACGTCTTGTTACTTTTTCTGTTGCTGTGCTAAGATACCCTGACAAAAACTACTTAAGGGAGAAAGGGCTTACTTCAGTTTATAGTTTGAGGGTAGGGAGGTCATGGTAGGGTCAGGAGCTTGGAGCCGCTGGTCACATTGTGTGCACACTTAGGAAGCAGAAGTGACAAATGCAAGTCCTCAGCTTGCTTTCTCCCTTTCTCTTTACTTCAGGAACCTGGCCCATGGCATAGTGCAATCTCAGTTAATGTGGGTCTTCCTACCTCGATTAATCCCTTATGGGCATGTCCAGGGTCAGGTCTCCTAAGTGATTTAGGATCCTGTCAAAATGACAATCAGTATTAGCCACTGTGGACTGTATATACTGAGTCTGAGTAAGACCTGGGTATCTGTTAGAGTGACAGACTGATCAGATTTGAGAGATTCACGGTGACTGGAGCCACCACCAGCCTAGACCACTGCAATCAAGTATTCACCTCTGTATGCTGTGTACAGCTGCTTGAACTGCTGGGGGAACTTACAATCACATCAATTTTAAGACCCCCCTCCATCTTGTTGTTGGTTTTTTTTTTTTTTTCAAACCTTAACATGACCTTATTGTATAGATAAATCTGGGGATATCTGCACGGGTATTTGTTAGATTATTGTGAAAGAAGCAGTCCTCTCTCATATTGATGACTTCAGCTCTCTGCACTTGTTAACTTGACTGATAAATCTGAGTGGCAAGGGACAGAAGCAAATGGCTAGTGTAATCTAAATGATTATTTAGGGGCCGTGGAGAATAGGCTCAACATTTAAGAGCACTTCTGTTCCAGATGACCTGGGTTTGATTACCAGCACCACATTTGTGTGTAAAACTCCAGTACCAGGGGATCTGATGTCTCCTTTGACTTCTATGTGCACTAGGTGAGCACATAGTACATAGACATACATTCAGGCAAAACACCTATACCCATATGATGATTGATGATGATATTGATGACGATAATGATGATTTGGTCCAGGCTTATCCATATTGTTAGGGCTGTACTTAACCATCTTAACAAGATAATTATTTCTGCCAAAAAATATTGCAAAACTGTTCTGTGCTGGCTGTGTGTCCGAAGTGCACATTGTTGTGATTGACCTGAAGCAAATTTGCAAGCTGCTTCTTATCAAAAAAGGGGGGAAAGAACAGGTCATCTATGAAGGAGACTGGAAAAAGCTGGCCTAAGTGTTTCATGATAACAAGGATGAAATTTTCCTGGTCTTCAACTACATGAAGAGCCATTATTCTGAGGGTGATAATGAGGTTTTTCTCAGTCATCAGTGACCTTAAGGGAGAGGAAATAACTAATCTACAGCCTGTGAGATCTGGCTTATCAAAAAAAAAAAGCCTGGTGTGAGCATTCTGAAAGGACAGAGAAGTAAAATAATGGAGCAGAGCTCCTGAAGCAAAGCCCTGCGTGGACACTGAGCTAGCTGACACCACTCTCAGTCTCTTTTGAAAAGTAAAACGTGTTGACTCTTGAAAAAATTTGAGGCTCTTATTTACCATCTTAAACTATTGCAGATATCACATGGAATTCATTTTACTTGAGCAAAGAAGCATTTAGGCTCTTAATGTGAGCTAAACCAATGTAAACAGAGGGCGGGAGTCCCTAGGAGAGAGAGCACAGCCTCTTTTCTCTCTTCAAAGCTCTTGCTTTGACAAGTGTGAATTGCCCCAGGATTAATGCAGATGAGGGTATCCATTGCCTGTCTCACAAGCACACCAGCGGCTGGAAATTGCTGTACTTTCAGCAAATGAGTAGCTGCATTTTATGAGTGTCACTCATAATTCTTAGGAGGTTTATCCTTGCTGCACATTAAGGAGATGACTTGCTTATTATTTTCTCCTCTTAATTACATCATGATTTGAAAGAAGAGTTATATATCACATTCTGTAACAAACCTTTTTTCTTGCCTCTAGGACATAGCATCAGAAAAGCAGAAATTAAAACAGAGGTTAAAAAAAAAAGCCCCGATATAGTTAAGAAGACCACAGTATGCCTAGTTAAAGCTCCCAGAACTCACAAGTTTGAAATCTGACCAGAACAACACATTTTTCCATTTCCCCCCAAAAAGGCTCACTATTTTTTTTGAAGCTTTAAACAAGGCCATTCTTTTTGTGTTCATGATATTTAGGGTATATCCTCTCAGGGTACGCAGTGATAGGATAATTTCAATATAGAAAATTACCCTGCTTATTCTCACAAGGTGGAACGGAACATTCAGTGACGTGTGTTGGTAAGACCACCGGTGGGACTCTTGGATGTCACTCACTCAGTTACTCAAGATACATGTCTGGGTAGCTGCTGTAGGTTTATTCCTAGGCTCTGGGAACATAAGAACAATCACACAACAGCAACAACAACTACAGCAACAGCAACAACCCACTAGCCTTCTGTAGGTATAACTTCTACAAGGAAAGAATGATGATAGGTTAAAGGAATAGATAATATAAAAGCCCAGGAGTAAACAAATAAGAGGTAACAATCAGAGAATTCTCCATCTCAGTTCTGCCACTTCCTAGCCACATGATGTGAGACAAATGACTTCTCTTTGAGCTTTAGTTTTCTTGCTTCCAGTTAAGGACATCTACTACCTAAGATGTCATTCAGATAGGACAGCAAGGGCGACACAGGTCTGGATACACAGGAAATAGTCTGCTACTCAGTATTGCCAAATTTATTATGATTGTGATTATTATTATGACCGGGTTTCTCTGTGTAGCCTTGGCTGTCCTAGACTCTCTTTGTATACCAGTCTGGCTTTGAACTCTCAGAGTTCCCAAAATGCCTCTGCTTCCCAAAATGCTGGGATTACAATGTTACCAAACTTATTATTTGGTTAGTGGACTATGACCGTAACTGTCTGCTTTGTCCATGGAGTCTTTGGCGTGGGCCAGGACAGTGCTCTCTAGCCATAAGATTGCATTCGGAGGACTGAGCCCCCGACTTGCATTAAGAGAGCCAGAGAGGCTGCAGAGAAAGGCTCAGTTGCCTCAGCAAGATCGCCTGTCAGCTGGGCTGTCCTCATAAGTTCAGTAAGAGAACTCCTGCCCCTCCCACAATTTACACGCTCTCTTTCATGCAGATTCTAGCTTATTTGGAGGACTTTTGGACTCAGAGAAATAGTTCCAGAGGAGGTTTCCCCCCGTCCCCTTTCCCCAAATGTTAGGTCAGAGTATGAAGCAGAACAGCAGGGTTTGTGGCCGGGAAACAGATGTTCGCTGTTCATTTCGTAATCATAAGGCCGCATGGCTGTGGAACAAGAGTAACCCTTCCAAGACAGAGCCGCACAGGAATCACCCCAGGACCCCGGCACTTTCCCTTACTTCTTCCTGCAGGAGGGGGTGTCCCCCAACTCCCTGCAGTGCTCCCCCATGGCCCCAGAGTCCTCCTAGCCTCAAGGAAAAGAATCCATGCTTGGGCAGCTTCGTAGATCGTGCCCAAGTGCTAGGTTTCCCAGCAGCTGGCATGTGCTATGCCCAAGTTGGCCGGGTTCTGATGCCTACCAGTCTCTCCTCAGCCTCAGAGCCTTCTCTGCCTCTGTTCACAAGGCCTCTCCACGTTTCTGTGATCTTCAAGATCTCCGGGTGTCTCTCTCTCTCTCTCTCCCTCCCTCCCTCCCTCCCTCCCTGTATCTACTTCTCTCTCTCTCTCTCTCTCTCTCTCTCTCTCTCTCTCTCCCCATCCCTCCCTCCCTCCCTGCTCCCTGTATCTACTTCTCTCCTCTCTCCTCTCCTCTCTCTCCTCTCTCCTCTCCACTCTCCCTCCTCCCTCTCTCCTCTCTCTCTCTCTCTCTCTCTCTCTCTCTCTCCCTCCCTCCCTCCCTCCCTCTGCCTTGGATATAGTTCTCTTTTCCCGAGATCACAATTTAGGAGTTTTCTAGCTGTTTTCCGAGAGACGCTAAAGGCCTCTTATATTTCACACAATCTGATAGAACTCCCAAGTCGGAAAAATTATATGTGTATCTGTGTGTAAATTGCTTTATTGATTCATGGTCAATTATAAAAGTTGCTCCTTCTGGCTTGATTTATAGGCACCTTCATTAGTATAAAGAGAGGTTTACTGAACTTGATAAATTGCCTACGCTTGAGGGACTACAGAAGTGGCTGCTAATTAAGTGCATCTGTGCAAGCCTGAGGACCCGAGTTCAGTTCCCCAGCCCCACATAAACAGCAGGCATGGTGGTGAATGCCTGTAACCTTAGCCTGGGATGGGCCAGAGACAGGCAGATCCCTGGAGCCAGTCTAGCCCAATTGATGAGCTTTAGTTTCTGTGAAAAACTATGTCTAAAAAAAATAAGGTAGACAGTGACTGACGAAGACATCTGACACACATGGGGTCACACATACATGCAAACACATATACACACATAAACACACACACAAGTGACATTAGTTGAACAGAGAGCTCAAGCCTGTGTGTTTGTGTTATTGAAATGGTTTTGAAGTATAACCCAGGAGGTCTATAGGTACTGCCTAATGCCTGGAATGCTTAAAGAAATGTGTGTTCACAGTTCCATCTCTTAGTTTGGCAGCCTTGGCATAGACCTACATTTTAATTTTTAGAAGAAACTTTGTGTGTGTGTGTGTGTGTGTGTGTGTGTGTGTGTGTGTGTGCTGTTTGTGTGCTGATGGTGTGTAGAGGTATATGTAGAGATTTGGGGTATCTGTTCTCACCTTCTATCTTGTTTTGAGGCAGGGTCTCTCTCTCTCTCTCTCTCTCTCTCTCTCTCTCTCTCTCTCTTAAATTGAGACAATGTTATATGTCAAAATATTTTGTAAAACTTTTGTTTTGGAAACCTGGTGGGAAAACTTAGTTTCTACAGACTCCATAGAAAGGAATGGGACATGACAGAATATAAGCGTATATTAATTTTTACTTTACATAGCAAGCAATTTCAAGAGAAGGAAAGCTGGTAGGTTGGGGGAGATAGCCCAGATGGTAAATGTGAGCTGAGCAGGTACAAGGAGCCGAGTTCCATCTTCAGTGCCCACCTGTAGCGACAGGTGTGGCATCATGCTCTTGGGTCCCAGTGCCGAGGAGTGATACAGGAGGGACTTGTGAGCTTGGTGGCCAGCCAAGCTAGTCTAACCCAGTGAGCCCAGAGAGACACTGCTCAATAAACAAGGTCAATGATGCCTGAGGAATGACAGAGTTGGTTGCCCTTTGCCCTTCACATACACACGGGCACGTATGAGCACAGGCGAGCACACATAAACACACAGAAGACCTTATATATATATATATATATATATATATACATATATATATATAAAATTTTTTTTAATTAGAGATTTATAAAAACATGTTAATGACTCTACAGAGTTAAAAAGAGTCATTATTTCTGGGCACCGCAGAGAGAAGATAAAATTTAAATATTCTGATGGCCTGAGTTTGATCCCTGCGATCCTCCTGGTGGAAGGAGAGCGTGCCCTGCCATGTGTGCCTCAGATAGTAAATAGGTATAATAAAATAAAATAAGGACCCGAGAAGAGGTTGCTCAATGAGAGCAAAAGAAGTGTACGGTAAAGACACTTAACGAGTGTGTCTGGGGAGGCCATACTTTGGTCTGGACATGATGATTGGCTCTGGAACTTACCAGAAGCCTTGGCATCCGGCATGCTTGTGCTTAGAAAATAACAACCGAGCATTCCAGATTACACAGTCAAGAAATCAGCTGAGACATATTTGCAAACCCCCGAACAAAGAGTATCTCAGAAGGCTCAGTTTAGATGTGGGTCATGAGGGATGATGGACCAGAAAAAAGAATCTTCTGGAAGCCCAGGCCAGGGAAGTTAATGATGTTCAAAGCTTCTCTTAGCCAATAGTATGAAAGTCATCCTAAGAACCTTCCTCACAGCTGGTGCAGGGGGCTTCTGTGTGCTTTCCAGCAGGGTCCCATTATTCTATCACTGTCTCTCTCCTCTTCTTTCTGAAAAGGGGTTTCAATGTTTTGGACACCCTATTTCTGTTCCACCATGAGAGCAGAGATGGCTGTGCATGTAGGTTAGAGAACTGGCTCTTGTTGGATTATGAAAAAGCCATGTTTCAGTTGTACTGAGAGGGCTGTCCATTACTTCTTGATGCTGGACTCTGGCATGGTGGGGTGGCACAGAGTAGGGTCATCTGGGGAAAAGGTTAAGTTTGCTTTACATGTGAGGAAGTGTGTAAGAATATTTGGCATCTGGAGAGAAGCAGAAAGAGATTGCCCATTTCTACTAAAACATGTCTTTGGTGCTGGGCACACAAGTGGGCTTTTTCTAAGCCTCCCTTAGACTGAAGGGTGGCATGTGACTAAATGATCTTCTATGGAGTATGACAGGAAATGATGTCACACTTCTGGGATGTGTCTCTAAAATCCCATCCCAGCTGCTCCATGCTCTTTCTCATTGAGCTGGTTAATGTCAATAGTTATGGCATCATAGAGGATTTCAGGGTCATAGAATGGAAGCCTCTTGAACCCTTAAGTGATGACATAGAAGAAAGCATCTCTACTGGCTTGAATACTGGGCCAGGAGCATAACAGTATCAAGGGATACCCTGCAATATGTTAATATTTGTGCCTATTTGTTATCACAGCTTAGCATAGCATGCCCTAACTAACAGTGACTTTTGGTTAGTGTCACCAACCTATCCATTGATTAATACTGCATGCAATTCCATGGCCTCCCTTACTCTTGTACAAGCAATTTAAACTTAGAGCAAAGCTTAATTTTCCCCATCAGCAAAACTGAGAAAATGATAGCATCTCACGGGATGACTATAAGAGGCATGTATTAATGTATGAAGATATTTTGACTACTCCTGAATCATAGCACTGATGGTATTAGAACACGGTTCTTATTCTTGTGGTCATACATCCCAGCGTCATTTCACTTTTATTATTATTAATGCTGCCACTCTGCCTGGATGGGCATAAAGAAATAGCATGACTGAGTTGTGAATCAGGACAAATCCTAACTGGCCACACATGAGCCACATCCTTCTCTTTCTTCAAATCTGGGTGCAGATACAAAGTTGGTGGACTTCAGAGTGTTCTGGGCAGTGCCAGTATATTCTGTGACTTGGAGTTGGACCATATTGAATCAATGGTGAGATCCTTTCCTGACTGTCTTATTCTTAGTATTTGGTCTCTTCTAACTACTCTAAAAGGTATCATGGATGTGCATGTGGGAAAGTAAACCTGTAGGCCAGACAAGAGTCTGCCTCTCTGAAGAGAGATTCAGATCTCCACAAGCTGGAGCTTGGGTTGAAGAATGACACATAAGCCAGGTCCTCTGTGATTTTGTTTCCATCTTCCCAAAGGATTTTGTTTGCCCCTGACCTTTACTGTTTCCTTGTGGAAGAAGGTGACCATCCTCAGAGATCGAGGCAACCAATGGCTGGAGCCACCTTGGACCTGATTGCTATGACCACTCAGGAAGGAGGAGAGGTGAGCAAGTGCTGTTGTAGACACGACCCTGGGTTGTTTGCCTGAAGCCCAGCTTCCGTGGGCAGTTATGTGACCAGATCTGCAGAACATTTCCTGACCTGCTCAGTAAGGGGAGCCCGTTTGTGTAGACTTAGAAGCCTGCTTGCAGGGAGCCTGTCCACCTAAGCCTGGATTGGCTGCCGTCCTTGGTGTGTTGCTGGCAAATGCTGGTATGTAGGGCCATCATGAGTGACGGATGAAGGTTCCAACCCAGGAACAGGTGTTTTCTAATGTCATATGGGCCACAAACTCAAGCTTTTCTTTCTCCTTCATTTAGTAGTTTTTTTCTTGCTTGCCTCTAAGAAAATAGTTCACAGCTTGCTGCCTCTGCAGTACATTTTGGTGTTCTGAGTACAATTTCCACTTCAGATACCTCTGAGAGAGCTGGTCTCCTGTTTCAGTGTGGACTATGGGAAGTCACGCATATGTGGTTTGTGTAATTGAACCTTAGGTGGGGGTAGCCCAGAGTCCAGAAGAAAGTGTTACATACATGTCACATTGCTTGGCAATGGGCTATAAGGGGATGGAACACCGACCGTTTGGATATTTGAGTGTCATTCATTGTGTTAGGAGGGACCAAGGGATCAGTTCATTCAACTATCCCATTCTTGTCTTTTCCGTCACAGTTACCACACATACTTTCAGTGAGGCCAAGAACCTGGTGATTCACGTGCATAGTGGCACAAATGCTCTATACCATGTCTGTGTTTAACACCCCCCCCCCCCCGCCGGCACCCCTACCCCAGCACACAAAGCAAATAAACAAACAAAAAGAGAAAAGCAACCTCAGCAGCCCTTTGATCTCAGCCTCCTCTGTGGTGCTCCTTCACAAAGCCTACCATAGATCTCTGCGGCTTTCAGGGTGGCTTTCCAGCCAAGCTCGCTGCCTGAGAACTCAGTACATTTCTGTCCAGCGACTTTCTGGCTGTGTCTGTGCAGCGTGAGGTTTCTGTTAGTGATTCCATTTGGTCCTTATCCTAGGCGAGGTTTTCCGGGAGCAGATAGCTGGTGAGAGGGCCCATGTGGCTTAACAAGGGGAGTAGTAAGTAATTTGGGGTGAAATAAAAGATTTATTTGACTTCTTTCCTGGTTTGTTGGCATAGAGCTTTCTAAAGCCACTGGAGTGGCAGGAACATGTTTTGTTATCCGTGGTGACCCCGTTTACCTTGCTAGTTTACGGTGACTAGGGGACTCTTGGCAGGGTCACTAGAGAGCTTTAGGAGAGGACTTGTCATCAGAAGAACTAGCTACCGGATAGAAGGGCTGTGCTGAAGTGAGGAGATGATTTTTTTTTTTTTTGTAAAATACAATTTAACTGCCTATCAAAAACAAACAAAACAAAGAAAACCGCGTGGTGATTTATTTCATAGTCTCATGAAAGTTGCTTTAGGTTTGTTTTCCTTGTAGTTTCTAAGGAATCAACCCAGTCTTTCTTTAGGGTGCAAAGGAGAATGCTACTGAATGCACTTTCCTATATGGACAGAGCTATGGTACAAGTCTTTATTTCTATTTTTAATTTTTATAGCATCTGGATCAAACCTGGAGCCTTCTTTGTGATGGACAAATGATCTGCCATGAAGCTACATCTCCAGCCCCTGTAGACACTATTTGTAGGCCTGTCACTTTTTTAAAAAAAAATCAGTTTATTATTTCACTCACTTTCATGCATTTGGCATCTCTTCCACCCATGATCCCAGCTGTTATGGCTGCCTGAGTCTACGCTGGGCCAGCTGCCATTCAATTCCGTGGAAAAAGTTAGAACCAGACTTCAGTTCTCTGTGAAAACAACTTCCTTTTCTATCTCCCATGGCTGACAGAGTAACTGGGTTTCCCTCTTTTCCACGAATTGTGTTAACTTCCTGCACAGGCGGCCTGGGTTTGCAAACATTGGCTCCAAGTGGCTTCCTAAATGGAATGACTTCTGAGGAGAGAGCCCTAGGTGGGATGAGGGTTTGGATTGGAGAGAGACTCTTCAGACAGGACACATTTCATTACAGGGCATGAGGTAAAGGCTGGTGTGGAGGCATGTGGAAACCTGCTCCAAATGGAGATGGCTTATTCTAACATAAACAGACACCGCATCTGAGAAACCACACACACTGCCTAACTTAGCACACAACCCAACCAAGCTCAGATGAAGGCCTTGCTCTGATGCCGTATGCCATGTGAGATACTAATGGACATGTTGCCAGTAAGAAGTTGGTTATAAAACTGAAGAATGGGAAGATATGTTCTTTTTGTATGCTAAACTCAACAGCCCAGGGGCTGGCAGGGCATGTTAAAGCATTCTTGGATGGGCTTTCTGGAAGCAGGGCCCAGGAGTCCTTTGCTAGGCAGTGCATAACAAATGCCATTTACTCTTTCTGCCATTATTCTGCTGGCCCTGCTCCGCGCAGTCCTGACCCTCAGTGGAACTTGGGTTATTCTTGAACATGCTCTGTTTATAACAAGCACAACCATTTGAGTGGACTAGACCAAATTTAGCCTAGCTTAAAAAAAAAACCTATTTATTTATTAAATATACAGTATTCTGTCAGCATATAAAGCTTCACACCTGAAGAGGGCACCAGCTCTCATTATAGGTGGTTGTGAGCCACCAAATGGTTGCTGGGAATTGAACTCATGACCTTTGAAGAGCAGCCAGAGCTCTTAACCTCTGAGCCTTCCCTCCGGCCCTTAGCCTAGCTTTTGAGTGTAATGCAGACAGAGGAAAACCAAGTGACATGTATAATTGTAGAGTGACATTATTGGATAATTGTCCCCCTGTCCACTTGTCATATTATAGTTACAGTAGAAGAGTTGATTGTCTAGAATGTAAAAAAAAAATCACAAGATAGAATATACCTAACAAATAATTTCATATGTTCATTTTTAAAGAAATATGCCTTGGACTGGCAATTTCTTTAAATGTTTGTCAAAGTTTTATTATTTTTTTCTAGTGCTTGAGATCAAAACTAGGGCTTGTGCGTGTGTGGCAAGGCTTCTACCACAGAACTATGCCTTTCGCACTTACTCACCAGAGTTTTAATGGACTAGTGGTGACTTGAGTGCTGGAGAGTCCAAGATGGTGAATGCTTAGAATTAGTTCACACTCTACTGAGCATCTCGTATGTGTGAGGCTCTGTTTTCAGAAGCAGAAGTTGGCAAATAAACACACAGTGTCGTGTAGTGTTAAATACGGTGAGGGAAGGTGTAACAGAATAAGAGGGCAGAGCTCTCCCCGCCCCCCCCTCCGCGTGCGCTTGCACATGCACACGTGTGAGTGTGGGGTTTTGTGAGCACACAGGCATAGACACGTGGATTAAATTATGTGGCCAAATAACACTATGTCAGCGCGGGGTAGGGGGTGTCAGGCCAGGGTAAGAGTGAGTGGCAAGTATTCAAAGAGTCTTCCATGAGAAATAGCAAGATGGCTACTGTAGCTATGCCAGAAATACCGAGAACCATGTTAGCAGATGAGAGAGGAGAGAAAACAGGAACAAAGCCATGGAGCACTGTGTACACTGTGGCAAAGGAAAACGGTGAGTGTGGGAGGAAGGGCTGAGGAGCCGGGATTGAGGATGGTTCCCTGTCAGCTGGCAGGGTGTGGGTGAGAGGCTGTGGCGGTGGGGCTAGGAGACAAGGCAGGAGGGTGGCGCCAAGTGGCCAGGTTTGGTTGTTGGATGCTGAGCTCCTCTGTAGGGGCAGGGGATGATAACTGAGTGGTCTGAATGGAGAGAGAGGAGGAGGGTGGCGTCAAAGGAAGAGTCACATATAGCACTGGCATTTGGTCTCAGTCACTGGGCAGAAGAAACCAAGAGTGGTCTTATGTGGAGAAGAAGGGAGATAGAAGAACAGGTGGGAGAACTGAGAAAAAAAAAAAAAAAAAAAAAACCTGGCTAGAGTGCCTACTAGAAGTGTAAGTGGATGTGGGGCGGTTGCATAGATGAGTGTTCTGAGGCCTTGGGGGGCGGGGCCTCGGGGGCGGGGCCTCGGGGGGCGGGGCAGATGTAAATATGAACTTGCTAATACATCAATGATGTCGTAAGCTGTGAAACTAGATAGCAACACCTGGGTGCCCCAGGCCGACTACACAAGGGAACCGAGGGACTGACTACTGAACTAGGCTACCATTCTGCCCCTGGGTGATGAGGGAAGCTCAGAGGAGGTGTTCCAGAAGCCAAGCTAAGACTGTGCGTACAGGAGAGGCATGAGCCATCAAAGCTTCTCCATAGAGAGGTGCCAGTTAGATGTGGCAAGAGATGACCTTCCTTTAAGGAGTCACAGCACAGAGAGGGGTGGGGGCGGGAGAATGAAACCATGACAGGATGGTGTTAACTGTGCCTGCAGATGGAAGCACATTTCTAGAGGTGAAGTGGGTGCAGAGTGCGCAAGAAAGCCACAGGGAGTTTGCGACCTTTCAGATTCTGGTGCTTTGGAAGGGTGAGTAAATTAGAAGTAATAGACTTAAACTTTTTTTCCCCCACAGTTGGTTCCCCCCCCATGACTTATGTAAAACTGGTATTTTACCTCTTGCTAACACCCCATTACTTCTGTAGCAGAGCTGTCGGTCCTCGGCTCCACGGCAGCTATTTCATAAGGACAACAATACATTCTATCCTGCCCTGTCCTTTCATTACAGCAAACTCTTGGAATCACGCCCTCCCCACCCCCCATTGTAGGTCTTATCTTTTAGTAACATTTTAATTTGGTTTCATCATTGTGTGCAGCCACAGAGATGTGATATCTGAGCCTGCGGGCAATCTAACATTGTATGCCGGGCACTAAGAACTTCATGCAAATCAGTTCATTTTGCTTTTAAAAAACAATTCAAACACCTTTATTGTCTCCGTTTTTTACCTTTCAGGACCTAGGCACAGAGAGGTTGAGTCACTTTCTCAAGGCCACAGAGCAAATGGCAGACACCGTATTAGAGCCGGATCACACGGTATTGCTGTGCTTTAGTCTGTCCATCCTTAACTACTACATGCGTACTCTCCTGAGATGGACCATCATCCCGGATCCACCTTGAGGAGACAGGCTTCAACTGCACTTTTCAAAAGACACAGCGGCTGTGTTTCCTGCCGTCCTATCAGAGTGGGTCAGTGGGACCCAGGGAACTGAAAACTGGATCCAGATGTGGAGGGGGTGGTGTTGCTTGTTGCAGAGTTTATTTACTCTCCGATGGCCGCCCACGGGCTGATGCTCAGCCAGGGCAAGTACGAGCAGGGTGGAGTCTTGGGATGGAGACCAACACGTCATGAGTCTCTGCTCTGAGTGTGGCTCATGCTTCTCCCCCATCCCCACTTAAACCACAGGAACAGCACGTGAGATGAGCACATATGAAAGATATAGTAGAAACCGAAGGGGCCATGTCAGGGATGCCTACTGTGTGCAAGGAACTGCTGTGTGCCTAGGGGCCATGATTTCTTGGGAACTAAAATAATACAGGTTAGTTCATGAAGACTCTAATGCTAAAACTTCTTTGAGAGGCTTTAGTGCTCACACACCAGTCAGTGTGCATATAATTGAAATATAAAGTAGCTCAAGGCCAGCAAAGTCCAGCTGCTTTGACCTCTAATTTTTCTCTCCCTCATAGACTAACTTTATTTCCAAAGATGGCTTTGCTTTTCTTCCCAACGTGACTGTAATTGGCTCACCCAAAGGATGGATATCCGAAGACAGAATTTCCCAGGCATTAGAAGCCTTTCCTTTTAGTAGATTTTCAGTTCAGAAATAAAGCTCTAAGCATGCCCCTTTCTAGCACGAAGAAGACACAGGAGAAATAACTGCTGCTTTCAGGGCCAGAGTTAGAGTCCCGCCCTCAGAGCACAGAGTCCAATATTTTACATTTTCTCCCCCTCAATTTAAATCTGTTTTTATCTTTGTTCCATTCTTATTCAGAAGTTCTTCCCTGGCCAAACTCAGTGCATTTTCAGAAAAGCCCAGGGCATTTGGCATAACATTTGTGAGTAATTTCTACAAATATAAAGAACCTCCTAGGAAATGGATCCCCTCCCCAGCTGTGAATATCTCCCCCCTCCACTGTGTACACTTAAAAGGAAGGAAGACTGGAATCACAGGCTGCTTGCTGTGGAGGGAGGGTTTCAAATGGCCACAGAGACTCAGGCGGGCTTCCTGTGAGCTGCTTCCTTTAGGCTGATCCTGATCCCAAACCAAGGTGAAAGGACAGGAAGAGAGGACTTTTCCTCCACCAGGCCCCAGATCCCTGATAACTCACTGACCATCTCCGTGCTAAAATATGTTATAAAACTGAGGCCACTGTGAGCTGAGAGCAAGGCATCAGTTCACACAGGACGAGCTTATGGGTCTCAGCCATAAGACACGAGGCGGATGGAAACTTCTACACGCTTCACTGAGATACTAAAAGTCCCCTCAAAGAATTAAGTTGTGACAACAGTATTGGAAGGATCATGATATAAAATAGTTTATGCCCAAATTTGCCTTTTCAGGACACACTTCAAAATGATTATATTTGTACTTGAATATCTTATTTTAAAAACATAACAATCTTTTACTTCATTTCCCATTCAATAGTTAAAAGCTTGGAACACTTTTCTTCTTACTTACCACCCCAGAAAAGTGAAAGTACAAAATTTAAGCCCCAGAGTAATCCACAACATACACACACACACACACACACACACACACACACACACACACACACACACAGAGAGAGAGAGAGAGAGAGAGAGAGAGAGAGAGAGAGAGAGAGAGAGAGAGAGAGAGAGAGAGAGATATTATTGGCTGGTTTTCTTAGCATTTTTCTTTGTGACTAGCACGAAGGAGTAGAGAAAGTGTAGAGTAGAGCACTTTTCTTACGTGCCTAGTGGTGATTTTTTAAAAAATGGAAATCTATGCAGCTACACTACATTTGAAAATGATCCTCATGAAAAGTTGAGCAAAGTTTAGGCAAACATGTTTAGAAAAAGTTTCTGACCTCAAGGTCCGGAGGTATTTCCCCAGGATTACACATTTACTTCGAGGTGGGAAGGCGCTGCCACTAAATTGATGCACAGGTTCTCCTCAGGAGCCTAGCACCGCCCTGTTACTGACTGAGTTACCTGCTACCTTCCAGGCCCATTCTATCTCTGACTTGAGGCTAAGTCAGGCCTCTCTGAACTTGGGCTGTGCCCCCACACCCGCCGCTCAGCTAGATGTCTCCACATTTTCCTACCTGCATAGTGGTCAAACACAGTGGGCACGTATTCCTCTGGGAAGGCGTCGTTGGCGTAGCTCATCAGCAGGCAGGTCTTCCCCACCGCGCCATCGCCGACCACCACGCACTTCAGGATTCTGTTCTCGTCGCTTCCACCGCAGCCACAGCTGCTGTCAGCCCCTTCTCTGCAGCTCATGTTGGCGGCAGCTCTAGCAGCTGCTGCTGTTGCATGGAGCGGTGGGACTGGCCGCAGGCTGGAGCTCAGGCAGCCTGACTGTGGCTGACCCGACTCTCCCAAGCACAGCCCTGATGCACACAAGCCCCGCCGCTCACCATGCTGGAGGAGAAAGGTAACGCACTCTTGGGAGGATGAAAAAAGGTCTGTCCCTTTCTCCCAATGGCTGGAATTAAGGAACTCTAATTTCCACAGACTTCCCGGGACTTCCTGGCAGTCTAGAAATTCCAGCAGCCTGTTGAGAATCTCACTCTGCCCTCCCCAGCCTGGCTGATGACACGGTGGGATTTGGGTCACTCCTGCCCCGTTTTTGCCACCACACAGCTAACATGGAGGAGAGCAGGGCGTTTAAATGGAGTTTCCCCCCTCGCTTCCTCCAGCCTTCCGAGTGTCAGGAAATCGTGGGTTTCCTGCTGCATTCCATATTAGGATCAGTGGGCCGGGAAGGCGGCAACAACGGGGCTCTGTGCGTGTGTTTGTACTTCTGAGGAACCCGGCCAGGACGCTGAGTGAGAAAACACTAGGGGTCCCGTAGCCGGCTTAAGCTGTCAGACTTCCTGCTTTATCCCCACGCTAGCCAGGCTGCTGGCTTGTGGCTGGGAAGACGCCAAAGAAGAAAGGATGGAACCCGGGGAGTACTGTCTGCCACTGAAACAGGGGACTGGACTGAGTTGAGAGCTTGGGAGGGCGGGGGGGGGGGGGGAACTGAGAGAACCACATCAGAGATTGCAGGCTAATATATGACATCATCCCTCCCTCCCTGACTCACCAGTTCAAAGCAAATTGGAAACCGACAGTTTATTATTATTATTATTTTTCTCGTTACTTAAATGAGAAACTCCAGTAATTCTTTTTGGCAACACAGAAGGAAACCTTCCAGAGTCACCTGCTTTCGAAGAGGGGGAAACTTCGTCCAGGTTGTAGGTATATCATGTGGTATCAACTTTATGAGTCCCTATTTGAGCATAATGCTCAAATATGCATTTCCAGACCCCAAAACACCCTTTATGGCGTTTACGTAGAGGAAATCAATCAGATATGGCGCATTTGGATGAATTTTCTTTCTACACTGGGCTCGGGCTTCAAACTTTCAGAAGTGAGAGGGTCCAGCCTGGCCTCTCTGGCTTGGTTAGAGTCTCTAACGCTGTTTGTGTGGCTGCTTCACTTTTTCTTTGAATCTTCTCCCCCTGGGTCAGCCTGGACCTCCTCAATGACACAGAAGCATGACAGCTAGTTAATTTGTTTGGTGCCTCAGAGTGAAGCTCCATTTGATTAATGGACTTGGTCTTGGAAATGTGACCCTGCAAATGATTTTGACAGGTGCGTTAAAGTAAAATAACTTTGTTTTTGTATGAGATTTTGAAGATTTCAGATTACCTAATGGCTTTGAGTAATTTTACTGTGGCCGGGTTGGGAAAAAGTCAGCGTTAGTAACTGACTATCAATACCCTGTGTATATACAAACAATATGCACATATCAAGTAATAGAGTCCAACTTTCTTCTGTTTTGGGTTAGAGTAGCACTTGCTATGATGCGCTCAGGGCCCCAACATTTCTTTTCTGTGAAAGAAGAACATTTCAATTAGGTATATAGAATGTGTCAGGGATGTTATGTTGTCATAATAAAGAGTCCCCAAAGTTCAGTAATTTGAAATAACATCTTCTTCTTTCTTTTTCTTCTTCTTTTTCTTCTTCTTCTTCTACTTCTTCTTCCTCCTCCTCTTCCTCCTCTTCCTCCTCTTCCTCCTCCTTCTAGTTCTCCTCCTTTGCTTACTTTGTATCTCTTGTGTACACCAGTGTCTTCTTTATTCAGGTTTGAGGCTGATCGAACTGTCACACACACACACACACACACACACACACACACACACACACACACACTGAACATTGACCGGTGAGAGGAAATGAGAGTGGAGAAGCTTTGCTTTTACGCCTTCTTTAGGAAGTGACCCCTCCGTTCACACTCATTGGTCAGAACAAGTTGCATGCTCATACTGGCTCGATGGAAGGGTCAGAAGCTCCATCCTACCCTGGGTTGGGAAGGAAGTGCCACATGCTGATGAGCAGCCTGAATGACAGTCAAAGATAACTTATTTGAGGCTGTACTTGGACCTTGAACGGATTGTATCACGCTGCATTTGAAGACTTCTATGGCTGCCTATCATTCGTGCTATTTTGTTTTCAGTTAGTCTCTCTGAAGAACCGAGATATGTGGAATACAAAATTGTAACTTAGAAACTTATGTTATACTTCTGCATAAAAGACTCTGAGAACGAAATCAGTAGTCAAACAAACCTGTGCAGGTGAAGGAGTGATTGGAAATGCACCCCCCCCCCCCAAATCAAAACCAAAACCTAAACCTAAACCAAAACATCTGCTGCCTGGAAATGAACAGGATCACTGGGTGACCAACATGACAATGAGTGGTTGGCAGAATGGTGCGTGGGTGTGTCGCTTCCTGACCTTTAGGCTGAGGTTGGGCATTGAAGACAGCACAGCACTCCATGCACAGAGATCTGGAATACGGTTCCCAGCCTGGACTGCGGTTCCCAGCCTGGACTGCTAAGAGCCTGCATCTGACACTATACATTCTGGGCCCGTGTGGATGTTTTAGGTGGGATTTGCTATTTCTGTGTGTAACTGAAATCTTGCACCATCACAGCTGGTTGAGTCCATTCTCACTGTCATGTTGACTCTGTAGTGAGACCTTTAAAACACTTCAAGAAACTAGCTCTGTGTCTTTTAATCTGTAGATTGGTACTTCCGCCAGGTGGGAAGACATACACAAATGGCTCAGAGCTCATAATAAAGTTGTTTTTAATCATCATTTATTGTCCCCTAAATTTAATAATTGTAGAAGGAAGTTTGGAGCATTCTATTAAAAATAATTAAAAATTTTAATATTTCAGCCTGATTGTCAAGTGGGTCACATTGTTTATGAAAATATTTAATTTTTAATATTAACAAATTTAAACATCAGGACTGGCATGGAAT